>NC_143013.1:98914984-99224151 GCF_055824585.1 Amblyomma mixtum | reverse complement strand
AAAAGCACGCGCGCAGTGCTGTCGGTGGGCTAGTCCGCGAAGTGACCTTCAAAAAATGTGCTTTTGCTGGTCGGACAATGCACCTTCGGATCACACGGTCGGGTGCGGCAGCAGACGAAGAGAAAACTTTGTTCGTTTTCTTCGGGCTCTTCCCTTTGGTGGTGGGTTCTACGATGCACAAATATTGCACCGTTTTTATCAAACTATTGCTTACGTCGTGACAAAAATGGTGATAAAGACATATTTGGGTGCCTCCACAGGTTAGAGTGATTCCATTGGCAATCCCAGATAGACGAGCTTTAGTCTGACAAGAAAGAAATAGACCACTCGTATATTTGTTTCCATGTCCTTAGCTGCGGCTGCGTTGAATGCGGCTGGAACTATTTATTCGCTGAAACGCAAAAAACAAAATATAAGCAAAATGAGTTCTTCCAGAACGGTATTAAGAGCATTTGCAAAGCTTGGCATCATCAAAGTTCCATGATGCATATTTCTCCACCCTTGTCAATGTGTCTCGGAACCAGTGGCGGTAAGGCGAGGGATATTTGCCATGTTACGGGTTGGGGCCAGAGTTTGAACACATAAACCCTCCGTGAAATTTCACTTGAAGAGAAACTAGTCACATGACGACATGAACCGTTTATTTAATACAGCAGCAACTGGTTTCTTCTTCAAAGCAAGATACAATAAGAGGAATGTGAATGGTGTCAACGTGTTCTCGGTAAAGTTTCCGGGAATTTTGTGCAAAGCGTCCAACTAGAGAGGCTTTATTCACCGTATGTCCGTGCGCTGCAGCTGGCGATGAACTGAGCGTCAGGTTGCGACAGGCACCACTAGCAGTGTGTGCACAGGACGTAGCAGCAGAGAGTCAGTCTCCCGCTTCCCGTTGCTCTACGATTTGAAATCTGCCGACGCTGTCAGCTTTCCCGTGGAGAAGACCCGGCACCGGTTAGCGCTGCGGCGTTTTTTTGCCAACAGGGCTGCCATCTTTCTCACAGTGAGTCACAGATACCGAGAACGAATTAACACGTTTCCAGCATATGCCGCGAAATGGCGTGCATAACAACCACATTTCTCAAAGGCTATATTTATTGACTCCAGTTAGCCCACTGATAACGATCTCTTTTTGATAAGGAGGCATAGAAGTCCGACGTGTTCCTTCTTATTAGACGACGCATTCTCATGAGAGTTAAATTGTTCGCACGTTCTAAAGTTGTGCGCTTGTAACCTACCAAGAAGCGCATTTTGCTTTTTATAATAAATCAGACGTGATGTTACGAATTTCGCGAAACACTTAGAAGGGGCCTCTACATAGAAGCTCTGCAGTGAAAAGAGCTAAAATCGTTGTCAAATCTTAGTTGTAGTCAATTATGGTAGGATTTGAGGGGTACTAACCTTCCAGGTCGCTTCTTGAAAAAAAAAGTACGGTGTTGTGTGTGTTACCTCAGTTGCAAGGCGGAGCTTATGAGAGACAGGAGTATTAAATGAATTATTCTAGGGACAACGTATTTTAAGAGTGTCACAAAGAAAATCACATGCGGCTGGTTGGAGCCCTACCCGTGACCTTAACGGAGCAACGGGAGCTCACTTCGCAAGAAGTTTTGTTTTATATTAACTATGTATTAAATATAATAATAACTTTGTAATAAATATTTTTATTAGCTGTATATAAGATTGTAATAAGTATTGTAGGGTTTTCCATCCCAAAATAGGACTACAGAGGTTAGGATTGTACTATCAGCGTCAATTGAAAAGCGAACAAACCAATTGAAACGCGAACAGCACAACTCGCAGATATTATACTACGGAGGCAAAATACATGAGCAGTTGATTTTCCCATCAAAGCCGAAAAGACCGCTCTTCTGAAATGTTAATAGCACGCGCCTGTATTTCATCTCCAGCCTCTAATATGCTTGATTTTTTGTGCTCGCGTTCCAGTTGTTTTGTTCGCTGTTTCATTTGACGCTGATAGTACATTTTGCTTTAGAGGAATTGGAAAGCTGCTATGCGTTTAGAAGCCACCCATGCTACATGTGGCAGTAACAGTGAAAAACCGATGCCTTCCTTACTTACATCGAGTATGTTTGCGATGAAAAGAGTTGTGCAGTGTAGCCGCTTGTGAGCTCTTGCTAACCAAACGACCAAGAAGCGTTTTCGGAGAGTTCCGAGCAGTTTTTTTTTTTTTCTAGACTCTGCATTAGTTCCCGCACCAAGAGAGTGTTCAAAGCGTTTTGTTTTTAACATACAGGCGAATTAAAGGGGCGCTGAAAAAAATTCGGAGCATGCTGCCAATTATTCAAATAATGCGTATTGCTTACTTGGATGGTATTATGATTAAAGAATTAGGTAAAATTCAACGCTTTCACTTACAATGTCACAATATTAGACTGACCACAGTCAGGACACTCGGCTCCACAGCCTTATTCGCCATAAAAGATGTTTACGACGGTGAAAACTTTGAAACAAAAAAAAAATATTGCGAAGTGTTTAAGCTCTACTGCGAAGCGCGCAAAGTGCACCGCAAGTTGTCGCCGAGCTTCTGCTTGTCTCTTCCTAATGCTTAAGACCTGCAGTGAAGTGCAACACAAAGAGAGTACGTGGCAGCCTGGGCTACCATACAGAACGCAGCAGGTGCAAGCTCACGTGCCTGACACTGGCCACGTGGGCCGATTTGGTGAAGTATTGGCACATGACAGTCAACATCCGCCGGTGATCGCTCATGCTAACAGCGTTCGCAGTAACACCCGTCAGTATACGTATTTCCGTAACGTGTTAAAATACGTGCTGTCGTCCATAGAGCAAGGCGTTTTACGAGCGCAGGTGCGCCAGCTGGTGTACTGTACTCATCCGGCTGAGCAGCAATTACTGGCTCGAGCATTACTAAACCAGCGAATTAGAGGGCTTGTCAGAGCTCCATGCTTTGTCAGCGAATGGGAGTACGGCACCCCCCTTTACCTAACATTTATTCCTCAGTCGATTACACCCTGCGTGAAAATCTGTGCTTAGCGTTTTATTGCCGTCTTCTGTTGCCGACTGAGGGCTTCCACTTTGAGATACTTATGGATGCGGACGAACTTTTCACCTGACTCCTTCGAATAGGTGCTCATCTATGCAGGTTAATGGTTGCGGTCCCATAGATTGCTATGAATTCGAGGCTATGATGGACGCCGTAGTGAAGGGCTCCGGAAATTTAGAACACCTGGAGTTCTTTAACGTGCACTGACACCGCACAGCACACGGGCCTCTAGAATATCGCCTGCATCGAAATTCGACAGACGAGGCAGGGATGGAACCCGCGTCGTTCGGGTCAGCAGCCGAGCGCCATAACCACAGAACCACCACGGATAACTTATTCACCTTTCAATAAAGAGCCTCTCTTTATCTCTCACATGGACAGTGTGTCACTGAGTACAACAGCAGCATCCTCGCACTTCTATAAGAATAAGCCTGACGTACGGCTGGTTCTTGTACATAACAAAAAATCTGACTTGCATATTGCATGACAGGTTGCAGAACAAAAAAAACATGCAAATACTAGAGCACGTTCTGTGGTATAACTGAATCTGCAACCGAAGAAATGCTCTGACATATACAGCAATCATCGTGTATAGAACTTGAAATATCGCCATGAAGATCACTCGAAGTCGCACAGATACTTGTTGAGTTAGTACCATGATAAACAACGCTCTGCTTTCCACCAACGAGATGTGTTTCATTCCAAATAAGTAGTGTTGTTCATGTGCTTAGAAATGAGAGTTTGCTTGTTAATAGAATGTGAGTGCATAAAAAGAAAACGTTCGGAACAATTGGTAAAATACAGTCTATTTATCGGGCGGAGTTTAAGCAAATAGAAATATCATGGCTGAATTCTCAGAGCCGCGTTAATACAAAAAAATTTTTACAACATTCATGTTGTCTCGGAGATAAAAAGCATTTTTTGGCAGGTGCCTATGTATTTACTGATCATAAATAGCATTCGCACGGGTTTTGGGACGCATACTCGACAGATTCATGGGCTTACATTTATGTTTTTTTCTTTTGTCATCACTATCATGACTGAGACTGACGCACACTTTCGGAATGACATCCTTTTTTCCGTAAGCAATGTTTAAAAAGTTAGCGATTAACCCTCAACGAATCAACAAACTTTCCACAGCGAAAAAAAAAACAATGCACAATAGTGAATTCAAGAACGAATACCGATTTACACCGTCATCGTAATAGTGATCTGTTATTTGAACGCATGTTTCGGAAGCGATTTTCCTGTATTTTCAAGTGCATTGATGATACGTGTTGCCGTGTCGCAGTCTTCCCCGCGACCTTCCAGATTCCTTGCTGTGCACGTTTTCTCTGTATAAAAGTGATTTCTTTTCGTCACGAAACTAATTTGGTGCTTTGTCATGTTTAATATATCGTAGCATACCTTGTGTATATGCATGCGCAGCTCCGCTGCGTGTCGTGCATCTTCGCTCAAAGCACTATGATGCTTTGCAGGCCCCTCATTTGACTTTGAGTAATATTTTATATTGGATATGATAAGTTATTCATGCTATTTTTGTATAAAAGTTCACAATGCAAAAAAGTTCATTCTATTTTTTTTTAATTCAGCGGAAGGTCTTAGGGATGACTATTGGTCTATGGAAATAATGCCGTCTGTTTTACTAGTGAACCAAAAGACTTTTGTTACTCAGTTTCAGCTTCCTATGCCACAAGTCAACATTTTCTCTGTGGTTCCCAGAGCACTGAATGAGCTTTTCCTTTTTAAAAAAAAAATTATTCGAATAGTGTTCATTTCAACTAAAATCTCAGGCACTTTTACTTTTTGCGAGATGTTAATGGTCATGGAGCTTATCTTTAAAAAAACAATTCTGTCGTGAAAAGTCGTGTACTGCTTTACGTGTACGCGTACTGCCTTACGTGTACTGCCCTAGTAAGCATGCTTTTTCAAAAGCTGCGGCACCATAGAGCAAGATATAAATTCTCAAAGCGAAAACAGTTATTGTTAGCTTCATGTTTTCTGTCGGAAAACCGTAAAAATTCAAAATTGTTCAATTTCCATCCTCCAACCCACTGTGAGATGCATGTCATTAAGCGCGCATAGAAGCAAGTTCTTTTTAACTCAACAGCCTCGTACATCAGCGTTTAAGGGGAGTACACAAGAAAGTTTATCATAGAGCTTGATGTATAGACAAGTTTTATACAGTTGTCTTTATGCGCCTCTTGTTCGCGCCGATTGGAACAAAGTTCATCCAGTATTCAGGGTTCAGCGTTAAAAACTTGAGTTTCGAGCTTTTGTTCACTTCTTTCTTCAATTCTTGGGGAATTAACGGGAAGCCATCACATATCCAGTGCAAGTTGAGTGAAACTGCACACGATGGTATCGAACCGCTGCTTTTCCTCACAGGCGCACAGGGCTCTGTGTTTCCCTCTGTGCCCTCAGCAGGAAAAAGAATTTCTAGAAAAAAAAAGCATCAAAGTATATTCTGAACAGGTCATGCTTAAGTCGTGCGAGTTGCTTAAAAGCATTTCAAGTGAGGTATGCAACAAGGTTTCGTGACAAAAACATCGTGTGAGCGCAAAGCGGCTATGACGGCGCCAGACACAGGTGTGGCTTGCAGCATTTGCAGGTGTACATCGCTCACGTGCAGTGAAGCGAAGCGTCGTCCCCAAAAGCAAAGCCGCACCGCTGACATTACAGTAACACCGAATGCGGCCATTTCCTGCAGCACACCAGGAGGAACGACACGTAAGTGCCCACCAGCTATGTAACTGCCAGATCAATTTCATGCAATTATTTGTTGGAAGGATACTTTCGTTGTGCAGAAACAAGGCACTGTACTGTGTCTAATGCGTGGTTGAAAACGAGCGTGAAGACACAAGCGGACAAAGAACGAAGAAAAAGAACACGGGTCTCTTCTCTTTGGGCGTCTTCTTCATTCGTTTGTCTTTTTATGCGTTTTCCTGTCTATGCATTATATCTATCTTGCCCAACTTTCTGCCCTTCTTAGTAGTTAGTTCATTACGGAGTATATTTGAGGACTATGTAATTTGAGAATTCGAAGGACAGAGTTAATTGGAGAGACATGGGAGAGGTCTTTGCCCCACAGTGGGTGCAGTGAGGCTGATAATGATGATGAATTTGATGCTACTGTTATCTAAAGTACGTAGTTGCTTATTCGGCTTAGTACGATCAAATGAGGCCGCTGCGTTTCCTTTGCCTGTAAGTAGCGGAGATGCTCGCTCTTATTCTGTGTGGACAGAAGATACGCTATTTTGTCTCTGCCAGCAGCGGTGGTATCTTTTGACTGCCAGCAGATCGCGTCGTTCTACGGTTGGGATGCTCGGAAAAAGTAATTTGAAACATTCCTTGCTGTCGTACGAAGATGTCCGAATGGTTTGAAACCTAGGAAAAGCGCCTTCCTGCTGGTGCCCAGGCGTGACGTATGCGCAACATTCAAACAGAGGAAAAACATTTTTTTTTGCAATTTGGCTTTATTCTTTCAAGCTACCGACTGAAGCCGGAGGGTCGGGATGCCATTTATGACATAATTGTGGACGCATAGGGGCGAACGCGAAAAGGGCATAAGAAAAGGTAAAGATGCACACCTGCCGTATAAGAATTCTCTTAACGTCTTCCTAAGTTAGGTAAACGAATTTCCACAATGTGCACGGATACCTCAACGAGCCCCTCACCTTGCTATTCTTGTCCGTTAAAAGTACCACGTGGGTATTAGTTCTAGCTGTCTTCATGGTGCGGGTGGTCCAAGACGGTTCTCGCATAGCTCCTACGTGACAATGGCGGTGGAACATGATGTACGACATCCACTGCCATGGCCGGGTATGACACTGGTGAACACTGTCAATGTTAGGCTGCATGTAATACAAATACGTTCGGAGCCAAGAGCTGCAGCCTGCGCTGTAGCTGCTTGTGCACCCTAAACAGAGAGGTGTAAAAAAGGAGTGTGCTGTCCTCTACAGCTCTCCCTTTTGTAGACAGAACTCCCTGTCTTGTACCGCGCATGGAGTGCGCTACAAGACAGCTTACTTCCTTTTTTTTCTCCCATATAAGCCTATTCTTTGAAATGAGTTTTTTATAAAACATTAATACGTCCAAAGCTAGAATACTCAAGAGCATTCGGGGATGTTAGCCAAGACTACTTAGTTACTTCGCTTGAACGTGTTCAAATTAACTCGCCGCCTTTCATGCTTTGCAACTTTCCCCGAGGAGAAAGTATAGGGGAAATGAAAGCTCACCTGATTTTTCGCCCATTGGCTTCGAGACGAAAGGTTTGTCGGCTAACCCTATTTCACAATTATCATTCCAGCCTGCACAATTATTTCTTTCATAGACCCTATTATATATCGCGTCGCATTGATCGTCCCCACAAAGATGCCATCCCGTTATGCAAAACAACTTGTTTCTTACGCTCATTTCTTCCCCATACTTCTCAAGAATGAAACGATCTTCCTAGTGAAATTGTATCTACAACTGACAAATAAACTTCGCAAAGCTTTGGCTAACGTTGTATAAACTCTGACTGTCTTGTTTGCTGTACATTGTTCTGCCCGCTTCCCTCTGCACGGCCCTGAGGGTAAAAATAAATAAATAAAATGCAGACAACTACAGGCACCAAGGGGGCTTTAAGTGGGCTAGCATCGCGAACTAAATGGGTAATTTATTCGTGTATTTCTCTCATTTCACATCGAGAGCACTCCTGCCGGGATTTCCCACTGCTACCCTGTGCTCATTTTGGTCGATGGCTACGAATAGAAGACACGGGCATCTATATTCTAGGTTCCTCTTAGGTGTCGTAGCGGCTTCCGCGCTATTTACAACTGCAACATGATTCGTCTACGCTGCCTCTTCATAAGTGCATGCGCGGCGAGATTTAGACAGTGCTTGTTTGGTGAAACTTGACACCTTTTAGTAAGATTACTATGCATAGGCAAGATCATGCTTAAGTCAACATGTGGCCTCCCTTTACGTTTTTATACAGCAACGCTGTAACATCAATCATTGAGATGTTCACAAAGAGAACGCATGACTCGATCGTCTCAGCTAAAGTTTGTTTTCGTCATTTGGAAGCCTATCGAATGTTTTTCACATTAAAACATCGTTTCTCACAGAAAACCAAGCCTACAACCGGTGTTCACGGAACGAAAATTGGCAGCACGTATACCCTCTTCAGCTGGGATGAAGGCAAAGATCGAAGACCGTGTCGTGTCCTCACCGTTTCCCACGATCGAGATACCTTGCTGCTCGTTCTACCACGCGGCCAAGGAGGCGCTCCTCAAGGATCCGGTGAAGCCAGCACTGGTGGGTTCTTCTTTAGGAGCTGTTTAATATAAGAAAACTTGAATACACTAAGAATAAACGGACACTGTGAGAAAAATGATATTTCATTCAATCCATAGAAAAAGGCATTGCATGCCAAGTATGATACTTTCTTTTATAACGCACATTTTTTGACCCAGAAAAGCTCAAGAAAGTTAATACAAACATCGCCTTCGCTGAACGTTTTTCCAACAGAACCGCGATTATGTCCAGATAAATTTTCCATCGCGGATATCTGAGGCTAGGCTATGGCGCTTTTCACTTCATGGCGCTAGGCTATGGGGTTTTTCAGTTTCACAAATGCCCGTAAAAATTCTAGATTTTTAAATCTTCTTTTTAAGCGACAAGTGCGTGAAAGCTCCAGCTATGACAAATCAGCAAAAAAAAAAAACACTTTGTGTCGTTAACTTCGTGCTTCACAGAAGACGCCAATGGTGCGCGGAAGCATAAATGCTTAATGCATTGTGCGTTTTATTTTCTGAGATCGTGTGTGCCCCAGCTATATAAAACCAAGTTTTTAAAAAAGTCGAAGTTGCTTAAGCAACGGAAGCCAACTCAGTGCTCTTAAGAATGATGGGGCATAGTATGCACTGTTTCTCTTCTTATGAAAAATTAGTTAATTATTTAAGACAGTCTGGCTAAGTTTTAATTATTCGCCTAGGGAAAAGGGTAACGTAAAAGCTTGAAGATCCCCGTGAAAAGACTCTGCTGATATTCTTACAACAAGGTGCCGCGTACATGCCACTTTTGGCGCCGTAAAAGAAAGCGCCCGAATATAAAAATCTACTACTTGCTTTCTACGCTGCTTTTGGGCATAGCAAACGCGAAATATATCCGCTTACCTCGCATCCTGTGTTTAGTGCTCTGTGGCCCAGTAAAAGCACGAAGCCCTGTTAGAGACAGCTTTCCTGAGAGAAGCGCATTTTTTTTTTTTGCTTTGAGAGCGCATGTACAGGCGCGGCCATAAGTAAACGGAGCACGCTATTGCGTTCGAAGCGCAATCACGCTTTTTCCATTGGTAATGAAGAAGCGTTGTTTGTCTACAAGAAAGCCCACCAACCTCCTCTACCAGCGAGCGCGTACCACTGCTGGAAATTTCAATTAGGTGACGCGTGAAAAATATTCGAAGACAGTTGCGTGTTCCGTTTACTTTTGTCCGCGCCTGTTCGCCTCTCAAGCAGCACCCCTGTAAAACATTATCATTAGAATCTTACCCGCTTTGTTGTAGGCAGGTAAAAAAGTAACGTAAATCTTCCTTGTCGCAAGCATCTAAGCCAGCTCTTTTCCAAGGCGACATAAAACTATTAATCTGACACTGGATCGAAAACGATACTGCTGCTTAGGCCACACGTCTCCAAGGGTACTGAGTTCGTTTCAGTTGCGAAGAACACTCCCGAATTTAGAAATTTCGGTGGCATTTAGCTGGGACATGTCGTATAGTCACGGGTGTTTTCTTGCGTCGTTTCTAAAACATCACGTTTCATTTCTCGCAGCCAGCACAAGGCTAGATTGTTTTTCCCCAACCAGAAACGCGTTATTTCCCATTTGAAACTTAGAGAGCCACATATTATTCGCGAGGTACCGGGATCACAGGTAGGCAATTCTATGTCATTAGGCACATTTCAAAAGGAGTCCGTCAATGTGGACAACGGCCTCAGCCGTGCCTAAAGATAGCATAGACGACTTACTGAACCAGTGTGTTCCCGGCGACAGCCCAGTGTAACTGTCACTATCATTGGCGCCGAGTTAATTTTGTTTAATGCGCGAGATAAGGTTGGAGGGTCCACTCGAACATTCCTCAGTGCATTCGCTATATACCGCTAATTACGATCCGACGTCACACGGTCAAGATTATCTTGTTCTCTCTGGCCGCTTTCCATTCCACAGCAAAGATTCTCTATGTACGGTTTTTCCTTTTCCACACTCTCCTCTCACTGATAACTAAGCCATCGCCACACCTGCCAACAAAACTATGAAGTATAATACAGGCATAGTTACCGGTTCAACGAAGTCGCAGTTTAATGAAAGGCACTGATAGAGCGCACAACCCTCGCCGGTTTCATTTCCTTTAGGCGGATGTGTTCGACTGTAACCACTGTAAAGGATAACAAAAACGCAATCTCGGATAGTATACGGGCTTGAACGTGCGAAAGCGACCAAGGATATGTGGGACGGCATAGCGGAGAGCTCCCGATAATGTGCGACACTGAAATCTAACGTGCTTGTAATCTCACAATTTGCACAGACTACGAGTAGTAAAAGGCACATTACTGGCTACTGAATCTTTGTCAGATCTCCATGATGCACTTCGAAAAAAACGCCTGGGCATTTGCCTTCGGTTAGAGCAAGGATATCAGCGGAGACTATATGAAGCGTCACCGTTACTAATTCTTGGAGTGACCACTACAGAGTGTTTCCACCGAGCTGGATCAGTAGTTATAGTGTTCGGTTGCTTGCTGGAAATGCGCGGGTTCAATCCCAGCCGTGATGAATCATTGGTATTGAGGCTAAATGCCAGAGACACGTGTAGTGTGCGATGTCAGTACACGTGAAAGAACTCCAGCTGGTCGAATTAATCCGAAGCGCGCCAATACGCCGTCCCACATATCCTGTCTCTTCGGGACATTGAAGCCCATAAACCATCCAAAATTTCGCTTGCTTTGTTATGTTTACAATGGCGACAGTAGAACACGTCCGCCTAAAGGAAATGAAACCGGCGAGGGTTGTTTCGAGCCTCGCTGCTTCGCGACGTGCAACTGTTCTACTTCATGACCTGTGTTTATTTCTTTTTTGAATGCTATGTGCTTCCAATAGTATGTTTATTTTTTGCGTGACTCTGTCGTGATGCAATAATGCTGTACTGCCAAACCGCGTTCACAAGCAATATTCCTTAAGCAGGCAAGCTGTGATCATGTATACTTACTTCTAAATAAAGAAAGACGTATCATATTATTATTATTATTGTTATCATTATTATCATCATCATTATTATTATTATTATTATTATTATTATTATTATTATTATTATTATTATTATTATTATTATTATTATTATTATTATTATGCCTTGTTCATTTCTAACAAGAAATACCTTTTTTAATGTAGACCAGAATAATTTTATAAAATAGTAGAGAACTTCACGGTATAAAAAACAAGATATTGGCCTCTCTGAACTCTGTACTTGCAAGGAAAAGAATGGGTTGACAGTTCTTGATATTTGCTGAACAGGTCTTATCCTTTCCCTACCGCGCCATTTGTCCACCGGTATCCCGCTAAGGATGGATGGGAAGGGTTATTTCAAACACTCCACGCCGTGCTGTACCATGCTGCGCCGTTTTCCCTCAAGCTAGAAAATTAGTTCGCCGATGAAAAGTGGTTATGGCACTCACCTGTTGACCCGAAGGACGCGAGCTCCATCCCGGTCGCGGCGGTCGCATTTCGATGGAAGCGAAATGCTAGTGGCCCCTGTACTGTGCGATGTCAATGCACTGTAAAGAACCCCCGGTGATCTAAATTTCCGGAGCCCTCCACTACGGCGTCCCTCATGGCCTGGGTCTCTTTAGGAAATTTAACCCCATAAACCAAACCATACCAAATCTTTAATTTGTCTTTCTTCGATGGGGAGGCGATTGTTTAACTGCTTCTGAGAACAGCAGAGCGCACAAGTTTAATATAGTTGCCCCCACCAGCGTTAAACGCGCGGTGACCTCACAAATCTCTCAATTCAGCTATGTCAGCAGATGATTCTGCCTACGATCCGGGTGGTAGTTGCTCGGGGGATACCGCTTCATAGTCCCAATTTAGTTCACAGGGCGAAGAAGACACGGGAAACCAACACATTACCGCGGTGGCAGCGCCTCTCTTAGTTTCTTGTTCGGACCCGTTTTCCTCGACTAAGAAACCGTTTTGGGATAATTGTTTATGTTACCGACGTTATTTGTTTAATTTCTAGGGTTTCCTCATCATTTCAGCCGTGTTTAATGCCCCGTGAGGTGCGATAGATTCGCCCCAGTCGTTCACCCAATGGCGTGCCCAGCTTTAGGGTCTGAAGTTAGTTTTCCTACCAAAACATCTTTAAGCTAGGACGTTAAATTTTTTCAGAAGTATGTTGTAGTGGATAGCAAGAGACTTTGTATAATACACAGTTTTATAATTTAATTTTTCTTTTGTATAAAACATTATGTCAGGAATTTCTCATTTCAAACCTTTTATCCTACAACCTTCATTTCGCGAAAATTTGGGGATAAGATATCAATATTTTAAGGAAGCTAAGAATAATAAAATATGTTAGGGAATGGCTTCATTCTGATGCATTGCACCTGATTTTAAAGCTCATTATGCCCTCAGATACCCTCAGATACCCTCATATGACCTCATATAACCCTACAAATAAAGCCATCTTCTCACCGTAGGGAAAGAATTAAGCTTGATAACAAAGCCTGCTCTGATAATAATGTTTACTTAAATTGATAAGGACAGATCTGACTCTTAGGATCGACATTTTTAGCACCCGCAACAATTAACCCTGGGAAATATAAGGGCCGCACATATTCTTAGCGTACGCTACGCAAGTAGCTCCTATTTCATCACAACATGTAAAAAATTCTGTGGCCTGTATCTCCTTTTTACCCTACGTTCATGTTATGAAGCATTCGTATTGTACTAGGTACTTCCACACATGAACGAGTGCTCTTTTCTTCTGTACCCTTTAGCCAATGAGGATGCTGTTAAGTCCCCTAGGAGCAGTGGTGTCGTCATAACAATAAGCAGTTTCTCATGCCTACTCTGTGGACGAAATATTCCTTCGCGAAGCATCATGTGCGCGTGATGCCTGAACCTAAGGAGATTTAGCACAAGGAACTAAGTCTTGGGTTAAATGTAGTTAGAAGTCTTTTGAAGTTGCCGCAGTTTTCTTTCCAGCACTGTGATTTCACCCGCATAATAATTAAGTTTTCAGGCCTGTCTCAGTAGATGGACTTCGCATTTTTGTCAGAAGCACGAACAATTTCTGCTCTCAAAGCACAGATCACGATTGATTTTTAGCAGCAGTTTTCTGCAGCAGCTGCGAAACGGTTTTCCGCCAGGGAAGAGTGTATACATCTCATGAAGCTCCTTTTTTTTTAAGATAAGATAAGAATTTATTGAGTACAAATATGACTATAAATTATTGAGTACAGACATATGACCTCGACCTTGCTTTCAAGCAAGCAAGAAGCTCTAGTTCTGGTTATAATATGAAATATAAAGGTTAACTTCCATACATAATAGATTCTTGCTAGTGCATTATGAAGCTGCCATGAACTCGATGGAAATAGACAGCCTTTGCGCGTGTTAAAAAATTGCTTATGCTAATCAATTTTCCTGTTCATTGCACTCCACACGTTACGAGTATGCCGAAGCTTGCCTCCGATTTCACATTAATTCTCTCTCGCGTCTAAAGCAGAGAGAATTGATAATATTTTGATTCAGCATGTTTTTACAGTTTTTCTTGATTCATTCTTAGGTTTCATCATCACGCGACTTACTGTCTACGGCGCGTCAGAGCCGATCATGTGCAGTAACGACATAGGAAACTACTGCTTCACCAACTGGCCGCCACTAGCGAACGTAGTGTGACCCAGTTGGGATACTTTTGACATACCATTTGATAAACACTACATAATTCAGCAACATTATGCGGGAACATGTTGATTATCATGGCCCACACTTTCTGATCGCTGAGGAATCTAACCTACACAATTCTCCCTGCGCGCACACTGATCGGTTCCGACGCCCACAGAAAATCAGTGTATTTATTTTTATTTATTTATTTAACATACTTTCAGGGCCCGAAGGCATTACAGAAAGGAGTGGCACAACAAAAAAAAATACAGTGCATAGTTATACAAAACAAGTTATATGATGGCAGAAAACACAGTTTTCTTGAAGTTCTCAACATCGGTAATGGCAGCGATGGAGGGAGGAAGGTCGTTCCAGTCAACGCTGGTTTTAGGAATAAAAGAATCATGACACAATTTTGTTCTCGAAAATGGAACTCCGACTTTAAATATATGATCGGAACGGGATGAAATGTATGAAGGGCTCGAAAAAAGATGATCCTTTAACAGAGGGTTATGGTGATACAGTCTGTGGAAAAGACATAGTCGAAAACACTTCCGGCGCGAAGAAAGGTCTGGTAAGGCAAGTGTGTTTTTCATAGAAGTAATGCTGGCGTAACGGGAATAGTTAAGATGAAACGTGCTGCACGATTTTGAATGGATTTTAGTGTGTTTATTAGTGTAGTTATATTAGGATCCCAAACTGCAGATGCATATTCTAACTTTGGTCGTACTAATGTTTTATAATGTTTTAATGTTTTATAAATGTTTTATGTTTTCTCGGCAGAGGCGCGGTAGAGAAATTTCGGCGCATGTATCCAAGAGTCGTGTTGGCGTTATTTGCGACATGTTCGACGTGTCTATGCCATGATAAGTTATGTGAGATATGAACACCTAGGTATTTGTAGGAGTTAACTGATTCAAGTGGAATGTCGTGAAGAACATAATTACGCTTGTTATCAGTGATGTTAGTGCGACGTGACACATGCATCGTTTTACATTTATTAACGTTTAGTCGCATGCACCACTTATCACACCAGTTAGATACGCTTGTGAGATCATCCTGAAAATAAATGGAATCAGTTTGGTTAGATATTTTGTGATAAATGACGCAGTCGTCTGCGAAAAGCCTGATAGAAGAATGAGAGATGCATTCAGGAATATCGTTAATGTAAATTAGGAAAAGAAGAGGTCCCAGTACCGACCCTTGTGGTACACAGGATGTCACAGAGGTGTGAGAGGAGGAACAGCCGTTAGCAGAGACATATTGAGTTCGATTCGATAAGAAGCTTTTAATCCAGTTCAGTACGTTAGGGTCAATGTTAAGCATGCTAAGCTTAAGAATTAGGAGATCGTGGGAAACAGTATCAAAAGCTTTCGCGAAGTCCAAAAACACACATTCTACATCAATGTTCAAGTCAGTGTAAGCAAAAAGGTCATTAGTAAAACATACAAGCTGTGTTTCATATGAAAATGTCTTCCTGAAACCGTGTTGTTCTGCTGAAAAGAAGGAATTAGACTCAAGAAAATCAATCAGATGAGAGTATATGATATGCTTCAAAATTTTACATGGTATACTTGTGAGTGATATAGGACGATAGTTATCGGGAGAATGAGTGTTACCTGATTTTGGTACTGGAACAACCTTGCCAACCCTCCAATCGCCTGGAAGCACTGAGGAAAAGAGTGACTGGGAAAAAAGCATTGAAAGCATAATAGAAGAGTAGGGTTGAGTGAGTTTCAGCATTTTAGAGCTGATTGCATCGTCACCGGGCGAAGAACACATTTTCAAGTTTTCAACCAACTTTTACACGCCGACCCAGTCAATACTGATAGGGTCCATTGGCAAATAAGAGAAAGTAGTTACAGACGGTAAAATATTAGCACTTTTCTGGAAAACGGAAGCAAACACATCATTTAAAACGGAACAACACTGGTTCAGAGGAATGGAAATATTGTCAGAACGGGTTAGTTGAATTACCTTATCTTCTTTGCCCCCAACAATATTCCAGAATTTACGCGGATTAGATTGCAGAAGTGATGGGAGGGTGTTGTCAAAAAAGTTCTGTTTAGCATCTTTAACAGCTATTAAATATTCAGCATGAATGCGATTATATGCTGCCCAGCGTTCAGGAAGGTTAGATGCTTTAGCGCGACGAAAAATGCCCTTCTTTTTGTTGCATAAGCGGCGTAGGGTTTTGGTAAACCACGGAGAGGTAGTATTTGAGACAATCCTAATTTAGGTACGTATCTATCTATTAATTCTATCAGTTTATTTTTGTACTGGCAAGAATAAAAGCGCAACAAGACGACACAAAGAAGGAGGAAAAACGACAGGACAGGCGCTAACTTGCAACACTTTACTGTCTTCATAAACCGCCGCACATATATCAACCAAAAGGGGGGGGGGGTAAAGACAGATAGGGGGAACACAGTTGAAGGCACGTGCGAAAAGACTCGAATATGACAAAACAAGAACAGGTGAATCCGCAGAACTATGCCATATCTAAAAACTGACATTCTTTTTTATACATCATGATCGACGGGGTGCTAACACATGCACTCCCACTTTTACATATTCTGTGCGATTCTATCAATTCGCGTGCGATCGTGTCTTTACTTTTGCAGATTACACTTGTTTCCAAGAGTTTTGCTCCACATGCCTTCTTTTTTCCTTCTTATTCTTTCCAGCAATCCTTACAGTGAAGCGGTAGATTTGACCCGGTCCCATTCTTTAATGACAGACTGTGTTCTCTCAAACGGTCATTAATACATCGCCCCGTTTGGCCGATGTAAGTTTTTCCACATGTCAGTGGGATGCTATACACAACTCCAACCGCACAATCTACAAAAGGATGAGCATGTTTCGTTTGGCAAACTTTTTTCTTATCCTTATCCGGCTTAGTCATTCGGCACAATGCGGCGAGTTTCCTGGGGGCAGAAAAAAACACTGGCACCTTGTACTTCGAAGCAACACGCTTAAAACTATGTGCAACTTTGTGAATACGGGATCACAACTGGTCTAATTTTCTTTTCAGAGGCTCCACTTTCATCTCTTTTTTCTTTTCGTACTTTCTTCACCTTTTCCAGCAAAGCTTCGCTGACGGAGCTCAAGACTGAAGGTGGGAAGCCCGCCTGTTTTAGCTTCTGAATCTGGGCGTCAAAGCTTTCCTGCGCTTTGTGGCAACACGACTTCTTTAGAGAGGATTCCAGGCACATCATGGCGATGGCGCGCTTTACCGTTTTCGAATGCGTTGAGCCGTACGGCAACAGTTCCTTGCGGGCACGGGGGCAATAGTTCCAGCATGCGCTTTCGTCAGTAATGGTGATGTCAATGTCTAAAAACTGCAAACTATTTCCCTTCGGGAGCTCATAGGTAAAATCTAAGCATCCAGCGTGATTTTTAAAATCAACTAAAACTTCTTCCACGACCCGCTGGTAGGAAAAAGATGAGTGTTTCCTTAATATAATTAAAAAGTCGTCAACGTACCTAAAACTCTTCAAAACACTACTGTCATCAAATGCACCTGCCAAGGCTTTCTCAATTCCCGCAAGAAACATTTTGCACAGTATGGTTGCCTCACACGAACCAATACATATTCCGTTCTTCTGCAAATAGACCCGATCCTGCAACGAAACAGTCGTGGAACCCAAGTAAAATTCTAAAAGTGTGAGGAAGTTATCCACCGAAATGCCCGCGGAATTGTGGAAGGCAATTTGGCCATTTTCCTCAATGCAGAGTGAGACAGCCGCCAACAACTCTGGCTGAGGAACGGAGTAAAAAAGATCCACAACGTCAACTGAAAATATATATCCGACGGACTCGTTGTTACTCAAAATCAACTAATATCAAGGCCGTTCCTAACAAAGAACGGATCATCGACTACCAAGGTTTTGAGCTGTTTCAAAAGATATCGGCTAACCAGGTTCTGCCAGGTGCCTCTTTCACTCACTATGCACCTAAAAGGTACAAGTTCTTTATGGGTTTTGGCGGTAAAGAATACATCCAAATTATTACTCTTGCAGTCACGAACACCGTTTGCGAGCTTCATCAAACCCAGCTCCTGACACAAAGAAAAGGCTTGACTTTTTACCTTCCCTGGTTTCAGTTTTGTCGCCTTGAAATTTCGGCGAATGGCCTCATTGGCTTTTTCACCGAACATGCCCGCCGGCATGGCGACGAACCCTCCTTCTTTGTCGGCCTGCATGAGCCGAAGGTCATTGTTCCGGAAAAAATTCACAACACATTTCGTTGGCGATCGAGGACGGCGTCCGGCGTTGGGAACGGTCCTGATGAGGCTATCAACCCCATCCAAGAGGCATCTTTCTTTGTCCTCTTTATTGGCTTTGTTTGTACAATGACCAGTTTTCTTCAATAGTAAGTTCGGAAAAGTTCTCAGTGTAGTCGGCAATGAATGATTCTAGTTCAGCTGTGATGGACGTGGTATCGGCGGCATTGTAATCGCATATATGGTCTTAACTATTTTCTCAGGACGAAAATTCTTCCTAATTGTGAAGTGAAGCAGTGAGTGGTCACTCAGTCCTTCTAGGTACGTTGGCGGAGAGACCAAATCTGGAGCTGTAGTAAAACAGAGGTCTAAAATATTAGACGATGTGCTGGTGGTACGTGTGGGTTTGTTAATTAGCTGGGTTAGATTAAAATCGGCGCAGGTGTCTAAAAAATTAGTGCACTCGGAGGATGGCTGCTTAAGGGAGGGAATACAGTTTCGCCACACTATGTTTGGGAACTTAAAATCACCCAGTAGGAATAAGTGTGATTTCGGGTGCCGAACAATTAATTTATTCAGGGCATCATGAAGGTCGGCGCAAAAAGTAGTAGGTGAAGATGGGGATCTATAACAAGCGCAAAATCTAAGGTCACCCGTTGGAAAGCTAACATGGATGCAAACGATTTCTAGTGGTGAATCGATAGAGATAGCAAAGGAATTGATAGCAGAGCTCACGGCAATCAGTACACCTCCGCCTGTTCGGAAATCGCGGTCGTATCTGTAAAACTTGTGTGTTTTTTCGCAGAACCACATACTAGAAATTCCAGCGATGATCTTGTTTGTTCAGCTCCACAAGGCGCAGGACGCCGTAATGCAACTAAAAGAATGTGAGATTTCCTGAGCTTGAGCTTGTGAGTAATGCATACATCTGCTTTTGCGTCTAATAGAATGATGAAGCGAGAGAAAATTTACTAAGTAATCAATTCCATAGAGAATGTCCATAAAATGCGTCATATTGTTAGATCCGCCTTTTTGTTGCTCGTTACTTCCAGAAATATTATCTTTAATACAAGTAGAAAAAATTCAATGCAGGCTGATGGCGCCGTCCTGGTAACGCGCAGAGAGCTCCTCGAGCGCATGCAGTGCTACGCAGCGGGATTCCAGAAGCACGGCCTCGGACCTGGTCACAGAGTCTGCGTCCACTTAGAAAACGGTGTCGAGAACTTTGCTGCCATGTGGGGCTGCGTCTTCGCAGGGGCAAGCGTCGTCCTGGCGAGAGCATCGCTCACTGAACGTAAGTGGGGAGCGTGAACAATGCGCAGTTTCTTTTTCTTTTCATTCAGCTACAATGCCGTACTAGTAACCATGCTGTGAATGTTAATGTTTGGGCAAGATGTATGAGTAATTTTTTTTCAGAAAACTAACTAAAATTAATAGAGTAAATTGCTGGGATAGTTCGTTCATAATGCGCAAACGTGGAACTGTGGTACAACTGAAGTCCATAGGTGCAACTCCAGCGGTGTTTTGTGTCTGCCTCCTTGCCCTTGTCCTCCGTCTGTTGCGCTGGTTCCACCTGTGCGCATTAACTAAAATCACAGCATTCTTTCAGCAATTTTTCTCGAAAAGCACTGTTATCAAGATTAAATCAGGCCTAAAAGGGCAAACCGCATTTCGTGGACAATTACCGCCCTCGTCGTTCGTGATATTGCCACAAAATTCCTATGACGAGTGGTTCTCGGGGCTGGTGGTTAAAGGGTAAAGAACGAATCATTTCTAGGTTGCTTCCAGCATTCCTCTTGCAACCTCGTGTAAAGAGGTCGCTGTAACACACATGCCGACTTAGCCATATTATCTTGATGAGAGTAACAAGTCACTTTGGGGACACATTCTGAAGACTTCCAAGTGTAATACGGTGCCAATACAAAACGTATGGCCATTCTAGCTGACAACAGTCCGCGCCTCACCGTCGACCGGTTGGAGCTTCCCGATAAAAAGACTGAACTGAAAGACTGGTCGGGGACAACACATCCATTGCAAACTGTATCCAATTTTAGTAGCTTGCATTCTACTTAATTGCCACCCAGGTGCGCTAATCGTGCAGGGGCAACCTCCTGTTACCGTCAAGAGGCGGAGATGAAGAGAATTGACAAAATTCCTCAAGTTTAAAGCCTGGACGAACTCCGCCAGGAAACTTGAGGGCCAGTTCTACTCTTAAGCTCTCGTCGTCGAAAGCGTTTTATGCAGTGCATGGATACGAGCAAAAATCTGGCGATTAATTCTCTTTTTTTTTGCCTGTGCGCGTCAAGGCGAATTGTGCTACCAGCTACGCGACAGCGAGAGCACTCATATTCTGACAGAACCTGCTTTGGTAGAGAAGACTGCTCAGGCGGCGGCGTCCCTGCAAATTCAGGTGAGATACCGCTTTTAGTTCACACTCGCGTGTTTTAATAAATACTGCTTTTTTAAAGTCTTTAACGCATACAGGCCTACAATTAACTCGTGTTTTGTTGTATAGAAGCTCTGGTTTCTGCTTGAAGGTATCTACAGCAGTCGGGCGAGAACAGCACACGTGTCTTGGAATTTCAGCATGTTTCTTACTAGTGATGTGCACAAAAGTGCAGAGATTTGGTCAAGGACGCTAGTCGATAAATACCCTGAGCACTAAAAAACTGTTTAACCACCAGAAATTATTGGCTCTGATTTCCTTGAGTCTGTGAAAACTATTCCTTCCCTCTTTCTTAAGTTATGAGAAGTTCCTCTATTATTTTCCCAACCCCGTCGCCAAAGTTGTATCGGCAAAGAAGGGGCCGACACACGTTTATTTAGACACCATGTGCTTCTTCCCGAAGCTTTAAATTGCCCTCCGAGAGCAGAGAACCCCGGCGCATAAGCACACACTTTGCCGTCGCCGGCAGATGCCAAGGGTGCCACCTAGTGGGATATGACAGCTTCCCAGTGATCCATCGGTGTCATCCTTTCAAGGCAGTGCTCCAAAACTGTCATTGTAGACGCGGCCAGCAATTACTGCTCCCCTGGCCAGTTTGACATAGGGGACATCACGTACGACATTTCTCCCTCTCAAACAGGGAACAAATTTGGAGCGGCACATCCAAGAGATCCTTTGAACAACTCTTAAAGGTTTGCTTATTACTCATTTTAAATTAAGGTTTATATGCGTTTCCTGCCCTAGGATATGACGGGCTACTTCGTTGACAACACGACAGTTATCTTTCTGTAATACACTAGATGCTTGAAAGACGCTCCGTTGTTACCGCGCTACGAATTTTCTCTTATTGATGCCGTGGACAGCAAGTGATCGCGCTGCACTGCAGAGACCTGAATCTGAGCGGTGTGCGATCGGGATGAGGCCAAACTTAGAGACCGCTTAAAATGGCTGTTACATTCCTCCTTTGTCGGAGCACTGAATACTCTTTGAGCCGCCGCGGTGGCTCAGTGGCTATGGTGCTTGGCTGCTGACCCGAAAGACGCGGGTTCGATCCTGGCCGCGGCGGCTAGAATTTCTTTGGAGGAGAAATTCTAGAGGCCCGTGTACTGTGCGATGTCAGTGCACGTTAAAGAACCCCAGGTGGTCGAAATTTCCGGAGCCCTCCACTACGGCGTCTCTCATAGCCTTAGTCGCTTTGGGACGTTAAACCCCATGAACCAAACCAAACTAAACCAAACGAATACTCTTTGAAACTCCCTGGAAAGCCAGCCGCATAAATTCACAAGACTAAAGAACTTGTGCTACTTTGCATCTTAGTATCAACCATAGCCCAAATCCACAAGTCCAAAACAAGGCAAACTGTACAGAACCAATTCTACGCAGTTTTTTTATGCTCGTAACTGTAAGGACATCAAAGAACAGCAAAAGGTGTAGTGCGCACTGGCGTTGCATAATTTTCGCTTTTTTAGAGCGAGCGAGTTTATTTTACGCCATGTGCAGGGGTTCTTCTCCACGGGTCCAGCGGAAGGCTTCGTGTCGACGGCTGAGTTCAGAGACCTGGACGACGCCTCCTTCATAGAGATTCCCATTCATGACCCCAGAGAGTGCGTCCTCGCTATATGCTACACGTCAGGCACCACGGGCCTGCCCAAGGGTGCCGTCACCACACACTACGGCTTCTTGGCCAACATGGCAACAGCAGGGTGAGTGTGTGAACCCTTTCAATCTTGGGGGGGCTGAAGAACAATGCCTACCGCAACAAACTCCGCTGTTGTGGAAGCCAGAAAAGAAATTACTGAACGTGAAAATTGATTGATTGCATGTCAGTGTAGTTCACTTTACTACATTAAATGGTCTGTAGAAAGCAAACAAAAGATTGAACAATTAGGGGTAAGGACGGCAGCAGGTATCTGTTACGAAGATCCAGATTTAGGGATCGCATTTGAATTTATACGTGCATGCAAGAGATAGTATAGCACAAAGAAAGGAACCACAGCCATTACTTTCAGGGTTTCTATTAGCCTCACTTGGAAAGTAAATAGGGCGCCGTTCGGACTACCCTGACAAGGTAGGCGCCACCCGCTGATAGAGCACTGACGCACGTGCGAAACTCCGGAGCTCTCGCTCAAACTTGACCACTGAGCATGACGAGAGCTTCGCCACTTTTAACGTGGTTTTGTTAATCGCCAGTGTTTCACTGTCCCTGGCAGTGTTTATTGGTAGCAGTGCACGACAGAACGACCCAGCCGTTAACTAGTGAACATCACTGAGCATCGACGATATATGGCCCCTCTGTGGCTTATGTGTCCGTAGAACCTCTTTCCCTTTTCAATGACACTTCATAAGTACACAACATAAATTTGTAGATATGAAAGAAGCCAACAGCCACAGAAACCAAGGGACACAGGGGATTTTTTTTAATTTATTTATTTGTGGTGTTGATCAATTTAGAATATTACTGAATATGTTATCGGTTAAAGCTAATTGATTAGAAAAGCAGAAGAAAAAACAACCACATGCCGCCGGTGGGATCCGAACCCACGACCTCCGAATTACGCGTCAGGTGCTCTACCTCTGAGCTACGGCGACGGCTGTCAAATGTTCTGTTTTCGGGGGTATTTATGTTTACAAGTAACCTAACCTTAAGAGTGTTCATCAGCGCCACCCACGTTCATAAGCGGCGGACGTAGAACGTCCTGAGTTACCGCAGGTGTGACGTAGAACGTCATCGAACGGAGAAGGTGGAAGCTGCGTGAGAACCCTCTTATGCTTCCTATGGCGTCAAGGCTGCCAGAACCGAGGCCCTCGATAAGCAATTAAGTAAACAAGGGAAGGGAAATGAGGGGCTCGTTATAAGTATGAAAGAAGCCAACAGCCACAGAAACCAAGGGACACAGGGGATTTTTTTTAATTTATTTATTTGTGGTGTTGATCAATTTAGAATATTAATCAATATGCTATCGGTTAAAGCTAATTAGGTTAAAGCTATCGGTTAAAGCTAGAGTGGATTTCAATCAAAATGGCTAATATAACTATTTAGTACATCGAGAGACAGGCAGGCGCTCTGCACCTTCTCTCCCTAGAAAAACTTGTTCCTACATTACGGAGACGATTGCTTCGGTATGATTAAAAATTCTCAGATTAAAAACCTTGAGTTCCATCTATATTCCATTGTCCAACCTATACCGTTTACCGTTGAACGTGAACAACATGACAGACTTCCTTTTCTCGATGTTCGACACACAAGGCACGAAAAAGGCTTGTGGTTCTTGGTATACGTAAAGCCATCCCACACGGTCAGTTACTTTTCATTCTACTCGTCATCCCTAGAAGGAATTGCCGCTAACAGATTTATTGAAGATAGCTGAGGCTATCTGATGCTCTCCTGAAGAAAAAAGTGAAAAGAACTGACTCATCCCTGACTTCCAAAGAAATAGATAACCCAGCTACTTCATTGTCACTCACATCCGAAACCAGAAAAGAAGCAACAAAAAAATTTCAACGTCTGGCCCAAGCACAACGCCATCGGCACAACGCCTATGCATTCATTAAGCACAAGGCGTCAGTGAATGCTTGTCCGTAACCTCGGAAAGGAAGATGTGCAAACCCCACACAAGCCCATTTCCACCATCAGGCAGCTTCTCCCTCGAACAAAAGACCATCGTCCTAAAGAAAAGGCCTAAGGCGTGGCATTAAACATCCCGTGATAAAAATGCGCGGCTTCGTACTCTGGCGAAACCAAGAATTTTCCCAAAATATCGTAGCAGCACAAAGCTGATATCAGAAAATTTGACAGGAATTGATTCATGGCGGCCGAACACTCACGAAGCCGTTCTTTTGAGCACCAAGCCACACACGCGAAGGAGGCAGATTTTTGAGGCATGGCACATTCAACAGACGCGGGGGAATGTTAGCTGCTCCCTCGGAGCACTTCTCGCTTTCAGACGCGTGGTTTTCAGTCAGTGAACTAGCGGCTGACTAAGCGAGGGCTTAAAAACCAAGCTGCAACTCGCCCGTAGTCAATACTTATGAAGGAACCTAAGAAGTTCCAAAACATCTTGTTATCTCAATTTATTTATTTAATAATACTGTCAAGCCTCGTGTGAGGGTCCTTACAGAGAGGGTATAAAAATTCACACCAAAATTAAATTTCCTTTTCGAACATATATCCCCCCTGTTGAATATTTTCCTTTGATCCTAAGTACTATGCTATATGATATCAGCCTTGGAATATTTAAAGAAAAGGAGCGTTTTGGTATACATCCGACATATCTGGTTCATTCAAAAAGCATGATTGATTTGCTACTGCGGTAAATATGTACAGCACAATGTGGCGTGTGCGTCGACGTAAGGCCATCGTTCAGGTCACGTTCAATACGGTCGCACCTTGCTGCATGCTGCGAGGTTTTCCCCACAGAGCACAGATATTGTACACAAATTTTGTGACACCCAGGGAGCTGAAACCTGTCTTTTAACAGTGCAGACGAGAGAAACCTGCCTATTTTTCCGGCAATGCAGTACCAGTGACCATGACGAAAACACCAAAAACCGGCGTTGCCTCTGTGAAGAGTAAATATTTTCTTGTGAAACCAAGCAAATGAAGTCTCCGTCCACCAGACGCGCCACATTTCTTCACAATTTAGCATCATCCTCCGTAAGCACCTCCTACCCCCAACCCAGCTATATCCACAGCCCTACAGGCCTTCACCATTACGACCCCACGCAGCAGCGGAAGTAAAAGGAGACAGCGAAATTGAATTGAACGACACCGCGGAAGACCAAGCTGCTTTCCTGAAGCTCCACCGCCCAGCCACTTCTCAGCCCCACTGTCAATCAATCTCCACCCACCGTATAAAGCATTCATTACAGTAATAGCTTCAAAGAAAACATCCGGGCTGATTCCAACTACTATGGCAGCTTTATCGCATAAGATTTCATGATTTTTCGGTATATCTTTTTTAACGAATGAAACAGTACCAATAAACTTTGCAAACACGATTTCCTGATTGAATAAGCATTTATTCTACGTTTAGTAAAATTTATCCAAAGTGTGCGGAGATACGGAGGCCGTAGCTGGCAAAAGACACTTTCAATTTGAGAGATGTGGGAGAGGCTCTTGCTCTGCAGTGGTCATAGTCAGGCTGATGGTGATGAGGAAGAGCTAAAATGATAAATTAAAATAGCAACACCATGTATTCGCCAACGCTACGAGCACCTAACTTCAAACAACGTTCTGCAAGGAGCAACGAGGCCCCACTTTAGCACTGCAATACATCAAAGCAATTGGTGTAGTTTATGCACTTAACTTAAGAATACCACGTCTTCAAGGTTATACAGCCATTGGAAAAGGGTGGGCCATAAATAATGGTGCTGAATGGATATTATGACAGATTTTCAAAGCATTTACAGGTGCTGCGGATGCGGTACGCGGCAGACACTGCCCGATATATGAATCTTCGATATTTTTGTAGCTGAAAAATATCATTACTCTACAAAGAATGGAAAAAGTTTCGAGAGAATCTTCTCTATATATCACGAATGTTGTTAAGGAGCTATTATCTGAACATGGAATTAACATTAGAACACCCGTTTAGCACAATGAACAGCAAACCTTACACTAAAATTTGCAATTCAATGTATAACAGTAGTTAAAGTCGCACGTAACTTAACGTAAGACCACCACAACAACCACATTGCAATGCTTGCTACACACAAATATTGCTATGCTTGGTGCTACCTAGGCTACTAGGAGAAATATTGGATGGATACACTTGGCGAGAACGAGGGCACGTAATAAACAGCCTTCCTGAAATCAGGAAAGCTCGTGGGACTTTTGCATGGATCCCGGAAAGCCGCGTTGCAGGCGTCACTGCCGTGAAGATTGCTCTTGTTTACTGGGCTTAACGCCGCAAAGTCAATCACTCTATGAAGGATGACGTATTGAGGGCTCCACAAAATTTCTCGTGCCTGGAGGACTTTCATGTGCACTGAAGTTGAAGGCTACACAGACCTCTAACACTTCGATTCTATCAAATTGCTACAACATCGGCCGGGATCGAACCCGCGTCTTTTGGGCCAGTGGCCGAGCAACATAACCACTGAGCCACCGCGGCGGCTCTCTCTCTCGTGGACAGAAAACCTACAACGGAAGATTAGTATCTCGTCAAGACGCTCCTGGAATTGTGTATGATGTCTGGAGGTTTAACGTCCCAAAGTAACTGAGGTTATGAGGGACGCCGTAGTGAAGGGCTCCGGAAATTTCGACCACCCGGGGTTCTTTAACGTGCACGGACCTCGCAGAGTACACGGGCCTCTAGAATTTCGCCTCCATCGAAATTTAACCATCGCGGCCGGGATCGAGCCAACGTCTTTTAGATCAGCAGCCGAGCGCCATAACCAATGAGCCACCACGGTGGCACTTTTAAGTAAATGTTCTCAGTATGACTGTTCTTGACACAGGGTCACAAACCCACAACCACAACGGCTGTTTAAAGCTATGATCATGAAGAAGTAATGAGAAAGAGTAATCACTAAAATTTAGCGTCCAAGTAAAATAATTGATCACTCCGAAAACCAATCTTGAATTTGATGGAGACAAGCCGTACTCACTAACGACCTTTTCAGTTCCTTGAGCTAACAGAGTCTGAAAGTTGATCCTCATCGCTGCTGGGAAGTATATTTTTGGTAGAACGTTAATTCCTTGGAAAGATTAGTTCACTGCGGACGATACACAAAGAAAGAAGGCCGGAGAAAATAATTTAAAAAGTGACTATCATACAAGCCTGACAAAATGGGCTGCACAAACCTCGCAGACAAATTTTAATTGGATGTCTTGACCTAGCTGGGTATATGCAAATAACAATTACCGCAGTACTATTTACTGCTCCTTTCCAAAGCGCTCTCATTTTCCAAAGCGGCCAAAATAATTGGAGCCTCCGCAGCCTCACAATACGATCACCTAATATGAAAAACTGTTACGAAGTGTGCTCAAGAACTCGCAGGAGCCATTTACAGGCGCTTTTTCACGGCATTCCTTTTGAAACGACGAACAATCCGGGAGTAAGTATTCAATTCCGTCTCAGTAGTTCACGATGATGCCGAAAAGCATAAGCAGCAAGCATCGGATCAGCAGCAAGCCTTGAATCCAGGTAAATTAAATATCCGCTAGTCGTGAAAGAGATATAACCGTTGGCCCCTTCCATCGAACAATGTCGCAGAGTTAAACGAGCCGTACAAGGACACGAGTAGCTTAATACTGCTTTCGCCCAGGGCGTTCATGCACCTCGTGTTAAATTAAAGAATAGAGGCGGAACAGCTGTCTTCCTCTATCGCTTGCGCGGAATTTTCTGTTCCAGTCGCCATGACACGCCGCCTTGCCCTTCAGAAGTAATAGTTGACGAAAGTATCGCCAGCGGTATGGCCTAAAGCACACATTAGCAATGTCCAGTTTTATTGTGAGGGCCTTGAAACTCTACGACAAAGCGTTGCATGCGTAAGACCCAATATAAGAGTCATGCATTGCTGCATGGCAACAATGGACCTGGTCACACGGCACTTTCCATTAAGTGGTTTTCCAGAGGAGAAACCTTATAAGCTCCTCAGCCTCTGTATTAAACTGATGTGAGTCCTTCGGACTACCTCCTCTTCCGCCGCTGGAAGCTTACCTGAAAAGGCATCTCCTGAAAATGCAATACTTCAAATGACATCTTGAAATAGGGTTTAACCAATAAGGTTAAGAGTATTCTGGTTTAGGCGTTCTTGCACTCAAATGAAGAAAGCAGACAACCTCTCTCGCGCTGCACAGCTTCCTACGGCAAATATTTCGAAGAACACAAGATTCACCTTCACGTTATTCATAAAGGATTTCGCACACTAAGAAAGATTTACTGTTTTTAGTTACAAACTTCATGCCTCTAAAAGGTGTTCGCGCTCTCTTGGGGTGAGGCGAGCCTTGCTCATACACACGACTACAGATTTCACAATCTGATTTGGCTGCAAAAAAGAAGTATCTGAACTATCTGCTAAATTACAGAGCATGAATGGATGAATGAAAAAACTTCATTTAGCAGGAACATTCGAGGCCCGCAGGCCTCCTGGGTCTCCGCACGACCCCACTCACGGTTTAAACGTTCATGTGGTGTTGGTCCAAGACGTATGCGGCCCGGCTGACGGCGATGTTCTGCCTTGCCAGGTCCGCTGACCGTAGTGATGTCTCCCAGTGCTCCCAGGTTAGGAAAGGCATCGGCCCGGCGGGGGCAGGAGACGCCGGGCATGGTAGGAGGACGTGGATGAGGGTGGCTTTTGGGTGTAAGCACAAAATGCATATGGAGGGTACCGGTATAAATTTTTAAAGATTAGCTGATGTAGGCAGAGTTCGCGCCTGCAGGCGACGCCAGCTTGACTGTTCTCTGGTAGTGAGGGATGGGTGTAGTGGCGGGTAGATTAGGCGCTCAGCGCGGGAGTTTGCGGTGAGCTCAGCAAAAGAGTGCATGCGCTCCTTCGAGAAACCCCTCACAAGTTCCGCCTGTTGCCAGGATTTCCCGAGTGCGCAGGCACCCAGATGAGCTCAGCGCGTCGTGGGAGGTTGCGGGGTGGGTATGTACAGGGGGCATTCTCCCGAGCATCACCAGCCAATACGCAATATGTTCCCCTGTTTAAATAGAAATATGAAATCATCGACCTATATTGAAAGAAAAAAAATCACAGACGATCAATGCCATTCATAGGAATAAATATGTTAGCGCTAGGGTTAGCCCACGGTGATGGCGGGTGGAGTGATCCAGCGCATTTATCGCCACGCTACGTCATACTCTCTCGCCTCCTGATGACTCGTCCTTTTTTTTCTTTTCTGCACTTTTCACCTGCCCTCGTCTTCTACCTTTCTCTTTTCCTCCTTCCCCGCCCTCTCGCCGATTCCTCTGTTCATTTCCTGACTCTTCCTCAGGCTTCACACGCCAGACTTCAACGCCGCAAACATTTGACCCCAGTAGGGATTCGAATTATCGATCATTAAAAATAAAATATTAGCCATGCTTTCGTTTTCGATTTATACCAACTACTTCTAAGTTAGGATACTGAATTTTCTGTCTACGAAACGTACATTTTAAGGTGAAAGCCTTTTATGGCTTATACTTTTATGGCTTTTATGGCTGTCTTCTACGAATAACGCGGGAACTAATCAGGATAGGAATAAACGAATGGTAGCATCAGACAGAAATATCAAAACGTAACCCCGACGCCATGTTTGATGACTGTAGCGCCATTAGTTAATTAATTATAGGCAATTATAGCGAAAACCACAGAAAACAACGAAATGCGGCGATATAACGCGGACGTAAAAGTAGATTGAAAAATGTGTAATTAAGCTTAATTAGTACTTAAGATCACCGAAGTATCTATAATTTGCGTACAAATTGCTCAAAAACGAGAAAAACTGGATGATGACGTCACATCAGACGAAAAGATGTCGAAGCAGTGTGATTCGCCGCCAAGCAAAAACTGCCGACGCGCTGCGCATGCGCAGCGTGACGTCACTGCTTCCTCTCGCCACGCTCTCCTCCTCTGTCGTGAAAGGAATTCAATAGCGGCAAATTCAAATCAGTGCAATAAATCGCAAGCAGCTTTCACCTTCCAGCACTTAAGAGATATTTAAGTGCGTCCAACGAATTTTGCGAATGTTTCGACCGAAAGAACGATCGCACCGGGCGCGATTCCTTCGTTGCTATGGCGGTCTTCTGCTTAGTTTGTGCTAGTACATAGAATTCCGGTCATCCAAATCTGGCCCTCAAAGACTTGATGGCGCGGGCCTTATGCCCCCACGGTTAGAGTGGAGGCTTGGCTTCACATTTAACAAATTATTAATCATAGAAACGCTAATGAATTTACAAACTTAGAGAAAGAAAGCGAAATCAAACGCTTTATTTGCGCATTAGTCATTAACGTCGCAGACAGCAAGCAACCATATGATGATTGTCCTGATCCCTCGATACTTAGCGAGCTTATTTCAAGACTTTTATTTCCTGACTTCCGCACAGGCTTTGTGCCACTGTATGGTCTGCCAGCGCTCGCTTGTCACACAGGTCATACGTTTCTCCCGCATATCTGCACTCTTCGCGGACTCCTTCCTTTGCTTTCGCAGGCATTGCTTTACGTGGGACGAGAATGACGTCGTGCTGTTCGCGACTCCCGTCATGCACAGTTCGGGATTCGTCTGCCTCACAATTAGCATTCTTTTGGGTGCTACTGTTGTGATGACGTCACTCGGCACCAGGTTAGAACGAGTCAGCGACCTCATCGCTAAGCACAAGGTACTGTGGCAATTTGAGGTACATTTGCACTATATTGCAGTAATAAATTCTCCTTGTGGACTGCGTTATTGTAGACCAGTGGCTGATTAGTACTGCTATTTTTGGCGTGTATTGAGTAGGCTTTCCTGTGTTCTCTTCACTCCAACTTTTCTTTTCAGCTGATGTGTCGCTTGCATTTCGTAAAAAAAAAATCTAAACAATGGGCTTGACGACCAGAAGCCGCACTTCGGCTATGACGCAGGCCGCAGTCGAGCGCTCCGAATAGATCTATACCACCTCCGGCCCCTTAACGTGCGCTGTGATCGCACAAGAAATTGGAATATTGTGTACTTCGCCTCTATCGAAATACGCCTACCGCAAGTTGGATCGAATCAGAGATTTTATGACGAGTACCCCGACGCTGAACCGACTGAGCCACCACGGTGGGTCGCTTTCATTATTGATTTTCAGCACTCAATACTGCATCTTCACTTTGCATGCTGCTGCATAAACTAAAATTTCCCAAAACTAGAGACCTAATCAAGTGCAATGATCACCTCGTCAAGGTCCCTTTCTTCTCTTATTTGAAAAGTTGAAAAATAAAGGACCCTTTTTATTACTTTATCATGCACACATTACTTATCGGTACCATCAAAGGCATCAGTTACGGTGGTTACTTGATAATGAGGAGTGTTGGCGACAAGTAAATCGTTCAAGTGGCACATCTGTAATGGTTTGGTTTGGTTTATGGGTTTTAACGTCCATAAGCGACTAAGGCTATGAAAGACGCCGTAGTGGAGGGCTCCGGAAATTTCGACCACCTGGGGTTCTTTAACGAGCACTGACATCGCACAGTACACGGGCCTCTAGAATTTCTCCTCCAAAGAAATTCTAGCCGCCGCGGCCGGGATCGAACCCGCGTCTTTTGGGTCAGGAGCCGAGCACCATAACCGCTGAGCCACCGCGGCGACCATATCTCTAATGAAGAGCGTTAGTGCGACAGAAAGCTTCAGGCTTGAGGTTATTACCTCGGAGCACAAATACTTCCGATATACTAAGTGCTTTGCTGCAAGAGGAATGGGCGCCTTCTTTAGGGGTGGGAAAGGAAAATATTGTGGCTATCTATGGTTTTCTCAGCAGCTAATAGCAAAACTTACGAAAGGAGCACAGTTAATAACTTTGACGTCACCTCAATTACCCACATCAATGTGTCATACCTGCTGCTCTTTTACCCTGTAGCAGGAACGGACACTTATTTGATGCACAGCAGAAAATACATCGCCTAATGTAAACTTTAGGGGACGCTTAAGCTGCGTCTAAGACACACAACGGGATAAAACTATTGGCTACCTTAAGCGGCCATTAGTCCTCTTTGCGCATCACTTCGCCTTGATGGTGGCTTTGTAAATCACTGCCGCCATGAGAGCTCTATGAACGCCCTTCTTGAAGTAACAATAATAGCAATACTTTCCGCCATCATTTTACACTCCAGCTGGTAGAGCTCCCTCCTCTTGATGGGGCCGCAGATTTTTCCGGTATACTTCTGTATTAACCGTGATCTTTGTTTACAAAAATACGCATGATTGCAACCAATCTGTGCAATAGGTGAGAGCAAGATTCACTCAGATGTTGTGCACCCGGAAAAAGGGATACCACAAATATATGTTTAAATTAGCACACGGTTTAATGTTATATCTATACTGCTGCCTCTGATACAACAAAGGAAAGTGCTAGATAACCTTACTGCGATACAAAAAAAATGTTTCTTTTACAAAACATTGTTCCAAATAATATTTGTCAAGATGCCAGAGAGATGGTAGGCAAGCGGTTGTCGCCATCATGTAGGTGCAGGGAGGCAGGGGACATAGCTTCGAGCTCGCGTCGGATGATGCGGGTCACATTTACTGGAGGCGGTGGAGTTTCCCGTTGCCGCAGGTCTTCACATGAGGAAGTCGCAGCCGTGTTGGGGAGGCGTGCGTACGGCTGTCTAATACGCCTGCTTTTGGCTTCCTCAAAGCGTCCACATTCCTTAATAGTTCCATCGACTGTAGTGCAGTTCTTGTATACGAGAGTGTTGAAGGCATCGTCGGCGATACCCTTCAATACGTGGCCGACTTTGTCAGACTCGGGCATGTTTGCGTCAACTTTGTGACAGAGGGCCAACACATCCTGAATGTACAACACATAGGACTCCGTAGAAGCTTGAGCTCGGGAGGCGAGGTCCTTCTTAGCGGCAAGCGTTCGGCCGAGCGGCCGTCCAAACAATTCGCGCAGTTTCTCTTTGCACACGTCCCAGCTGGTCAGATGGTCTTCGTGGGTCTCATACCAGACCCGGGCGGTGTCTTTTAGATAGAAGATTACATTTGCCTGCATAAGGGTCGGATCCCAGCGGTCGTAGGTACTCACGCGTTCGTACATGTTGATCCAGTCGTCGACGTCAGTGTTGTCGGTACCAGAAAATGACCCAGGGTCACAAGGGGGAGAAAGAACGAGTGATGTCATGGCCGGAGCTGAGGTTTGCTTGGAGGCGTCTTGGGTCATGATGAGTGAAGGCAACTGGCGGCCGCTGCGGAGCTCCGACGTCGGTAGGCGTAGGGGAAATCCGCACCTCCGCCAAATATGTTGCGGGAAAGAATATATTTACATATATTTACAGATAGAAAAGAACAGCGGCGATCGGCACCGAGAACACAGTCCGAACTTCGTTGTCGTCTTCGACTCCTCCCACTCGTGCCATCGCTCATTGTCGTCGTCGTCTATCCGCTTCTATATTATAAGAATTTCACTGTATTCATGATCCAATTAAACACCATCATATTTCAATCAATCAATCAATCAATCATTTTATTTCCTTAGAAAAGGAGGAGTACGGGACTAAAAGCTCGAACAGCTTGACGAGGTCCCGACCCCTTGTTAGTTGGCATGACAGCAGGATGACGGCCAGTCTTACACAAAAATGAAAAAATATCACATAGCAACGGGTAATACAGAATGAAACAAGACGGCAATCAATCGGAGAAGCAATAAAAGGTAATACAGATAAATCAACACACATAAGCAACATTAGTGAACAAAATTAGGCGAATAGGAAGGCATGGTTTAGTCTTGCGAATGAAGAAGTTGACAAAAACGTTTAATGCGACAGTTTCGGTTTCTGGAGGGATCAAAATTTTGTCGGTCTGGTAAGTTTAACAGCGAAGGTAATGTATAAAATACAGATTGTTCATCATAGGAGGTTCTCGGGGTGTGTAGAAACCACATTTCTTTATGTCGGGTGTGACGAATATTTGTGTTTTCTTGGAGTTTTGCCAGATGAGTTATGTAATCAATGCCAAACTTTACAAAACCTTTGTAGCACAACATCAACCTGTAATTATAAAAACAAAACACAGGAAGAATTTCATATTTTGGAAAAAGTGGTTTTGTGGAGTATGTATAATGGACATCAGCTATGTGGTATTTCAGCTTTGAATGGCCGTTAACGTACTTCAGGCAGAGTTTTCAAATACATCACGTAATTCATATTTTATAGGCTTAAGAAGTAAAGCCACAGTGCAGCGCATGAAATCCTCTTCATTATGTGCACAAATTGAGGCGAACTTTCTCGTGTGCATCTATGTTTTATAAAATACACTAATAATATCCTGTGCAGTGCCGCAAGTGCCCTTCATCATTTACGTAAGAGTGATAAGGATAATGTTGCGCGTTAAACTTCCTACAGCTGCGCTACTGCTTTGCAGAGCAGAAATGTAGATACGATAACTTCGATGAAGGCGAAATGCCAGAGGCTCAAATACTGCGCACTCTCAGCGCGCATGAACGAAGCCCAATTGGTCGAAATTATCTGGGGCCCTCCATTACAGCGTGCATCAAAGCTTCAGTCGCATTGGATAATCAATCCCCGTAAAACAAAAAGCAAACCAAAAGAGTGCCGCTCACTAACGGAGTCTGTCACGAAGGGCACCATGACCTTCATTGTCTCTGCTGAAGATTATAACGTTCCTCTGACGTTTTTGCACTGATGTATACGGTCTGGTCGCGCAATCTACACTTGAAAACACTTCTTATCCAGAAGGCACAAAGCCTCTTCAGGCGAAATGGGGAGACTATATCACGTGCGGGTAGAGAAACGTTCCCGGCTTCAGCACCTTAAACTCCAGAAAACAAGATAGAAGTGAAGGTGATTGTCAGTTGAAGTGTTCATGTTTCTCTAAATAGGCTTGTCTGCGCCATGAGATGATAGAAGTATTCACCCTTACACATCCTGTAAACGTAGTTTAATCACTGGTTTACCTGCTCTCCAAATACTTTTGGACTTATCAAATGCAAAACCATAATAAAAACAATTACGGCTAATCATTATTCTTTTACTGATTCAGCAATCTGTGCACACATAGCCTTACCGCTTTTAGCAGTAGGTTTATCAATTTTCTTTTTTCACGCAAGTGCTTCGCTTGATATAATTTCAAGGAGATTTCCAAAACCTTAAAAAAGATCACAAATAACTTTCCTTCCCAGCTCCTCTGCCTGCATTCTTTAACATGCAATTGATGCACTTTTTTTCAAACTATTAAAGTTTACACTGCTCTTTCAACTGCAGGTAACAGCTCTGGCACTTCTACCCATTCACTTGAGGTCGCTTGCAGCTGAAATGCAAAAGACCGGCAACCGCCTCCCAGGCATCCGTCGCATCTGTGTCGGAGGCGGAGAGTTCACGGAGACCAGCCGTAAGGTGGTGCAAGCCGCATTTCGCGACGTGGAGAGCGTAGCCAATATCTATGGCATGACCGAGTCCATGGGCCTCCTTTGCTCGCCCTCCAACTACGTGGCTTCAGGCAGCGACGTCGGCTTTCCAGCTCCGTGGTCCCAGATAAAGGTTGGAGAACCAGAAACACGTCAAATCTTGCTGTCTCTTCTTTATGCGTTTTTCGCTTCCCTCTCTTCTCTGCTGAACGTTACCGGATTAAGCCGCATTATTTTGATCTAAATAATTTCTTTCCAAACACATAAATAAATACTCTTTCATCTACTCAGAAAAAATTGTGAGTGGAAGAAAGGATACTTGTGGGCGGAGGTCACAAGTATCTTCTAATCCTGTAACGTATAAAGCTGCTTGCAAAATGTAGTAAGCAGTGATGACCTCTAAAATTTCTGCTACAGTGAGTGTCGTTTTGATGTTTTTAGAATGTTCTTTGTAGGGGAAAATGTTACAAACCATCAAGACAGGCAATAGATTCCTTAATTTGTAAGAATATGCCGAATACCTTATACTCGGAACCGGTTTTTCGAACTGCAAAACGTCTGAAGTAATTCGCAGCGTTAGCATTAACTTATAAACAACCCAGTGACCCCGCAGCTGTGTAATATCGGGCACAAAAGTGGTATACTCCACGCGGCGAGAGCCGGAGCAACGGAAAACAGCGGCATTTTGGCGAGCTAAAGCATGACACATTCAAAGGAGCCAAGCGACATGCCTGCTGATAATAAAGGTCACGCACTGGCTTCCTCAATCCCAGATGCAGCCTGTAGATGGCGTTGTAACGCAGTTTTCCGGTTCTCCGGCTCCCTCTGAGTGGAGTACACCACTTTTGTCCCCGATAGTACAAAAACTGAATTTTTTTTCTTCATCGAAGCTCATGAGTGTCCAAGGCCACCAGGAAGACCTCCGTGCCAACAAAAACAGAACGTTTTATAGTTTCCCCAAGATGCACCTCCTGTTCCTGTCCTCCCCTGTCCTGTCCTGTTCCCAGCATGCAGCGCGCAGCTGAGGTGATGTAGTGGAGCCGGTCTGGTATTCACTGGTTCCTGTATCTCTTTGCTTTGTGGAGTGCACCGAGAGTCAATATGCTTTGCTCTGGCGTCGCAGCAAATCCCGTTCTCCACGTCTTTGCTGCTATCCCCTGTTGCTATCATTTTGAGGTACAGGGTGCGTCAAACGTCAACAACAGCACGAGATATGTCTTTCAGCAATACATTGTGGCACTTGAGAAACCTATGAAACTACCAATGTCACCAGAGGAGAGACTAATTCCTCTTTTACACTATTCGGAGATTTTGAGGTTAGGGGTGTCCTTAATTCCCACTACGCGGCTCAAAAGTAGGTTCTGGGGCCTGGGAACCTTTGAGGTACCATGTGCATTTGTGTGCACGGCTCTGAATTAGCAATGCGTTATTTGTGTTAACAATAAGAAGTATTCCTCCTGCTCCCGAGGGAATCACGGCGAAGGATTCATTTCGTCTACGTTACATCTTTTTAACGCCTGTTCGGTGGCAAATATTCATCGCACTTTTCGAAGTGAAGCATATGTTTTCGTTTTGTGTAAATTGCTGTGCAACAGACTCATTTTTTTTTTGTAGATATACCCCTGTCATGCGTGCTAATTATTCAAGATGTTTCTAGACTGCGCTCCTGAAATTTTCAACTCCTCCGTTTGTTGTGGGAGGATAAACCCACCATCCATGATGGACTATTGCCACTTTTCATGACACCAATTTGTATGCCGTCGCATGTTTCCTTTTTCAGTGCCTGCGGTATTATCAAATCAGGTAGTGGTTTCGTTTTTTTTTTCACTTCTTGCGTTCCGTAATTATACCAATCCGATCAACAAGTGCGCATGCGTGCTCAGTGCGATACTTTAAACGATTATATTTTCCCATGTGTTACTTTGATGTTTAGTTCGCGGCAAGTAAACCCTCATTCTTTAATTTTATATAACCCATAACCGCATCTGTATATTGCTATACTGGCAGCAGCCATCTCTAAATTTTGGGCTTATTTTTCGAAAGTCTTAGGAATGAACTGTTGCTTATGCCTACATTCATATACAGTGCTATATCAACAGTTTTTTTTTGGGGGGGAAAGGGGGGGGGGGTGCTGTTTATTTGAGGTTTTGAGTTACGGAGTGTAGCCTGAAGGTTATAAAAAGGAGTGTCACCAGCACCTTATTGAACGGAGGGAAAGCAAAAGCCAATGGGCTGTAGAGTAAATCAGCCCTGTGCCCATCAGTACGTGTGAAAACTTTGAAGTATCCAACACTACGGAGGATGAGGACTTGAGATAGAAAAGAAACATGGCGAAATAAATCTTCATCGCCAAAGATTCTGCAGCCCGCAGACCGGGCTTAACATCTGGCACAGTTATGAAAAACATTATTTTCTTCTTATTCTCTTTTATGCTTCCGCTTTGAGGGCTGAATAGCTAGCTGTTCCTGGAGTTTGAAGCATAGAAATTGTTCTTCTAGATAGCCAGACCTTCCTGGCATCCGAGTGAACGGTGATGTGACACTTACTAGATGACCCATTCTTTTGATGGAAAAATAACAGTTGAGTGTAGTATGCATGTTCCAAGGGCATTGGTTGGAAGTGCAATTAAGGTAGATTTATGTAGTTGCTCCCGCTCTTTGAGTTTCTAGTAATGTTGGCAGTTAGTTCACTTGGCATGGCCAGCTTACAAATTTTCCCAGTGCCAATATTCTCAGTCATCCTGTCGCATTGAAGAAAAGCCATGTAGGGGAAGTATTCAGTTGTAACAGAACTGGAGGAGCCGGCGGCCGAAGATGCGACGAAATGGAAGCTTGTGTGCTTAAACACTTTCCAAATCTCTGGAATGTCTAAACACGCTTCACCAACGCTCATGCGTTTCCTGCCACACGGATGCTGGCTGAGGCTGGCAATCAAACATGAGCCGAAAGCGCATACAAGAACTCCGGAAGAAGCGGTTTTTTGCTATAAAAAAGCTCTTTCCGGCCATAAAAAAGCGAGCAGAGAGGTTCGTTTTGTTTCATAAATTTTGCAGTATTCTTTTATTAGTACTGCCGGTACTCAAGTGTTAATTAATGGCGTGTCTAATATTCATATAACTTTGTGCTGCGCTCTCAGTGCGCACTGCGCGCGCTGAAGGTGCGCAATGAAGGTTGAGCCGAAACCATTATACTCCTGAAAGCTGACTGTAAAAAGTTTGCTCACAGCTTAACCCGTAAATCTGTAACATTGCGCCGCCGAAAAATGGTGATGCAGTATAGTTTGAAAACATGCGATTCTTCTCAGGGTTATCAGAATTTCAACACATTTCCTTTCACTGCGGCCGCCTACCTCCTCTCAGAACTACCGGTGCAATGCAAACTGAAAGTGGGCACCACTCAGTTGAGCCCAGATTAAATTTTGGAACTTCGACACAATCTGATATAAAATATATTATGCTGAAGAAAAGAAGAAGAGTCTTACTCGCATAGACAATCTAATCCCGGTAAACCATATTAGAAGTGCACATTTTGAAATTTCTGAGACCACTTTTTTCAAAGCTACCATACGCCTCATAACATTTGCGGTTTACGCTATACCTTTCTGATTTACCGTTCACTGTTAGCAACCTACAGCCTACACCGTCAACTTCTTTTTTTAGCTTAGGTTGTGTGCAAATACTGAGACATTTACTGGTCAGCCTGTACCTTTTATGGTTTGCTGCCCGCCAAGGGTCATGTAATCACCATGCTCTGACCTCTGTGTGGCACCGCATGGGAGCAGAATTCGTAGCATCGGTTGTTTCGATACCCGGGCATCGCGGCGACAGTTGCTGTTCCTGTCCGCGGTTGCGTATCTCAGCTTGTTTTCGGCACTCGCTGGTCGGACAGAAAGGTCCCGTTCCGCTTGTCAGCACTCTTTTGGCCACACCAGGCGGACAGTGGGAGGAATTTAATTTGCTTTTGATACGCAATAGATTCTGGCTGAGCTGCGTACTCTAGGGCCAGCGGATCCAAAATATGGATAGTATATTTGTTTATTTACTTAGCTTCAGCAGCACACAATATACACAGCTTGATGCAAGGACAGAGGCTGAATGTTGTTCAAGCCTGACGAGGCCTTTGACCCTACGCAGTTCCCAGCAGTACTGATACAAATAGATATCACAACGTATACAAAAGGAAACAGTTTTCGCGTCGCGGAATTATACATGATACAAAGACGCTACATTTGGCACTACGCTACAGTCAGATGAGCTTACTAGCACAATATAGCACAAACAGCCACAGTTCATATATCGCATCGCGCTATCCGAAAATAAAGAGATGCACATATCACAATGCTTACCCGCCGTACAAACAACAAGAAAAGATAGTTTGTACTGATCAAAACAACATGTTTGAACACAATAACACAAGCGAAGAACTCGAAAGACATGCAGCGTACATTTACAAGAGTACTTCAATCCAGAGGACAGCGATAGCTCCTTAGCATTGCGTTTGGATGTTTTTGATGCGCACTCAAAATTTAGCTTTCGTTCAAGTTTAGTTAGGGTGTCAGGTACTTGATATGTAATTGTTTGCTTTCTATAGTTGGCTCTTATTTTCGCTGTTGGATGTTTCCGTTGCCCTAAAACATATTCAGTGTTTTCGCTGTCACTGGTATTGTAAAGTTTCCTCTCATGTGTTACTTGCACTTCTTTGAAATAATATAGCTGCCCTGCCCTTAGAGTACTGTGTTTTGTAAGCACTGATGCTGTCCTTAAGTCCTGTATATTTCGGTGGAAAGATTTAAAAGAGCTAAACACTGCCTTTTGTAATGTAACCAGTTTTTTGTAATTGTACTACGTAGTGGTCCCCCCAGCCCTTAGACCGTATGTTACTTTTGAGTAAAAGAAGAGGAAAATAAGTGTTCATTTTTAGCCAGAGAAGTCTCAGCGGAGATATTTTGTGCTGAGGCCCAACTGGGTGGGCAAGTTGTACGCTGAGGTTTTTTACGTGTACAGACCAGCTCAAGTATTCTTGAAACCAAACCCCGAGAAACTTCTGCTCTTAAACTTGACGAGTAAAGTGTCCTCAAATTTGACCTTAACTTTGTTATGTACAGGTTTGTTGGCAAGGTGAAACATGATGTAAGCTGTTTTCGAAGCATTCATTTTCAATTTATTTCTTTGTAACCATGCTGAAAGATATATAATGTAATTGTTTACAAAAGAGTCTAATGTGAGTAGGCTATATGAAGAGAAGATACTGGTGCCGTCTGCATGCATTATTACTTACGGGCAACTTTCTATCTCGGCGATGTCGTTGATACAAATGAGAAATAGTAATGGACCTAATGTTGATCCTTGTGGCACTCCTTGTTTTAACTGCTCAGGCATTGATAACTCGTCTTCTCGTAACATAAAATTGGTGACAGTCTTGTCATCGATTTGCGAAAATATGTTAATATTTACTTGCTGATAACATATTTGACGTCACATAATTCATTACAATTTCATCATTACGGCGGCAATAGTCGATTACTGGTGCGTTTCTCCGGAGGCCGTATCGGTGTACGAGTTAAAAATAAAACTGACAAGAAGATCATGATACCTGATGCAAGACAGTTGCGATTGCAGTTGCATCTGCGCTGGCTGATTCCTTATATGCGTTTACTAGCTCCACTGAAGACCTTTGTTTTAACCAAAGGCTTCACACGGCCGAGATATTTACTCTTGACGGCGAGGGTGGGTGGTGGTGTATGGGTAAGTAGGTGCTAGGTGGCGCCTCTGAGGGGTGAAGCAGCTGTTTGAAAGTGGCTGTGGGGTTGATCTTCTGGAGGGCAGCTGGCTTTCCCACAATGTCTATGAATTCAATTTTGCCGCTGCTTTTTCGATCAGCAGTTGCGCGGGCTTCCAGTGGGGAAAGCCTCGTGGGAGGTGGTGGGTTTTCTGTAGGTGCAGGCTTAGAAGGGTTGAGGCTTCACACGCCGAGGCTGCAAACACAGCAAGTCTCCTCTTCACAAAGATAGACGCAGCATCTTCGCCAAGTGCCACTCTTTATTTTCTCACCTTCAGTGTCCACAAACGTAATTTTGAAGCGTCTGCCGTGGCGATATCAAGAAGAAAGATGCCTCGCGATCTGATTTCTTGAAAAGTGAAAGCCTAGAACCTGATTTTTAAATGCGTAATGACAATACACCGCACGAACAAGCTTGACTAACTTACTTCCCGCTGTCGGATAATATCCTCGGCGGTGACATCTCCAGGCGCAGGACGGACACTTCGGCAATGTAATATGAATCATGCGATGTCACTATGTAGCCGTGAAAACAGGGAGAGCAAGACGGGGATACCAAAGACGTCAGACAGGGTACACGGCCCGGCGCCGGAGCAAAAAATCCCTGCGCTCCGGACGCTGCACAAGTAGACGAGAAAATGTCAAAATGGCGGCAGTTGGCGATTAGCAGACCGCGTCATTCACCGTCATCTCAACTACGCACTGCGTAGTGGAAGCAGATGGTCATGGCTTCGAACGCAAGGGTCCTGAGAATAATGATTATGATGTACTCAGGCTTAATAGCACATACCCCTCCGAAGAGAAGACTTTCTCTTCTTCTGTTCATGCCAATGAGGTCGCTGAGCTGTGTATATGTTAATGTAAAAGAATTGTTTAGCTTTTCCGGGGTACCAAGTTCCAAAAACGGTTTTCTTTATAGGCTACACGAAAAGTTTTTCAGAATTAATATATGAGTCAACCGTCCTCGAGAATTGTAACGTATACGCCGGCGAAAAATAGTAAAAAATATTATTATAAAAAGATTATGATAATTAAGGAATGATTAACCGTCAACCAAGACGAACACAAGAAAGTGACACAAACAGGTGCTCCTGTCCGTGTCACTTTCTTGCGTCCGTCTTTCTTGGCGCCTATTCGTTCCATATGTTGCTTAGTTCAGTCGCTGAAAAATGATGCTGAGTTAAAAGGCAACTGCAGCACTTTTTGAAAATTTCGCGCAATTCAAGGGATCAAATCTATATAGGCTGTAGGTAAAGCATGCCAAGTGTTTTTGCACTAGCATTTAAAATAGTGACGTAATCGACGATTGAATTTTGCGTTTCTCCTCAATGCACTGAAGGAGTGCAGGGAACCTCAGCGTGACGTCACGGAAGGTATGATTTCAAATTACCGCTGTCGTCAGCCACACCCTGCCCTGACTCGTTAGACGCTGCCAAACCACTCTCGACAGGCGTTGCCTTCGGTGGCGTTGGTTTTTTTCGTTCAAAGCAGGCGTTTTTGCGTTCGAAATGTACTGATACCTTCGATGACGTCATCATGCGCCCCACACCTGACGTTGTGCGCTGCGGAGAAGCTTGAAGGGCGTCCGGATTTTAATCGGCGATAACTTCACTATTTCAAGTGCTAGCCCAAAAAGACTTCTCATGCTTTATCCGCAAGTTCCACACATTCGACCCTCTTAACATCGTTGATTTCTAAAACCTATGCAGTTTCCCTTTAAGTCCCGCTGCTTTATGCTTCCGAGTGTAACGTTGCTGCTTTTGAAGTGAGGACAACGCAAGACGATAAACCAGCCAAGCGCTGACTATCAACTAGTTTTTATTGAAGAACAAAAGGGGTATATATAGAAACACTTATCAAGCACACAGACGTTTTCTGGAAGGCACGGGGGAGTTCAGATACCGCAACTCCCTCTCGGATACAGCAATCGAAGGGCTGCTGATACATAGACTGCATTTCTGATGAATATAAAAGGCCTCCATTGTCTCTCGTGTGACTTTATCGCCATGTCGGAACAGGATGCGCGTGTTACTATAATCCGGTACGCATTTGCATTTCTTGCACAGAAACGTAGACTGTGCAAGGGGGTCACCTCTTGCCCTCCTTTCAGCATGAGCTTTCATATGCTCGCATTGGCAGTTCCTGCAATGGGCGCCTGTGTGGGAAAGGGGTTCATTTTTTGTCGTATTTTCATGCTCCAACAGGCGCTTGCTCACACACCTGCCGGTTTGGCCGATGTACATAGCACCGCATGAAAAGGGAACCTGGTACACCACCCCCACTTCGCAAGGTACCGCCGGGGACAAATGCCGCACCTGGCAGGCACCCCTCTTGCTTTCTAGCCTCTGGCTGATCTGTTTGCACATCGTTCTTAGCTTCCTGGGCGCAGAAAAGACGACGTCAATGTCGTATCTGCCTGCAACTTTCTTCAGCGCATGTGATAAGCAGTGTGCATATGGGACCACAGCCGGCCTTTTCCTCTCTTGGCCTTCTTTCGGCTGAACGCCATTCTTAAGCTGCCTGAGAAGCTTCTCCGCTGTTCTAGAAATGAGTCGATCAGGGTACCCATTCACACGTAACCTGCTTGCTTGCGCCAAAATGCTCTTTCCCATTCTTTCATGGCAAGACTTCCGGAGAGCCGATTGCAAGCAAGAAACGGCAATGCCCTTTTTGTGAGCTTCGAATGACGAGACCGGAAGTTTAGCAACGGTTTGGCTGTCCTCGGGCGATACCACCAGCACAAGTGGTTTCCCTCCCCACACAGTGCCAAATCCAAAAACTGCAGTTCACTGTTGCTGGGAACCTCAGTTGTGAACTCAAGCCCGCTTCCACACTCCTTAAAAATCTTAATTACGTCGACCATACTTCAAGGCAAGCTGCCTGTTCGAGTGAACACCAAGTAGTAATCGACATATCGAAACACCCGAACAACTGACTCATCCAATGCCCTTTCAATTGCCTTATCAACCCTACCTAAAAAGATGTTGGCCAACACCGGAGCAACTCTGGAGCCTATGCAAACCCCCGACGCTTGCACAAAAGCCTGACCCTCCCAATCAACCACTGTTGCAGACAGATAAAAAGACAATATTTCTAAAAAACTGTCAACTGAAACACCGCATTTATCAATACAGGCACTTTCGTCATTGTCCTGTGTAATGCAAATCTTAACAGCTTGCATGAGTTCAGAATGTGGCAAGGAATAATGCAGGTCCACCACATCAATGCTGAAAAACATGTAGTTACCGGGGTTATCTGCCTTCAGAAATTCAACCAGCAAGTTCGAATTGGGCATAACGAAAGGGTCCGACACGCACAAAGAAGCCAGTTGTCTCTGAAGATACCCTGAGACCACATGCTGCCAAGTCCCGCGTTCAGAGACGATGGAACGAAAAGGATAGCCTGGTTTGTGCGTTTAGCGGTGAAGAAGACTTCCAGCTGCAGACCCGTCGACTTGCTGACATCTTCTGCCTGCTTGTTCAAGCTGTGGCGTCTCAGCAATTCCACCGCCTGCTTCTTCACCTTGGAAGCCTTGAAGGTATGCTGCCTGAAGTTCCTCCTGCGGAGGAACTTAAGGCAGCATACCTTGTGCGTGTCGGACCCTTTCGTTATTCCCAATTCGGACTTGCTGGTTGAATTTCTGAAGGCAGATAACCCCGGTAACTGCATGTTTTTCAGCATTGATGTGGTGGACCTGTATTATTCCTTGCCACATTCTGAACTCATGGAAGCTGTTAAGATTTGCATTACACAGGACAATGACGAAAGTGCCTGTATTGATAAATGCGGTGTTTCAGTTGACAGTTTTTTAGAAATATTGTCTTTTTATCTGTCTGCAACAGTGGTTGATTGGGAGGGTCAGGCTTTTGTGCAAGCGTCGGGGGTTTGCATAGGCTCCAGAGTTGCTCCGGTGTTGGCCAACATCTTTTTAGGTAGGGTTGATAAGGCAATTGAAAGGGCATTGGATGAGTCAGTTGTTCGGGTGTTTCGATATGTCGATGACTACTTGGTGTTCACCCGAACAGGCAGTTTGCCTAGAAGTATGGTCGACGTTCTTAAGATTTTTAAGGAGTGTGGACGCGGGCTTGAGTTCACAACTGAGGTTCCCAGCAACAGTGAACTGCAGTTTTTGGATTTGGCACTGTGTGGGGAGGGAAAACACTTGTGCTGGTGGTATCGCCCGAGGACAGCCAAACCCTTGCTAAACTTCCGGTCTGGTCATTCGAAGCTCATAAAAGAGGGCATTGCCGTTTCTTGCTTGCAATCGGCTCTCCGGAAATCTTGCCATGAAAGAATGGGAGAGAGCATTTTGGCGCAAGCAAGCAGGTTACGTGTGAATGGGTACCCTGATCGACTCATTTCTAGAACAACGGAGAAGCTTCTCAGGCAGCTTAAGAATGGCGTTCAGCCGAAAGAAGGCCAAAAGAGGAAAAGGCTGGCTGTGGTCCCATATGCACACTGCTTATCACATGGGCTGAGAGTTGCAGGCAGATACGACATTGGCGTCGTCTTTTCTGCGCCCAGGAAGCTAAGCACGATGTGCAAACAGATCAGCCAGAGGCTAGAAGGCAAGAGGGGTGCCTGCCAGGTGCGGCATTTGTCCCCGGCGGTACCCTGCGAAGTGGGGGTGGTGTACCAGGTTCCCTTTTCATGCGGTGCTATGTACATCGGCCAAACCGGCAGGTGTGTGAGCAAGCGCCTGTTGGAGCATGAAAATACGAGAAAAATGAACCCCTTCCCCACACAGGCGCCCATTGCAGAAACTGCCTATGCGAGCATATGAAAGCTCATGCTGAAATGAGGGCAAGAGGTGACCCCCTTGCACAGTCTACGTTTCTGTGCAAGGAATGCAAATGCGTACCGGATTATAGTAACACGCGCATCCTGTTCCGACACGGCGATAAAGTCACACGAGAGATAATGGAGGCCTTTTATATTCATCAGAAAGGCAGTCTATGTATCAGCAGCCCTTCGATTGCCTTATCCGAGAGGGAGTTGAGATATCTGAACTCCCACGTGCCTTCCAGAAAACGTCTGTGTGCTTGATAAGTGTTTCTATATATACCCCTTTTGTTCTTCAATAGAAACTAGTTGATAGTCAACGCTTGTTTGTGTTACTCTTCCGTCTTTCGTTTTTCCCCGTTCTTGTTGCGCTGTGAACAATATCATGAATACGTACCAACTCGCCCAAATTTCTGCCTTGATAAACCAGCCATATCGGAACCTCTGAGCTGAGTTTTATTGCCGGACCTGTCATCAGAGTAGTGTTTCGCCCCCGCTGCGTTGAGTGTTCTTCTTTGATGACACCGCTATTCCGCACTAAGACACCATTTAGCCAAACGGTGACTACGTTTCTGAGTGGAACCATGGTGTTGACACTACAATCCTTCGTCGGGTTCGTAGGCGAACTCCACGTGATACTCTTGGGGGATGTCGTAGTCGTCGTTCGACGAGCACGTGAAGCGCGTTGTGTCTTCTTCGTCATCCTCGTTCATGGGGTCTGACGAGAGCGTCTGGTGGTCCAAGTTAATCGAAAGTAGCATGAATTTGTTATCGCAGTATTATGTCAATGCGTGCACTGTGCGCGACATGTTCCCGAACGCTAAGTCGATTCCGGTGCCTCGCGAAGCGGTGATTACATCGGGCGGAGAGGCGAGCAAAGATGAGATCGGCACGCATCGTGCCGATGAACGTTGGCATTGAACGTGTGTCCTGAATGAAGTCTCCTACGATGAGCATGGACGTGCCGCAGCGTACAGCCGAAGGCACATTCCTGTACAAGAAAGCTGCCGTGTCTGTTTGAGGGAGACGGTGCTACGCATACGCGCACAAGCCCTGTTTCGACGAACTGTCCAGCACACATCTCCGTCTGCCCCAAAGCAGTGTCGGAGCTCGAAGGGAAGTAGGTGAAATCCTAGCTTGGCGTATATTGCCACGCCGGCGGCAACATTGTCAGTGCCAAGGTGAATGTAGCCAATGAACGCCTGCTCTCTATAGCTCCAAGAAGGTGACGAAGTCATTCCCGGGCCGAATTTTTGCTTCGAGTGCCTACCACTAGATTCTGATGACGGTGGGGCTTTCACAGAATGTGCAAAGTAATGCGAGAGATACTCTCGCCTTTAGAACGACGGAAGTTAGGAATAGCAGAAAGGATATTACACCATATTGTGTTATTTATTCTAAACTGCGCAAACCACGTCACTCTGCGTTCAGCCTGCCGGGAAGGCGAGCTTCCAAGCCGGCTACATGCAGGCGTTACTCGTACGCGACACAGTCCCCAACCCGTGGTGCAGAGTCGCAGCCACGGCAGGTTCGGACGAAATAGGCAAGGGCCGAGCACGCTAGGAAATCGTTTATTGTCCTTACGCGAGGTAAGAAACACTGCGGAAGAATGTTCTATCCAATAAAATAGAAGTTCAGTAGCTCACCAAGTTGTCGTCGACCGGCGTTGGGTCGTCCGGGGGTCAGCGGGCAAAAAGGGGTCCGTCGCGGCACTTCGCTAGGAGGTGAGCGGCAGGAGAGAGCCGTTCCCGCCGCGACCTCCTCTTTTTAACCCCTCGGGCATTCCTCGCTCGGCTGCCGGCTAGTCGGTACTAGCGAACCACTTGCTCTGTCAGAGAAACAAGCACAAACACGCGAGCATTTCGGCGTTTGCGATTCCTGTCGCTTGCTGACAAGGCAGCAGACGGTACAGCTACTCATTTGCTCCCATTCTGCCGTGGTACCCCGTGTAGGTAGGCAAGTCTATCTCAACACGTTGTGCCTGGGCCGAGGCTTTGCAAATTGTTCTGCAAGATACCCGCTAAACTCTGCATTACTTGCATCGCGTTCTGCAAGAGCACCTCGGATGAAGGCGGACTAACGCGCCGAATGATGAGGCCTAAGTACCTCACTGTCCGCGTTGCAGAGCGGCGAGGTGCTCGGTGTGGAGCCCCTCGTACCAGGCCTAAGTCCTGTCAACGCGTTAGTGGATGTCACTCGGCTATTCCGCGGGGAATGCCCAAGATTTCCAACTACAAGCCCTTCCAAAGGCGCTTCAAGTAAGGAGCCCTGGTTCTGTGCCGCTAGCTCTAACAGCATGAACGAGGACTGGAAGTCAGGCGTATCAGCTTCCATTCTTTGTTAGATCGACGACAGTCGTTCGCTCCAACAAAGTGCACTGCTCAGTTTCCTAGTTTGCTGACCAAACTGCATCCGCTAGTAGTACTAGACGGGTTACTTTGCAATGCAATAATGAACTAAGTTTTTCGCAGGTTGTCGACATGGTGACACGAGAAAAACTGGGCCCGTGCGAGACAGGCGAGATATGCTTTCGCACACCGACGGTGATCAAGGAATACTACAAGAGACCAAAGGAAACTGCCCAGCTTTTTGGCGAGGACGGCTGGTGCAAGTCAGGTACGGTGAGCACCTTGGTGGGAAGCTAATTTTCATATTTACGTCTTGGCGAACGGGTAGTGATAGTCATGGAGGGTTAGATTAGATGCTATTTTCGTAGAGATCCTGAAAGAGAAAGATGTAGGGGAGATCAGTCGTATTTATGGGGTGGGGGGGGGGGGAATGCGATAACATGTCTCCCTCTCTCGCCGATCCTTTCCAGCTCTTCTTCTACTTCAGTTCTATTCGAGCTGGGTATCTCTTCCAATTCGGATTATTCTATTATAATTCCTTTTTATTATTAATCGCTTCTTCTGTTTATTTTCTTAAGTTATTCTTAGTCCGCCGTCTCCCTCGTCTCTGTTACAAATGGATAGTGTAGGGAAAGGGGACCACTGGCAAGAAGAGAGAGGGAATCACCTTGATCAACATTTTCCACCTGCAAACGGGGGCAGGTGGCATCGGCGTTCGTGTGCACTTTGGTCGGCGTAGCGAAGTGTTAATTTCTAGCTCCAACACTCGTCCAGCGCTACGGTAAAAAGTCAGTCTCCGTTAAAAAAGAAGAAAACAAAACATTTCTAGCATATACGGGGCCTCTTAGCAACTAGCATAGGAATAATAAGGGTGCTTCATTTAAAGCCTAACAAATTCCACAAAAAGTGGGGCCCAAAAAGAGAGCCAAATTATTTACGAGCAGAGCCTCGTTTGCGGTAACGTAAGTAATTTTGAAAGCTCTGTTAATCAACCTCCGCAACTCAGGTTAACCTGAAGAACGAAGCGCAAAATTATCCTCAAAGGAAACCTTCTAACCAATGGCAGCGAACTATTATCAATAAATCACACCTCACTCCTTTACACCCACGACTAGTACTTTAACTAGCACTGGATGCTCCAAGTTCGCCCACTGCAGTGAATAATTCCCAAAGGCGCTGTTATTTCCAGCCTGAAAAAAAAATGTCCACTGTCAGGTTTTTGGCAGTTAGAGCTAACATGAAAAACGTCGTATTTTGCCGCAGGAATAGTGTGTTAACAAACAAGTGGTGGACATAGGATGAGTGCAGGGCGTTTGCGGGAGTTCAGTAAAAACAAACAGCAGGAATTGTTCGAGTAAACATTGGAGGTATGGATGTTAATTCCAATCTATCAAGCGGCGTGCCGTAGTACCTGAGAGAGTGAAGAGGTTGCCAGAGGTTGTATATGGTAGCCATTACTCTGCACCCCACATCTTGATTTACTGAGACTTCTTTCCGCCTGCGGTATTTCTACTTTTAAAGCACCACTTCTGCCTTCGCCATCAACTGCTGAGATGGTTTCTTTCTGATATGGCGAATTTACCGCATATCAGATTTATCGCATATATTTATGTTTTCAAGCATTACCGGAGCCTTCAGAGTGCCTATAGCTCTGCCGACGAAAATGAAATGAAACGTGTATGATTTCGTAAATTTTTTTTTAGAGAATATAGAGCATTGGACTAGACAGCATAGAGCACCTATATATTGAAAAGGAACCTGAAGCTATAGCACGGAAAACAAGATTTTCACGTAGTAGAGAACGATACATGTTATGTTAAATCCTCGAAAAACAACAACATACGACAACGTGCGACGCGAAAAATGAGAATTAAATCCCACCGAAAAGACCACTGTTATTTTCATGAGCTGAAAAAGGTTTTTCGAATCATTCTGAGTTGCTCGTTTGCTTCAAACCCGGTCGTTATATTCGGTCTGCATTTGAGCAACGCTCGTTTCTCAGATTTATACAGTTATTGAACGCAGGAGACGCTGGATACTACGACGAAGATGGCCGCATTCACGTCGTGCAGAGGCTAAAGGAAATGATCAAGTGCATGGACAAAGTGGTTGTTCCCGCAGAGCTCGAAGAACTGATTGTCCAGGAACACTCGGAGCACATATCCGAAGTGGCCGTGGTGGGTCTGCCGCATTCCGAATACGGAGAGGCCCCGGCTGCTGCCGTCGTAATTAAGGACCTCAGTGGCAGCGAATGCGACCCGGCACGTGTTGCCAACAAGATCAAGGCCACCGTTAAAGGTGGGCAAATAGCAGTGCATTCTTGGGGGTCTACATTATCCAAGAAAAATCATCTCAGTGCACGATCAGAAGAAATGAATGTTTAACTTTCGGCAAGAATGCTGCTGAGAAGTGCTTTAAACTTCGATTTATTAATGCGATAAAATGCAATTCTAGTTGGACTCTTTTAATATTATCACCTGTGGCGCTGACTCGACAGTCGTCTTTTTTGCTTAAGCGCTTTCTTTTCCATTCAGTAAGAATGACGAGAATCAAAAACAAAAACTTATGATAAGATTATTACGTCTCCCAACCCTAATAGCTCGACTGGCCATACTGTGCAATAAAAAGCCTAAGTACCTCTTACTCGGGGTAACGCTGCACTGATATTTCAATACGTTTTTGCTAAGCTTGTTCGTGAACTGTCATGATGCCATCGGTGGTGCTTAAGTGCTGTCAGAGGGTTATATTGGGAAGATATTCAATGCTTTTCTGTTTCGCGACTAACAGACTAGTTTGTCGCTCTTGATCATCCGACAGCCCTAACCGCGCTGCGGACAGTCGTGCTGCGCTCTCACATAAAAGTTTTATCACTAAGGTTCACTGCTTGATAGAATCTTAGCAGTAATAAGGCACTGTAATCTGATGATGATGATTATTTCTATGGTGCAAGGGCAGCTTTGGCCAAATAGTTCTTTTGCACAAGGTAGTTTGCATTGCAGAAGGTGGGGTCAAAGACCGATTTCCCAAGTATTTCACGCTAAAGAAGCCGAACACCAGGAAGGGGAAAGCTTGTACCCATTGTATCCCCGGTGGGTACCCAGCGGCACTAGGGCGCGAACCCCGGCACTGTAATCCGGCTTCCTCTGTTCATTTCAAAGGACCGGTTTCAAACTTAAGTGTGGTGCAACTTTAAATGGCTGCGCTCTTTCTCCAAGTCAATTTTCTTATGGTGCAATTTCTACAATTCCCGAACTTTCTCTCCGACTGGATTTTCTGGGAGCGCATTTCTTCCGGCTAGACTGGCCTCTTTCTAATCGACTAATGGCGCAATTGGGATGAATCGGCATACTAGCTTTACTCTTTGATGCTATTAGACAAAAGTAAAAAATTTAAACAAAATTTTTAATAAGGCTCAAGTAGCTCCAAGAGTTCGTGCTTGCAAAGCTTCCTCACTGGCGTTGAACGTTCCTGCCGATTACAGAGGGTGCTACGGAAGAGATGCTTCAAATACCATCGAAGAGTAATAAACTATCCGTATACGTTATATGAAGGAAGCCAAACAGTCACCGAAACCAAGTGGCACAGCGCAGGGTTTTCTGCTATCTTGAAATTAGTGGGTTTAATTTTAGGTGGAATAAAAAATGTAATTATTTTGTCGTTGAAATACAACCGAGTATACAGCGAAAGAGAACCAACTACACGCTGCCAATGAAATCCGAACCCACAACCTGTGAATATCGCGTCCGGCGCTCTACGAACTGAGCTACGGCGGCACATGTCGAATATTCTGCTTTGGCATGGTATTTATGCTGCTTGTAGACTAACATTTCTTCTTCACCGCCACCACCCTGGCACATTGCGGCGGGTGTAGTATGCCCTGTATTAGTGGAGGGTCACGAGTGACGTGATCGAACGATTAGGTCGCAAGCTGTGCGAGAACCCACTTATGCTACCTATGGCATCAAGAGTGCCAAAACTGAAGATGACGAAACGAAACGTCGTTATTTTCATTTCATCGCGTGATACCGATCTCGCATCAATTGTGGGCGTACAGCATAAATATGAACCATATTTCAGCATAATTTTCCCTGTGAGGCATACCACAACGATGCTGTCGGTGGTACTCCGAGACGGAGCCGTCGAAATCTCGCTGAAAGTGGCTATTTCTGAAAGCTGGTGATCTCCGCAAAATGAAGACCGCTTGTGAATGGTGACAGCATAGTTCAACTTGTTGGTTTGGACGCTTGTTTTCAGATGCTATTCCACGCTGAATTACAGGAGGAGAATATGACTAATGTATACATGAACAATGTTTTAGAAATTGTATGGTACGCTTGGTTGTCTTCATTCATCATTTTAAGTTTGTTTTGAAATTAACTTCTTTAATAGAATTCCGCACAACCTAATGATACAAAAAATTGCCACTTCACTTGTGGCACTAGTTCTTTTAGCAGGGCCTCATAAGCTACCAGCAGGACGTCCCCGCTTCTAAGTGGAACTCCCAAACACTCGCTGGCACCCACGCGTTTCTGTAACCCGCCACTTAGAGGAGTTGTCCTCAACTTCACTGCAAAGAACAGCTGTAGTTGATCGTATTTTTAAATTCGCTGTAAGTATAGCTTGCCCGTACAAGAAAAATAATTATCATGGTAAAAGAAGTAGCAGTATTTAAACTAAAATCCATGTGTTTTCCTGCAAAACTCGGGCCATATTTTCACCAACCCGGAAATTTCAATTACACTTTAGGTTTCCGTTTCGCCAAAACTGTCTTCGTATAATTCGTTTCCTCTTTCTTTGCAGACAACCTGGCTGTGCACAAGAGCCTCTACGGCGGTGTCTTTTTCTTCGATTCGCTGCCAAAGACACAGATTGGAAAGATCAGTCGAACCACACTTGCGCAAGCATGCGTGGGTAGAAAGCCTTTGTAAAAAACGCTAAGACCCTCTTCTCGGTAATAAACAGTGTGAGCATATTTTTCATTAGAACTTTATTATAACTCATCTCGATGCTGTAGATTAAAAGCCGTCACTGTTCAGGGAGGATATTTAAATAGGTTGCGACTGAATTTTTCGTTGTGAACGTGCGCAACCAAAGCAGGTGAAAGGAAGATAATTATGGCATTACTTGAACGCCTTGTTGTGGCGTCAGCATGCCACCAAAAATTTGACACACTTTGGCGATGCAGTGATTCAGCACAAGCAACTGACTTTAATGCATTTATTCCTTAATAATCTAAGACAGGCATTATGTTCTGCTACCATGAGAACGTGAACATTATTGAGTGTATATTTTTAGAGCCACTGAATTTAGAGAAACAACATGCATGGCTCAAAGCTTCTGCGACTTCACTCAGGACGAAGACATAAAGGTGAAATGCTCATGAAGTATTCTGGTCTAGAGGAAACTGGGCGTGTCTTAGTGTATGGCGCAAAATGCCCTAATGTAAGAAAAATTATGTCACTGTGAAGTATAACAGCCAAAAAAGTCCAAAATGGGTCGCACAAAGTTTGGTCCTGGGTCTCGCAAACCAGTGCAGTTCTTGTTTTGCAGGTAAGCTTTGCTCTCAAAAAGAGAAGAGATAAGTTGAATGATTGGAAGAGCAAAGAGGGTGGCCAGAAGACTATCTGACCTGCTACTCGCAAGACAGCGATTGGGCTGTGGCTGAGGACGTGTGTATATCGAAGAAGTAGTGCAGCCATATAAAAATCTGATATTATTCTGCAGATAAGCGTTAACAGGAATAAGACAGTTATCTGCGATTTTATGATAACTTTCCCTTTGTTAAGTCACTCAGGGGACGAACTGCATAGCATGATCTAAGACAGTCAAAGTAGAACGGTGGCTGCGCCTAAAAAAATGAATATGCAGTGAACTGAAGTGATGTTAAACAGTTTCGGAAGGTAACAGCAGTTTACGATTTGTAGGGAGGCGCTGGAGGTGGTAAGAGACAACGTTTGCTTTGGGTCGGTAGTTAGCGAAGATCCGAATAGCGATAGTGAAATAACTTAAAGGATAAAAAAAGTGCGGAAGAGCGCATTTGGCAGGTACTCTGAGATCGTGAATAGCCGTTTAAAAATATCCCTCAAGAGAAAAGCTTATAGCAGCTGTGTATTACCGGGGCTCACTAGCGGCAGAGAAACGGGGAGGTTACCGAGAGGAGTTCCACTTGAGTTTAAGCACAAAGCAGCTAGTTATAAAACGCAAAATGATAGATGTTAAGAGACCGCAAGCGGACACACTGGGTGAGGGAAAAAACTGGGGATAATGACATCCTAATCGAAATTAAGAAGAAATTTGCTTGGGGAGGGCATGTAATGCGAAGGCAAGATAAGTGATGGTCGTTAAACGTAATGCACTGGACACTGAAAGAAGCAAGCGATGCAGGGGACAGCATAAAATAAGGTAGGCTAAGAAAGCGTGTTTTTAAAAATTTGAAGAAAAAAAATATGGGTCGAACACCCGGCACACAAAAAGTGAGCGGACATTCCTCAGACGCGGGATGGAAGTGATGTTGTACTGATTCTGGCAGCATAGCGCGCAAGACCCTATTGAGAGGCAAGTGTTACTTAGGCTATCTATAAATTCAGTGTCAGTAATTTTGCAGGTAAGGTCGCAACCATTCTTAGTGAAAACAATGCATGCTTGATAAACGGCTTTGCACTAGGATTTGTTCTCACAGCGGTGCACATAAACAAAACTTGGCTTCGTTACATTCTAGCTCCTACGATCTTCTCAAAAGCAATCTGTCAGGCGGCTCTCATTGTGGCCAACATATTGCTTTCCGCATGTCTACGGTATGTTGTACAAAGCCACTTCAGTGGATTGCATGAACTTAGTTTTGTGCTATTTCGTGCACCCGCCCTGCCTTCTAATCACTCGATAATAACACACTGAACTTCCTGGGTGAAAGCTTTTCGCTTGTAGTAGCTATGAGATGCTGCCTGTGCAGTATTCGGTTCCCTAACATCAACCTTTTATTCGAGGACCATCATACGTACTCGATGTATGAACCACGTGGCGAAAGCCCCTGTTCCCTATCAATCAGAGCAGCTGAAACGTGCAGAATGGTAGCCATGGATTTATGCCTCCCGGATGCCTTAAGGCGCCACATAAATATACATTTTTTTTTTCAATTCGTTTTTGAATTCTGTCAGCAAAAACCTAGAAAATTCTTAATTGACTGGATATAGGTATGTATTCCTAATGAACAGCGTTCTAAAGATACTGCTTAAGATCTAAACAGAGGCGCATGTCAAGAAACTAATATTAAATATTAAATTTTGATTTTATATTTGCCATCAATTTGTCTGTTTCTTAACGTGTGTGTCTTTATAGGTTGGTATTAAATAGTTTAAACGCTCAGAAGAGGGACGCAATGCTTTGGAACACGTTGGCTAGTTATATCAGCCTACCAACACAGAATTTTTATTGCCATGACGCAGTATATTATCTCAAGCTGCAAAAGAAGAACGCTATACATCCTGAACATCATTGCGATGAAACTTCATACACACACTGAAAGCTTGCATGACAAGTGAAGAACAGCATATCTGCAATCCTTCAGCCAGTCTAGGAATTCCGCAAGAAACACGGGCCAAAAAAGCAAGATTCTACACAAACATAAGTAAATAACAGAAATACTAACGATGAAATGAGTTACACAGGTGACGTATTTAAACCCCACTTTAAATTTCTTCACAATATTTCCAGCGATTTTCATTTTGTTTCCTATTTTGTCGAAACTTACCTTTTTCAAACCCTTTCGAATAACAAAATGCCTGACTCTATTCATGTATATGATTTCTTGACTAAGTTTTGCGTACCTATCTGCTACATATTTGGCTGTGCAACGAACTGTACCACAACTTGTGAACTCGGGCATATTTTACGCATAACAAAATTTGTGTGCAAAGTACTGTTTTTTTATCATAAGTAAGGTAATGGCAGTGATATCAGTAACCTTTTGTGTCATTGCACAGATGAATTAATTATAATCAAAACTGCCTTACCAATTTTTCTTGTGTTGAATCATAATACTGTAAAAACTACTGGCTTCATATGTATGATTGCCATATTAACGCACACACTCATGTGCTGTTTCAACTAGACTTGAAATCTTCCCTCACCGACATAATAAAGCATCTGAACGCCTCTCCTCCTCTGGCCACGAGCAGGCTGGGGCCACCTCAATATCGACCGTTCCTCAATGGTGCTTGTCATCACTTAGACGAAGACAAGTGCCTTAGTCGAAATGCTAGTCAGCGGTCCGAGGCTTTTCTTCCTCTCTATTGCAGATTTCTATCTTTATTGAAGAACCATATCCCGTTCTCCCAGCAACGGCAGCACAAAAAATGGCGTTAAAATAAAAAAATCAGCAAGAACTTCAAAAATTATTTGCAAAACAAAAATGCAGGTGTCTTCTTTCTTTCTGTCAAAAAGTACACGTCGTTTGTGCCAAAAAAGCATTTAGCTTTAATTTGATATCAAAAGTAGATATTATAATGCGGACAGGCGCGAGCAATTTTAATGCATGTACGTGGAGCTACGCTTAATACGACCCAGCGCTTGAAAAAAAAAGTTGTAAGCCGGAAAGGAATAAAACCACCGCGATATTCTTCCCCGTCACGTGTTTACACTCAGAGTACTCTTATATTACGTGTTATTGTTAACTTTCCAACATTAATTAGGAATATTTTAATCTTCACTTCTGGCCGAAGCGCCTTTCTTTACGTTGTGGAGTCCATTGTGAAATAGGCGTTTCGGTTTTATATAGTTACGCACCTCCTACGTGCGTGTTTTTCGGCATTTAAGGAAAGACCAAGGACTATGAAATCCATCTGGACAAGGCTTTAGCGCTACGTAATGCAGCATCCCTAAATACGTCTTAAAAGAATGAAGAGCGCGCTGACCATGTCAAAATGAGCGACCTGTTTCGCTTCGATGGCCTACACATTGATACAGGCAGAAAGCAGGCTACATACACGCTTAACGAAAAAACACCCAAATGGGAGTAAAGGGTTTGTCCTCTAGCCCACACCCAAAAGCAGGTTTTATTTACTCCAAGTAAGTGAAGTATTGTATTCACTCCCTGATACAAGGGAGGTATTTAGGTATACAAGAGAGTAACTTTGTTACTTCCCACAGAAAAGAAGTTCGAAAATGGCATCATGCTTATTTACCCTCATTCAAACTCATTTGAACAGCAGTGACAGCGGCGAAAACGGGCAGTAGCGGCGCGTCCCGCCGTTAACACAACTTGGGAAACTGCGCTGCCCTAATGTGACCCCGCGTCAAGCGTTCTTTTCGCCGTCTGCATTCAAAGTGGCGGCGCAGGCGTGGCGGCAGGATTCGTCTCCTTGTCATGTGCATTGGCTGTACGAGCTCGTTTGATTGGGTATGTTCGTAGATAAAGGAATATGAACTATTTCGTTAGCTGTATTTGCACCTGAAACGGGACCTCACCGCCATTAGCATAGCCTCCCGAAGTGAACACTCGCACAGTATAAGCGCTTCGTGCATGTGAATTATCGCAGCTGCATACCTTTTGGCGTTCTGCATGCAAGTCAGCTTCTAGGGCACAGGCTAAACTAAACTAACGGCGTGCGCCTGGAACGCCTTAGAATGTATCAAGGAACATTCAAACGAGTATACTATCGCGATGAAGCCAAATACTAATCCAGAGCGCCTGACGTGCGGCCAATAGGCGGCCCCTTGGTTATTTCCTTTTAGAAAGGAGGTTTTCTCTCTGCCTCTCTCCTCAACTTCTGTCTGCCGATATCCCCTTCGTTGGCCGACCGAAGAAAAGGACATTTGCTTAGGAAAGTGTGGATTCGGCTTTATGCGCTTAAACTTCCCATAACGCCTGGGGTTGTCAGGGACGCCGTAGTGGAGGGCTCTGGATAAATTTACACGAACTGCGCTTCATTAACATACACTGGCATCGCGCAGTACCCGGGATTCTGCCATTTCGTCTTCATTAAAACGTGACCGCCTTGGAACTGATCTTCCCGCCTGCCCCGCCGCGGTGGCTCAGTGGTTACGGCGCTCGGCTGCTGAGCCGAAAGACGCGGGTTCGAGCCCGGCCGCGGCGGCTGAATTTCGATGAAGGGGAAATTCTAGAGGACCGTGTGCTGCGCGAAGTCAGTGCACGTTGAAGAACCCCAGGGGGTCGAAATTTCCGGACCCCTTCACTACGGCGTCCCTCACAGCCTGGGTTGTTTTGCGACCTTAAACACCAGTAAACCAATCTTTCGGGTTAGCCGCAAAGCACCATAACCACGGAGCCACCGCGGCCATACCTTGGTGACGACTGTCGAAGGATTCCCCTATACGCGATATTCAGTAATTTTTTTTTTATTACGCGTTAAGCTTACTGCAGTCGACAGAGAGCCACAACGTTCTACGCTTCTTTTTTACGAGAACCACAGGTGACAAAATCGGAATGGTCGGAGGTTCGACATGCCATAACTCTGAGTTGTGTCTGGCTAGCCTCTCGCTCTGAGGGAGAGACAATAAAAGGCTGCTGATTTGTTGAGCGTGCACCCTAATGTGTGAATATTCGGTGTTTAGTAATTCGCGACTGATCTTCCATAAATATCTAAGCACTACAGTCTCCACACTGACACATGAGGACGACGAAGCGGACACAATCGCATCCATTTTCTCTCTTTACATTTTTTGTTGCACAGAAAGTCTACACAAAGATAGTGTAAGGCCGCTAAAGCGATTGCAAAGGATTTTTAGCACGGGGGCTGAAAAATGAAGAGAAAAAAATTAGAGGATTATCAAGGTTAAGCCCAGTGGATGCGAAGCATGTTATAGGCGTTCTTCGCGTTCTTCATCGGTTTCCGCAGCACACTGCAGCCTTCGTTTTGCATTCCTATTATTAACGTCCTTAGCGTTTGGAGGCATCTTGACCGCATACACGCCCGGCGCAAAGACGCTGGCGCGGTTGCGGGCACAGAGACTGACGCGACGGCGGGCGCGCGCCGCTTCATCCCTGGCGTGACGTCACATATCACGTGATGCAGCGATGGTGGCGCCGCCGCCGCGTCGCGCGCGACGGCGCGAACCACAGCGTGGAGGCCTCCGCCGGGCGACGTCCGACGGCGCGATATGAGGCCCCATCTGCAGCCGGTGTAACGTCATCACGTGACGTCATGTCACGTGATCCCACTTCAGGGTCAATGGTGGCCACCGCCGGGCGTCGCGCGAAGGCCCGAAACCTACGTTAATATGCTTCGCATAAAAGAGCTTTCCCGAACATTCCTGAAGGCGCGCGCGGCTATAAAAGCATCTCAGCGCGGGGCCCAGGACCTCCATCCCACGCGTCTTTGGCGAAGAGGGATGAGCGCGGACAGATTTTCGAGAGAATTCCAGCCCTCCTGAGAAGACAGGGGGAGCGAGACGTAGCTTAACGTGTGAAGCGACACCTCCTCTCCCTCCCAGCGCCTCGCTGTCTTCTGGAAATTTGGAACTAGGTTATTTAAGGTCATGATGCATCTCGTTATGCAGTTCCAAGCCAGCCTTCGCGCAGCGATGTAGACAGGCCCCGGGATTCGAGAAGCCATGAAGAATGAGCTTTTAACTTTTTTTAAGGTCATGATGCATCTCGTTATGCAGTTCCAAGCCAGCCTTCGCGCAGCGATATAGACAGGCCCCGGGATTCGAGAAGCCATGAAGAATGAGCTTTTAACTTTTTTTAAGGTCATGATGCATCTCGTTATGCAGTTCCAAGCCAGCCTTCGCGCAGCGATATAGACAGGCCCCGGGATTCGAGAAGCCATGAAGAATGAGCTTTTAACTTTTTTTAAGGTCATGATGCATCTCGTTATGCAGTTCCAAGCCAGCCTTCGCGCAGCGATATAGACAGGCCCCGGGATTCGAGAAGCCATGAAGAATGAGCTTTTAACTTTTTTTAAGGTCATGATGCATCTCGTTATGCAGTTCCAAGCCAGCCTTCGCGCAGCGATATAGACAGGCCCCGGGATTCGAGAAGCCATGAAGAATGAGCTTTTAACTCAAGTGTTTCATTTGTAACAGCTTTTTCTTCTTCGTGGATTCATTTCAGTACAGTTTTTTATTTGTTATAAAATACCTGTTCCTTTGTCATTATCGTCTATTCGTCCATCATCCATCATCCAGCTGCCTCCTCCGAGTTCCGTGATAAAAAAACGAACCTCGAAGGAAGCGAGCTGTGAAGGAAGAACCTATCATTTTTACTCATAGATAAAACTGCTCACCGCTGCCAGTAATGCAAGCACGATAAAAACTTACCCAGCGCGAGCGCACCTGACGTGACAGTGTCCGGTTCGTTGTCTTTGTGGCTCAGTGCACAAGTTCCGCGGGTCAGGCGCAGATCTACAGGTTTGCATGCTCTAATAAAGTTTTGGTCAAGGTGCAACCTTCTAATAACCAGATTTTTTATGTATTGCTTAATGATTGGCAAATGTATTTTTAACATAATAGGGAAGATTTACAATCGCATGAAACAGTTCTAGCATATTTAATTTTGTTACCATGATGCGCTGACATGCTACCTGAGAACAACATACACAGGATGCGCCAAGAGGGAGAAAATGCTTACGGAAATAAAAGAAACATCCTAAAATGTTCTCTCCATGGCCTTCCTGGATTGTGTTATAAGCTGTGCTGTAACACAATCTCTTACGTCTTTGCGAAAGTGCCTGTAGACGCTGGTATCGGCAACGTAGGCATTTCTTGGCGTTTGCAAGCACGAATCAAAGAATGAAATTGTGAAACATCGCCTAATATCTGTAAGGTAGACTGGTTTTAAGAATTTCCATTTTCCTCTCAGTCACCTCCGCAGTAATAAGGCTTGAACAAAAAATATATTTCCCCGACCCATTTAGGACACCGGGATCTTAACGTCTGCAGCAGACGACAGAGGAAACAGCGAGTACTCCTGCGCAGAGCCTTGATTTTTCAAGAATAGTCCCACAGCAGGCTGCCATAATCGCCCAGCAGTCGCAACGGAAGTGAACAGGAGTGAATACCTTCTAAGTCTCGCCTGCAAAGAATGTTGTACTTCAATTCGGTAAAAGACAAGGAATCCCGAAGATCTCGGCCAACTGCCGTTAAATGACCGTATAACTTGACCATGCTATCACCGCAGCCGTGGCCTAGTGGCTTGGTCGTCCGCCTTGGCTGCGGTAGGTGGCAGGTTCGAAACCCACCGACGGATACCCACCGGATGGGTACAGGCCCTCCCCGACCTGGCGACCGGTTTGTTATAGGGGAGCAGTCCTGGGGGAGGCTCCGTAGATCCCGCTGTGCCCTGAGAGGCGAACCCTGTTTCGAACAACCGCCTGCAAAGGCGGCGCGGTATGTGTTCATGTGCTGTCCTCGTGTTAACGTGAAGCCCTCTCAAGGGGGATGCCAAGGCCAGAAATGGCGGCAGGACTGCACAGACCCCGGTTAATGAGTAGCTGGACGATTGGTCACAATCGCGGAGCCTCTTTTTGTTGCTTTTTTTTTTTTCATCCAAATTCCTTGAAGGAACACTGAGGAGCGCTCCATCTAATTTGTGTGAGTAGCTAAAATCCATCCTGTGCCGCTTTCAGGTTACACTCTCAACATGACATCTACTATATGCTTGCGCAACTGCTCCAGTTCACAAGATTTGCATAGAAAACGGCTCAATGTTAACCCTTGGGAAATCAAGGGCTTTGCATCCGAACCCTCGGGGGTGCGAGCATACAAAAACATGGCGTCTAACCGCCGCTTGTTTCCAAAATAACCGGGTGATGGCGTCACTTGCGCTACATATTTTGACCTTTTCTAATTCATAACGAAACTAGCATGATGCTTATTTGCGCGAATTAAAGCGGCGCACTGCTCCCTGCGCGACGGAATTCTGCGGCGTTGATGGGGCACTACTCTGCAGCGGCGCATCGAGTGTCTCTGTGGCCTACTTGCGCAAACTGTTCCCGCCTACAATAGTATTTCCTTGGCGGAGGGGGCACACACTGATCCCCGATCTGTAGTGTGTGCGCAGACGGTTTTCCTGGAGGGACAGTTTCATGATTCGCTGAATCACGTCGATGCTGCCAAAAAGCACCTTGCTTGTGTCGTTGGCATGGCTAGCATGACGTGTTCGCCTGCATACTTGTGTGGCCTGTAGAAAATGCAGGCAGACTACAGGAATCATATACCGCCGGTCAAATATCGCCACAGCAAGCTAAGGCGAGAAAACAGAGATTGCAATATAACAGAAATGATATATCGCTTGTAACTACAGCAGAGTGCTCGCTGGTACTTTCTATATATAGTGCGCTCAGTCGGCTAGTGCCATAGCGGTTTGCAAAGAGTATAACTGCAAAGGCAAAGTGGCAAGCACTATTCGCCAAGTAAATTAGCACTGTGTCTTAGACCCCCTAAAGATGTTCGCCGGGTCAGATTACGAACCTCGTACTTTGTAGAAGAGCTCGGTGGGGCCGCGCAACAGCGGAACGCGATCGAAGCACGACAAAATGTTGACCTGGTAGTTAATAGCTGTTCTGTGTTCCTAAGAATTTCCTGTAATGTGTACGATACAAGGTTGTCAAAAGCAACCCTAAAATAATTTTTAAACAGCAAAAAACACAAAACTCGAAACCGAAACCGAGAAACCGAAACCGGGGAGGTGCCTTCGTGCGGTATTGACTGTGACGTCACTAGCGCGTTCGCTGCGCTGCGAAGTTCGGAACCGCGCTGTCGACTTGACTGAAGCGCTGAGAACAGCTTTTCCGAGACCAGCGAGTCTCTAGATGACGACTCATTCGACGATTTTGGACTGGACGAGTCGCCCTTCAGGTATGATCCACCCGCCGTGCGAGTCACACCACTGACCGCGTCACCTGCAGCATGCAGACGATCTGAACTTGGGGAAGTAAGTATTTGAGTCATTTCTCGTACATGCATTTGTGACACAGTCGTCAGAAGAAAAGTTAATGTGGTGCTCCCGCTGATAGCTTTTCGTGTGGCGAGTGCCAGCCGACCCAGCTAGATGAAAGAATCTGCTGCTGGAACGTTGCCGGCCGCAGTGCAGAACGTCTTTACAGGGGAATGCATCACCAACAGTCCTATCTTTCCGAAGCTTTTTCTCCACGGTGAGCTTTTTCAAATGCATTCACGCCAGCTACAGTTCTACAATCCAACATACTTTGAGCACGGTCACTGTGGTCCGCTTCCTCTTGACGGCCGTGATTCGTTCAGCTGGCCGCTGCGATGGGTGGTTGTACTCTAATAACATTGGCACAGAATCTGCCTTCAAGCGCCGGTTGACCGAACCCTTAGCGAGTCCAAAGCTGCCTCTGAGGTACACGCTGTCTTCAGAGCAATCTGGCGCGAAATGTTCCGAGCACATACGGGAATGATCCCTCGGGGACCAGTTGACGCGGCGGACAGCTCTCACCCAATTGTCGCGAAGGTTCTTCTCGCTACGAAACCTATGGTAAGTCACACCCATTGTCACAGATGAAGAATTTGTGCAGCCCACAGCACATCAGAAGTTGCCGTGACCCATCACTCTGGCGTACACATCACATCAGGCACGTTGAGATGGCGTGAAAACGCACAGGTGGTCGAAATAATTCCGGAGACTTTCTTCTTCTTCGAAAACATAGCGCAAAAATGACACGCGCGACACAGAAGTGGACAGGACAGAACAGTGTCGTCCGTGTCATTTTGCGCTATGTTTTCGAACAACTGTTACCCACTAGACCAAACCAAGCTACTGTTACATCAAATTTCTTCTTCTTCTTCTCCACATGAAAATGGCACATACCCAAGCTGCGCTATTGGCTAAGGTACGGCGGTGAATGTCAAGGAAGTATATGCGCGGGGAAAAAAAATAACTAGAATAGTAGAATGATTGAAATGAGAAAATATATATGAATTGTTAAAATGGCACTACAGCATCTCTCTTCCTTTCTTCTTTCACTCCTCCCTTACGTCGCGCTTCGGGTGTCCGTTACTGCGTCATTTACTTTCCTAAAAATCAATTTTCAGTTTTCCCCTGCACTGCCAACGCCAGCGCGCGCCCCACCAGCTTGACACCAACGTTACTAGGAACGTTGCTTGACAGGCCGACACGCTAGTGACATCACAGTACAGAGTGGCCTGTTAAAGTTGCTCGATCAATGGGTGCCGCTCGCGTCGAGGAGCGCTTGTCTTAAAAATTCGCATGCGAAAAAAACTACGCCGCTTTCAGATGCGAAATTTTACATGAGATATCAGACTACCACAAAGAATACAGATTTAAAATTTCATTTCGATCGATGAACATCGCAAAATCACCGGAGTTGCCCTTTAACGCGCCAAGTTTTCACGTACAGTGTTGTCCCGACACCCTCGAATGCGGCTTTCCAAAAGGTTATGAGAACAAACAAAACTGCGCAAAAAAGACGGGACAAGAGAAAGATAACCACACGGGACAAATGAAGCCGTCTGCGTTTGTCCTGTTTAGTTCTCTTTCTCTTGTCCCGTCCGTTTTGCGCAGTATTATCTGTTCTCATAATGTCGTACCAACTAGCCCCTCACCGCACCCTTTTAGTTTCCAAAAGGTTTTTTGGACGCTTGATGTAGTAAATAAGCTTACTACGGTATCTACGAAAGTATCAGAAATCGGTGGCGAAAACACAGCAAAGGTAGGAACAACATCGCTTTACTATACTGGCCGTACTAGTCCTGCGGCTGCGGCGCAATATTCCAATTTCAGGCTCCTGAGATTCATTAAAGCGAACCGACATCACGCGAAAGACCCTTCTCGGAAACCTGCACATGCGAGTAAGCAGCGCTGGTCCTGTGAAATACCGTGGGATTAAAGTAATCAGTAGTAGTAGTAGTAGTAGTAGTAGTAGTAGTAGTAGTAGTAGTAGTAGTAGTAAAAGTCTTTTATTCGACCATACTTTATAGGCCGAGCATGTCGACCGCCTGGGCGAACAGAAGTCGCTGTTCTTGCTCCCCTTCAGCGCCAAGCCAGTCGAGCCACATGGTGATGTATAGAGAGGGTGGGGGGAAGGAACCCGAGAGCTGAGTAGCCGGGCAATAGTAGAGGCAATGGGCCAGGTCCGCAAAGATACAGGAGCAGTTGGGACAGGGAGGGTCCGATCGATAGCGATAGAGAAAGAGGCTGGACGGGGTGATAACTGCATTCATCTTAATGTGCCGAAGAAGGCGAGACGCTGGCACCGTGAGTGATGGATGAGGGGGAGGGTAAAGGCGTTTGTCGAGGCGGAGCTCAAGGAAGACCTCTTTTATGGTGCGGCGGAGGGTGATGTCTACCACCGTCCTCCGAGGGCTAGGGCCAGGGGATCAACGGTGCCCGGAAAAGTGTGTCGCGGGCGAGCTCATGGGTCAGCTCATTGCCGTCAATCCCTGAATGCCCAGGGACCCAGCGGAGGAAAACGCTGGAAGGCTGCAGAGCGGTGACCGCTCGTTCGACCTCCTGTTAGAGAGAAAGGGTTAGGGTGCGTTTCTGTATGTGGTGTATAGCGGCTTGTGAGTCTGAATAGACTGTGTACTCTTGGAGAGAGGGAAGGAGGGCAAATGACTGGAGGGCGTGCGCAATGGCGAGGACTAATCAATCGTAAGTTTCGAGGCACCCTTCCTCCTCGGGGTGGTCGCTATACAATACCTCCTGTGTCGGGTGACAACCCAGACTGCGCTCAAAATGGGAGCGTGTTGCTATAGCTACAGAGACAAGGCTTGGCCCGTCGGCGCCTTCGGACGGCGCCTCGGCCCAAAGCTGTTCGTCGTGCTAGCGCGCTCTGAAAGTACATGTCACGTGGTTGAGCAATCGCGCCAGATCTATGGGCTGTGTTAGGCATGCAGCGTTGCAAAGTTTCACTGTTACCATCACTACGGTCAGGGCAGGGTGCTTTTATTTTTATTTTTTACTTCCTCAAATATGGAAACACCACTGTTACTCGTCATCGTGTGCGGGCGATATGTCAACTTAATCTCGAAAAGAAATGCCTTCATGAAAGTTAATCGATATTGACAAGTAAGGAAACATGTGTAAAGGACCGTCTCTCTGGGCGTATGTGACGCTTCAACGAGAATAGACCTCCATCAACATCACCCCCCGATGTCACCAATCGCACAGTGCAAAAGGCTCGTCCTTGCGAATTATCACAGATGCATGCCTCCTGGAGTGAGGTCGCGTTATCACGTCTTTGCAATTTTGTCCCAATCGTTGAAACTCGGGGCGCACTCGAAGTGGCCTTTCCAATCTTGGTTATCCTCCTTTAAGTCTCCATTTAAGGTGTTTGGAGTCCGGGGATTCTGCAGGGTCACGCAGCAGGCGGGATGAGAAAGGACAATGTCCGTTCTGGCCGGCGTGTGCGCAGCTATGGATGTTCCTCCTCGAGCTAGAAGTCGAAATTCCGGGGACAAGCCGCTAAGACTGTGTCTGGCGCCATAAACTCTCTTGAAGAGAGCTTCTCCTAACGCACTATGTTCCAGCTGTCCGAAGGATAATGGAACATAGCCCTTAATACCCAAACGAGATCCACCAACTGTAGTGGAGCGGAACTATAGGAGGGGACCTCAATGCGGCCAAGTTTAATTTTAAGAAATGACATGTCGTGTTCTGCAAGAGGGAGGTTTGAAGGCGCTAGCAAGCTGTTGACCACTCTAAGGACTGCTTGGCTAATTTTTAAAGCACTCCAATCACATTATTTTGGCCGTTGAAAACACCTTCTTTCATGAACTCACCTTGTTCTGGACCAGTTCCATCTTTCTCTCCCGTCTTGTTCCCACCACATAATTTCCTTGTTGAGTTGCTTTTAATCACAACAATGAGAGACGTGTTTAGACACTTTTTAAGATGCCCCAAGGCATTAACGATTCTGCTTCATCCATGTTCAGTGGCAGGCCAAGCGAATAGGGTACGCATGGAGGTTTTATATGAGGACCGGCGTTAGCTTTCTGCGACGTAAATGAAGGAGTTCTTTGTATTCGTAATTCACCATCTGTCGCTTACGCCAGCTAGGATGACGTCATGGAATGCTCCACCGCACCAACTGCTGCCTTCCAGCGCACGCTATGTTCACTTCTATCCCTCAAGTAACCCCGTAGATGTTGTGGCTATAAATAAAGCAGAAAAGTGGAAAAAGCAAACCTCTCATATTTTCCAGACTTATTTCTGATAAGGCATGCTTTATCAGTAAACTCAGGTGTGTTATTCAAGTAATGCATTCTTCACGTATAAAAGCTCAGAGGCTGCATAGGATTTCCGCTGTGTTTACATCGGCTTCTGAATGGGAGCTCTGCAGAGGGACAAATTTGCTGAAACGGGTAAAATACGTGAGGCTTGGACAAGGGCACCAGCTTTTACGGAAGTTGAGAAACAGGCTTTTGTTATCAATTGGTCTCCCATGTGAGACCAGGCGGGGTTCTACCAGAGTTTGTTGTGTCCGCCGTCCGTGTTTTTTGCGTGTTCCTTCTCTGTGTGTACGTGCTTCTTCGCTGCAATATGAATCAACAATAGACCATGTTTTCTGACATTGTTGAGAAGGGTATATTTTCCGGATATATTACAACGAACAATAAAGAAAGAATTTTTCATTTGACTCTTGTAACACTCGCCAATTATGCGCGTTCAGTGAAGATTGTATACCATTTGATTTATTAGGCTGTAGGGCCTCCACTGTACTAAGCGCTCCAGAATGCCCGATTACAGTTCAGATCCGGATTTAAAACCAGACCAAATTTTATTTGATAAAAGTATGCACTGCTTTGTCGCAGTGCAAAAAGAGGCGGTGGATACTTCCGTGTGGCTCTCCAGAGTATAGCCCTCGTAACGCCCGCACAAATCTTAATAAGCTTCAGCCGACCTGTGGCTGGCTAATCACAAAGTCGCCAGATTTTTTCTGTGTGCATATAAACCGTTTTCAGCCTGCTGTTTTGGTTTTTCTTTGTTGTTGTCTAGTGGTTGTTTTGTTTGGGAAATCTCGTGCTCTGCTGGAGTCCAGTAATAAAGAATAAAAAGCTGGTCATCGCTGTGAGGTTCCGCACTCGCTTCTCACGAGAAATTCCTGTCGAAACCCACAATCGCATGAATCGCATTCAGGACACCGGGATCTTGAAAAAAAAGGCTTGAAAAAGGCAGGAGCCTTGAAAAAATATATATATTTCTCTGGCCCATTCAGGACACCGGGATCGTAACGTCTGTAGCAGACGACAGAGGAAACAGCCAGTACATCTGCGCAGAGCCTTGATTTTGCAAGATTAGTTCCACAGCAGGCTACCATAATCGCGCAGCAATCGCAACGGAAGTAAACAGCAGTGAATACCTTCTTAGTCTGGCGTAGAAAGAATGTTGTACTTCAATTCGGCAACAGATAAGGAATCCCGAAGATCTCGGCCAACTGCCGTTAAATGCCTGCTTAACTTGACCGCGCTATCACCGCAGCCGTGGCCTAGTGGTGTGGTCGTCCGCCTCGGCTGCGGGAGGTGGCAGGTTCGAAACCTACCGACGGATACCCACCGGATGGGTACAGGCGCTCCCCGACCCGGCGACCGGTTTGTTATAGGGGAGCAGTCCTGGGAGAGGCTCCGTAGATCCCGCTGTGCCCTGGGGGGAACCCTATTTCGAACAACCGCCTGAAAAGGCGGCGTGGTATGTGTTTGTGTGCTGTCCTCGTGTTTATGTGAAGCCCTCTGAAGGGGGATGCAAAGGCCAGAAATGGCGGCAGGACTGCACAGATCCCGGTTAATGAGTAGCTGGACGATTGGTCTCAATCGCGGAGCCTCTTTTTGTTGCTTTTTTTTTTTGCATCCAAAGCTCATAAAGGGACACTGCGGAGCGCTCCATCTAATTTTTGTGCGTAGTTAAAGTCCATTCTGGGCCGCTTTCTGGATACGCTCTGAATATGACATCTACATATGTTTCTGCTCAGCGGCTCCAATTCGCAACATTTGCATAGAAAACGGCTCAATGTTAGCCCTTGTGCAGTCAACGGCGTTGTATCCTAACTCTCGGGGGTGCGAGCATAGAAAATCGTGGCGACTAACCGCAGCTTGCTTGCAGAATAACCGGGTGATGGCGTCACTTGCGCTACATATTTTGACATTTTCTAATTCGCAACGAACCTATCATGATGCTTGTTTGCGCGAATAAAGCGACGCACTCCTCCCTGGGCGACGGAACTCTGTGGCGCCTATGGGGCACTACGGCGCCGTGATGCTTATTTTTATCTCAAAGGGCACACACAGATACCCGACGGATGGTGTGTGCGCATATGTTCATGAATGGGCAGATTTAGGGTTGCATGAACCATGTATAGCCCTCGTTACGTCTGTGAGAATCTTAATAAGATGCAGACAACGTGTTGCTGGCTAACGAAAAAGACCACAGGTGTTTTTGTGTATGTTTATATCATCTTCTGCGTGCTGTTTTTGGTTTTTCTTTGTTGCTACATAGAGTTTGTTGTGTTTATAAAGTTTCGTGATGTGCGGAAGCCCGATAATCAAAAAAAAAAACTGGTCATGGCTATCAGGTCTCGTACTCGCTTCTGACGAGAAATTCCTGGCTTTGAAACCCACGCCTAGAACTTTTTCTCTCTTCACATTTTTTGTCACACAGAATGTCTACACAAAGATAGTGCAAAGCCGCTACAGCGACTGGAAGGCATTTTCAGCGCGGGCGCCGAGTAAAGAAGAGAAAAAAAAATACCCGAACATCACCTAAGGCGCACGCGGCTGTAAGCGCATCTCATCGCACGGTGCAGGACCTCCTTCCTCCGCGTCCTTTTAACTGTTATAAAAGACCTGTTCCTTTGTTCACCCTTGTGTCCCCGCCCGTCCATCGTCCGGCTGTCTGCTCCGAGTTCATCGCCAAATAAGCGAGCATCTCGAAATAAACGAGCACCTCGATGAAAGCAAGGTGCGAAGGAAGAATGTATAATCTTTACTGGTAGCTAAAATCGCTCACAGCTGCCGCCAATGCTAGGGCGATGAAAACTACGCAAGCATTTGCTCAACTGACGCGACTGTGTCTGGTTCGATGTCTTCGTGGCTCAGTGGCAGACTGTGCGGGTGAGGCGCGGGGCTACATGTTTACATGCTCTCATAAAGTTTGGGTCAAGTGTAAACTTTCTAATAGCCAGTTTTTTTATCTATAATTTAATGACTGAAAATTGTGCTTTAAGTGTCATAGGAAAGATTGCCAGTCACGTGAAATAGCTCTATCCAGACTGAATTGTACTACAATGATACACTGACATTCTCCGCGGGAACAAGATAGAAAGCACCCGACAAGAGGCAGAAGATAGTTAAGGAAATAAAGAAGCGTGCTAAAATGTTCTCTCCATGGCCCTGCTGGATTGTGTAATAGCCTGTGCCGTCTCCTTGTCATTCGGACCTGCAAAGAACAATGTGCTTCAATTCGGCAAAAGATAACGAAATACGAAGATCTCGGGAAACTGCAGTTAAATGACTGCCTAAGTTGACCGTCTATCACCGCAGCCATGGCCTAGTGGTTTGGTCGTCCGACTCGGCTGCGGGAGGTTGCAGGTTCGAAACGCACCGTCGGATACCCACCGGATGGGTACAGGTGCTCCCCGACCTGGCGAGCGGTTTGTTCGTGGCGAGCAGTGCTGGGCGAGGCTCCGTAGATACCGCTGTACTCTGGGGTCGAACCCTATTTCGAACAACCGCCTGAAAAGGCGGCGTGGTATGTGTTAATGTGCAGTCAACGTGATTGTCTCTAGGACGCTTCAGTGTTTACGTGAACCCCTCTCAAGGGGGATGCCAAGGCCACAAATGGCGGCAGGACTGCATGGATGCAGATGAATGAATAGCGGGACGATTGGTCCCAATCACGGAGCCTCTTATTGTTGCTTTCTTTTTTCATCCAAACCTATTAAAGGGACCCAGAGGGGCGCTCCATCTAATTTTTGTGCGTAGTTAAAATCCATCCTGGGCCGCTTTCTCGCTACGCTCTGAACATGACATCTACATATGTTCTTGCGCAACGGCTCCAATTCGCAAAGATATTCTTCGAAAACGGCTCAATGTTAACCCCTGTGAAGTCGACTGCGTTGTATCCTATCCCTCGGGGGTGCGAGCATAGAAAATCGTGGCGACTAACCGCAGCTTGCTTGCAGAATAACCGGGTGATGGCGTCACTTGCGCTACATATTCTGACCTTTTCTAAGCCTTAACGAACCTAGCATGCTGCTTATTTGCGCTAATAAAGCGACGCACTGCTCCCTGGGCGACGGAATTCTGCGGCGCTTATGGGGCACTACTGCGCCGCGGCGCATCGACTGTCTTTGTATCCAGATAGGGCACACAGTTTCCGTCTACAGCAATATTTGCACGGCAGAGAGGGTGCATACAGATGCTCGATGGGTATTGTGTGCTCAGAGGATGTTCCGGGATGGGCAGTTTCATGATTGGCTGAATCACGTCGATGCTGCTAAAAAGCACCTTGCTTTTCTCGTTGGCTTTGGTAGCATGACAAGTTCGTCTACAGACCTGTGTGGCCAGTATAAAATGCAGGCATATTACAGGATTCATATCATGCAGGTAAAATAACGGCGCAGCAATCTAAGGCGACGAAGAACAGATTTCAAAATAGCAGGGGTGATATTGGTGTTGTAGCAACAGCGGAGTGCGCGCTAGTACTTCCTTTAATATGTGCGCTTAGTCCGCTAGCGCCATGTAGATTTGCAACGAGTACAACTGCAAAGGCGAAGTTGCAGGCACCATTCGCCAGATATATTAGCGCCGTGTAGTACAAACGCTGCAGCAGTGCATCCAGATTACAGCCCCTGCACTTTGTAGAGCTTGGTGTAGCCGGGCAAGAGCGGAACGCGATCGAAACACAACAAAATTTTGGTCTGGCAGTATTCTGCGAGCTTAACGCACCAAGACTGAACGCACAGTGTTATCCCGAAACCCTGACTACGGCTTTCCTGTCCTGGCTCATTTCCAAAAAAAAAAATTTCTGAACACTTGATGTGGTAAATACGCTTACTACGGTATCTACGAGGACATCTGAAAAGCGGCGGCGAAAACACCGAAGAGGTAGTAACGGCATCGCTTTACTGCATTGGCCGTACCAGACCTGCGGCTGCGGTACAAGAATTCAATTTCAGGCTCCTGGGATTCATTAAAGCGAACCGAGATCGCAGGAGAGACTCTTCATGGAAACCGGCACATGCGAAGAAGCAGCGCTGCTGCTGTGAAATGCCCTGGGCTGAAACTAATAAATCTGCAGTTTGGAGGTACCCTTCGTTCTCCTGGTGGTGGCGATACAATACCTCCTGTGCCGGATTACAATGGAGATTGCGCTCGAAATGGGAGCGGCTCGCCCTCTCCGCTTCGTACGTTCGGTATCAACCGAAACAAATTAGAACATACGTCGTAAACGCGGTCACCTGTTCGGCGCTTCGCGTAAGGAGGTGGGTTTTGTCGCTTTATATAAACCCACACTGCTCTATGCGCATGCGCGTCGTTGCTATAGCTACAGGTACACGGCTAGGCCCGTCGTCTGCTTCGGACGGCGCCTCGGCCCAAAGCTGTTCGTCTTGCTAGCGCGCTCTTTAAGTTCTAGTCACGTGCTTCAGCAATCGCGCCAAACCTATGAGCTGCGATAGGTGTGCAGCGTTGCAATATTTGGCTGTTACCAGCACTGCGGTGCGGGTAGGGCGCTTTTATTAGTCTTCTTTTTAAAGAACTTCACAACATACGTTGCCAGCACTGCGACTCATCATGGTGGGCGACATGTCAACGTCATCTCGAAAAGAAATGCCTTCATGAAGGTTATTCGATATTGACAAGCAAGAAAACATGTGGAAAGGACAAGAAGTGTCTCTTTTGTCGTATGCGACTCTTCAACGAGACCAGACCTCCACCAACATCACCTCCTGATATGACCAATGGAAACATAGACACGGGCGCTGACGAACAACTGAAATTTTATTTCGATGTAGGACACATATGCAAGGTACAAAGAGGGGGGTGTGTCCAAGGCGATCCTGCACAATCACCGAAACAGTGCAGTCACATCCAAGAATAATAACGATAAAAATGTGAAAGGCCGAAAAAGACAAAAAGCGATAAAACCAAGCGGTAAGAGGCCGGGACGGAAAGTGAAACCGATGAGGTTTTTCGTCCCGTCCCTTGCGCTGTCTTACTTCATTATGCAATACCGACTAGCCCGGCATCTTGCACTTCTGAGCACATCATACTGAACAAAAAGACGGGTGCTTTAAGCAAGCACTTTTCAAGCGAAGCCAAGGAGTTGTAAAATTTCTTTTAGCACGTGATTAAGCTTACTCCAATCGACACAAAAGCGCAGCATTCTATACTTCTTTGTCACGATAGCCACAGGTGACGACAACGGACCGTTCAAAGCTTTGATCTTTGATATGCCTTCATTTGACTTCTCTCTGGCTAGCCTCTCGCTGTCAGGAAGAGACACCATACCACTGCTGATCTGCTATGCGTGCACACTCATATGTGATTATTCATTGTTTAGTGATTGGCGAATGACCTACCTACCATATATATAGATGTCTAACCAGTGCGGTCTTCGCTCTCAGCCTCGAGGGCAACGAAGCGGACGTAGTCGCGTGAGGAGCGCTTGGGCTGGGATAAGTTTTTAAGGTTAAACATGGCCGGTAAGGGCCCCCTTCTACGTCTTTGTCTGCCGTCCTTCTGACTCGGAACAATTGGTTCCGGGGGGCGTAGAACGACGTACCACGTCACCAAACGTCGCGGTACGGGCAAGGAGATGGTAGAGGTGGTGGCTCGACCTTAGCGATGGGGCCTTTAGTGCGTGCAGAGCTTCCTATCGAACGACGTTAGCGAGTAAATGCACTTGACAAGGCCCGCAAATTTTCTGCAGTTCTTCGAGGAGCACAGAACGCAGGAGATAGCGAAGAGAGATCAAAGCTGCCCCGGAGGCAGTATCCAGAGGATGCAGCACGGAAACAGGATTGAACGCCCGGTCATATTGATTGTACCGCAGCTGCAGTGCTTTCACCATTACCACACACACCCAGAGGATTTCGATGCTCTTAGGCGGATTACATACTCTGTAACGGAACAGCTGCTCTACCACACCGCCCATCTTATTACTTACACCGTGACGTTCTCATGCTGAAGATGAATTTGATGTTTCAACGCACGCTCTGGCCGTTCACGGCGCTCGCTTTTGGTGAAAGGATTTAAAAGTTGGCGAACAAATTCCTGCCCCCTCGGAAGTACCACCTCGCGATACTCATGCGATGGGCGGTCGGCGTCGTGGAAGCTATAGTAGACATTGCGGATGTCTGTAGTTTCCTTCCAGTCGTTGAAGCCTGGGATGCGTTCGAAGTTGTCGACCCATTCTTGAGTGTTCTCCTATAAGTCGCCATGAAAGGTCTTTCGAGTCTGGAGATTCTCGTAGGAGGCAGGAAGAGAAGAGACGCTGTCTGTTCTGGCCACGTGGGCGAAGCCAGGGGTGTCCCTTCGCGAGGAAGAAGTCGAAAATCCGAGGACAAGCAGTGAAGCCTCTGACTATGACATGAACAGCGGTGTCGGAGAGGGCCTTTCAGACCGGACTTGCTTTCCGTCTCTCCGAGGCATTTTGGAGTATAGGCCACAATACCCAAACGAGATCCATCACTTGTCACGGACCAGAAGGGGGAGAGGCGCTGACGTGGAAGGGGAACTCTGAACGGCTGAGTTTAAAGTTTAAAATAATCACACGTCATGTTCTGTAAGAGCGAAGTGTAAAAGTGCTAGCAAGCAGTTGACAACACTAAGAACTGCTTGGATATTTTTAAAACCACTGCAACCAAATTATATTGGCCGTTGCAAACGCCTTTTTTTCTATCACTCTTAACATCTGCGCAACCAATCTCATGATTGTCACTTCCGTCTTGTTCTCACCGCATCCGTGTTCTTGTTGTGTTACTTTTTTTCGCAACACTGGCGTACTTAGACCCTGTTTAAGAAACCTCAAGGCATTACCCATTTTGCCTCGTCTATGCTTAGCAAGAGGCCGATTCGACTTAGCTACGCAAGGAGGCTTCATAGGCAAGTGCGCGCTAGCTTTCCATGACGTCAATGGCGCGGGATTGATTGACTGAAACAAAACGTGGAGCATGCACGGGTTTCTGCTGGACCAGTCAAATTCGAAAACTCAATCGGGAATAAGTTTGGCATAAGTTAGTAAAGACATACGTTGATAATACACAACGTTCTAAGTTGAACTCCGTTAGTCAAATGATGACGGGGTTTATATTCGTCATCCACCTTCTGTTCGCTTACGCCACCTAGGATGACGCCACGGAAAGTGTCACCGCCGCAACTGCTGCCTTCCCACGCCCAATATGTTCATGTCAATCCATCAAGAAGCCCGGTAGTCGTCGTAGCTATAAAGAAAGCAGAGGAGTGGAAAGGGGCCAACATCTCTATATTGTCATAGGTACTTCTTATAAGCTGTTTTTTTTTTATCAGTAAATTCTGGTGTGCAATGCAAGTATTGCATTGTTCACGTGTCAACGTTCAGAGGCTGCGTAGTGTTTTCACTGTGTCTCTCTGGTTTCTGAATGGGAGGTATGCAGAGGGACAAATTTGCTGAAGCGAGTAAAAGAAATTGTGAGGACACTTTGGCAACTAAAGTGTTGGGAGGCGAAAGCTGAGGCGAAAGCCCATGTTTCGGTCCACGTTGCTATGCAGGTGTATCACGGTGTCAAATCCGTTGGTTTAACATTTTTTGAATTCTATAGACGCCAGAACTATGCTTATAATTTACGTGAAGGCAAATATGTCAATAACAGAGCTCGAACATCGTATGCTACACAGCTAGCTGGCCATCGCAGTCCCGAACTTCTCAATACATACCTTAAGCTAGTCGACGCCCTATCCGAGTCAAATTCATCATCTGGGTTCAAGAAACGGGTGAAACACCTCTTTCTCAGTGTACAGTATGCATAGGAAATGAATCTGTTTGGCTTTGTGTACTGCGTACCTACGCAGTGTATTCATGTTTGAAATCATGCTACCCATGCTACCCATGCTACCCATCTTCATAGTGTTATTTTATTAGTGTTGTTCTTCGTAGTGTTATTGTAGTGTTATTGTAATTGCAATTGTGCAGACCACGTGTGTGTCCTTATATTTTGGTCGTTTTACTTTTGTTAGTGCGTGTCCAACGTTTTATACTGTACTTAGTCAGTGCAACAAAACATTTTTGCTTTTCTTTCCTTTTGTACTTTCTTGCTTTTCCTTCCCATCAGCGCAGTGTTACTTTTGATCGTCGCGCCGTTGTCTGAGGCATGTGTGCAATAAAGGATCCGAGGCCCAGTCAGGCGTTTGAATAAGTCTTTTGCCTCGGCTATCCAGACAGGAGAATTAAATATGTATAAGCATATACACTGTACCTGTTTCTGTCAAAAATGAATGAATGAATGAATGAATGAATGAATGAATGAATGAATGAATGAATGAATGAATGAATGAATGAACTATACCGTGACGACTTCAAGTTGATGTGACGTCACACTGTTCTCGTGGCTATATCGATACCTAATTTATACATCTTTCGAGGATCTTAAGTGTTAACTACTCTTAATTACACATCTTTTCACCTAATTTGACGCAAATACAACGTTTTCCGACCATTCTGTGTCAATTTTCACTGTGCCGTGACGAATTCCGGTACATGTGACGCCACACAGTTCCCGTGGCTATATCGACGACCGCGCTATTTCGACGCAATTTCTACATTTATCCCTATAGTTGATAAACTAATTAATCTACATTCTTCAAACTTGGCTTCTAGGTTCACGTTTTCCACCTCTACCTGAAACTACCATTGGTTGTCTTCTATCTTTCTTAGTTCCCGAGTTAATACGCGTGTGACACGCTTTGTTAACGGACGACAGTATGAGCCATTAAAGGCTTTCGCCATAATACGTGGGGCTTGGACTAGGGCACTAGTTTCTGTGGCTTTTCTTCTCAAATAGCCTGCCATGTGAGACTCGGCCACGTTCTACCATATTTTGTTCTGTCCACCGTAGTTGTTTTGGGGGTGGGTGTTTGGTTAACACAAAAAATTGCTAGAAGTCTTCCTCTTCTGGCAGTGCGTTTCTCCAATGAATGTTTGTCTGGTGTAAACAGGAAAGCACTCTACGGGGACTTCTGCGATGTTTTTTTTTTTCCGGAGAACTTTTTCCAAGGCCCCGAACAGTGAAGGTCCAACAGTAACGTTTTAAAAAGGGCCAAGAAAATGCAGGTGCTGCCAGGAGCAAAGGCCTTTTTTTTTTCTTTCAAGCTACACACGGCAACGATACCGGTTAAGTTGTTCATAGAGGGAAAAGATTTTTTCGAATTCAGGGGTCTCATAGTTGAGTTGGTAGGCAGCCAGAAACAAGAGATCATGTTTTCTTACATTGTTGGGAAGGGGTATATTTTTGGGGTGTATCACAACGAGCAATAAAGAAAGAATTTTTCAATTGACTCTCCCGACATTTGGCACTTATACGCATTCAGTGAAGATTGTGTAGCATTTTATTTATTAGGCTGATGGCCCCCACTGTACTAAGCGCTCCAGAATGGCAAGTTACAATTCAGATCCGGATTAAAACCAGACCGCATTTTATTTCCTAAAAGTATGCTTTGGTTTGTCGCAATGCAAAAAAAGGCGGCGGAGACTTCCGTGCGGCTCTCCAGAGTATAGCCCTCGTTACGTCCGCACAAATCTTAATAAGCTGCTGAAAACCTGTGGCTGGCTAATCACAAAGTCGCCAGATGTTTTTTGTGTGTATATACATCTTGTTCTGCGTAGTGTTTAGGTTATTCTTTGTTGTTATGTAGTGTTTGTGAAATATCGTGCTGTGCCGGAACCTGGTAATGAAGGAAAAAGGCTCGTCATGGCTACTCGCTTCTCACGAGAAATTCCTGCCTTCGAAACCCACCTCTAGAACTTTTTCCCTCTTTACATTTTTTATTAGACAGAAAGTCTACACAAAGATAGTGTAAGGCCGCTAAAGCGATTGCAAAGCATTTGCGACACGGGGACTGAAAAATGAAGAGAAAAAGAACTTTTCCGAACATTCCTGAAGGCGACCGCCTCTGTCTGGAAGAGCACCTCAGCGCAGGGGCCAGGACCTCCACCCCACGCGTCCTTTTGCGAATCGGGATGAGCGCGGACAGATTTTCGAGAGAATTCCAGCCCTGTTGAGAAGACAGGGGAAGCGAGACGTAGCTTAACGTCTTCAGCGACTCCTCTTCTCCCTCTCAGCGCCTGGCTGTCTTCTTGAAATTTCGAACTATGTTATTTAAGGTCATGATGCATCTCGTTATGCAGTTCTAAGCCAGCCTTCGCGCAGCCATGTAGACAGGCCCCGGATTTGTAGAAGCCTTGAAGAATGATCTTTGAGCTGGAGTGTTTCTTTTTAAACAGCTTTGGTAGGTTAGTGCGTAGTCACTGTTTCGGCTTGTTAGATTCGTTTCTGCACAGTTTTAATTGTTATAAAAGGCCTGTTCTTTTGTCTCCCTTTTCTCTTCGTGCGTCCATCACCCGGCCGCCTGCTCGAAGTTCCGCGCCAAATAAACGAGCCTCGAAGGAGGCGAGGCGCGAAGGAAGAACCTATCAGTTTACTCATAGATAAAACTGCTCACCGCTGTCAGTAATGCAAGCACAATAAAAACTAGCCCAACGCGAACCCACCTGACGCGACAGTGTCCGGTTCGTGGCCTTCATGGCTTAGTGCACAAGTTGCGCGGGTCAGGCGCTGGGCTATACGTTTGCATGCTCTAATAAAGTTTTGGTCAAGGTGCAACCTTCTATTAACCAGTTTTCTTATGTATTGCTTAATGACTGACAAATGTATTTTATACGTTATAGAGAAGATTTACAATCGCATAAAATAACGCTAAACAAATTTATCTTTGTTACCATGATGCACTGACATCCTCCCCGAGAACAAACAGGATGCGCCAAGAGGCAGAAAATGCTCAAACAAATAAAAGAAACACCCTAAAATGTTCTCTCCATGGTCTTCCTGGATTGTGTTATATGCTGTGCTCTAATTGCTCCTACGTCTTTTCGAAAGTGCCTGTAGACGCTGGTATTGGCAACGTAGGCATTTTTTCTGGCGTTTCCAAGCACGAATCGAACAATCAAAATTGTGAAACTTTGCCTAATGTCTGTAAGGTGGACCGGTTTTATGAATTTCTGGTTTCTTCTCGGTAACCTCCGCAGTATTAACGCTTGAAAAAAATAAATTTCTCTGCCCCATTCAGGACAGCGGGATCTAAACGTCAGCAGCAGACGACAGAATAAACGGCCAGTACTCCTGCGCAGAGCATTGATTTTGCAAGAATAGTTCCACAGCCGGCTGCCATAATCGCCCAGCAGTCGCAACGGAAGTGAACAGGAGTGAATACCTTCTCAGCCTGGAATGCAAAGAACATTGTACTTCAATTGGACAAAAGATAAGAAATCATGAAGATCTCGGGCAACTGCCGTTAAATGACTGTCTAACTTCACCGCGCTATCACCGCAGCCGTGGCCTAGTGGTTTGGTCGTCCGCCTCGGCTGCGGGAGGTGGCAGGTTCGAAACCCACCGACGGATGCCCACCGGATGGGTACAGGCGCTCCCCAACCTGGCGGCCGGTTTGTCTGTGGGGAGAGCAGTCCTGGGAGAGGCTCCGTAGCTCCCGCTATGCCCTGGGGGGTAAACCCTGTTTCGAACAACCGCCTGAAAAGGCGGCTTGGTATGTGTTCATGTGCTGTCCTCGTGTTTGTCTCTGTGACGTGTAAGTGCTTATAATAAACCCGGTGAAGGTTCTGCCAAGACCACTAATGGCGGCGGAACTGGCTAGATTCCGGTGATGAGTAGCTGGACGATTGGTCACAGTCGCGGAGCCTCTTTTCGTTGCTTTTTTTTTCATCCAAAGCCGATAAAGGGACACTGCGGAGCATTGCATCCAATTTTTGTGCGTAGTTAAAGTTCATTCTGGGCCGCTTTCTGCCTACGCCCTGAACATAACATCTACATATGGTCTTGCGCAACGGCTACAATTCGCAACATTTGCATAGAAAACGGCTCAATGTTAACCCTTGTGCAGTCAATGGCGTTGTATCCTAACTCGGGTGTGCGGGCATATAAAATCTTGGCGACTTAGCGCAGCTTGCTTGCAGAATAACCGGGTGATGGCGTCACTTGCGCTGCATATTTTGACCTTTTCTAATTCATAACGAAGCTACCATGATCCTTATTTGCACGAATAAAGCGACGCACTGCCCCCCGCGCGACGCAATTCTGCGGCGCTGGTGGGGCACTACTGCGCCGCGGCGCATCACCTCTCTTTGTGTCCTGCTCGGCCACACTGTTCCCGTCTACAGCAATATTTTCTCGGCGGAGAGGGCGCATACAGACTCGCGATGCGTATTGTGTGCTCAGATGATGTTCCTAGATGGGAAGTTTCACCATTGGCTGAATCACGTCGATTCTGCTAAAAAGCACCTTGATTTTGTCGTTGGAATTGGAAGCATGAGAAGTTGTCCTACAGACATGTGTGGCCAGTACAAAATGGTTTGGGTTATTGGGGTTTAACGTCCCGAAGCAACTCAGGCTATGAGGGACGCCGTAGTGAAGGGTTCCGGAAATTTCGACCACCTGGCATTCTTTAACGTGCACTGACATCGCACAGCACACGAGCCTCTAGAATTTCGCCTTTATCGAAATTCGGCCGCCGCGGCCGGGGGCACTATAAAATGCAGGGATATTACAGGATTCATATAATGCAGGTAAAGTAACGGCACAGCAATCTAAGGCGAGGAAGAGCAGGTTAAAAAATAACAAGAGTGATCTATCACTTGGAGCAACAGCAGAGTGCGCGCTAGTACTTCCTATAATATGTGCGCTTAGTCCGTTAGCGCCATGTAGGTTGGTAAAGAGTACAACTGCAAATGCAAAGTGGCAGGCACCATTCGCCAGATATATTAGCGCCGCGTAGTACACACGCTGCAGCAGTGCATTCAGATTACAGCCCCCGCACTTTGTAGAGCTCGGTGTGGCCGGGCAAGAGCGGAACGCGATCGAAGCACAACAAAATTTTGGTCTGGCAGTGTTCTGGGAGCTTAACGCACCAAGATTGAACGCACAGTGTTATCCGAAACCTTGACTACAGCTTTCCCAAAAGGATTTCTGAATACATGAGGTGGTAAATACGCTTACTACGGTATCTACGAGGGTATCTGAAAAGTGGCGGCGAAAGCACAGAAGAGGTTGGAACGGCATCCCTTTACTGCATCGGCCGTGCCAGTCCTGCGGCTCCGGTACCAGATTTCAATTTCAGGTTCCTGAGATTCATTAAAGCAAACCGACATCGCGCGAAAGACCCTTCACGGAAATCTGCACATGCGAAGAAGCAGCGCTGCTCCTGTGAAATGCCGTGGGCTGAAACTAATAAATCGGCAGTTTGGAGGCACCCTTCCTTCTCCTGGTGGTGGCTGTACAATACACTCCTGTGCCGGACTACAATCCAAACTGCGCTCGAAATGGGAGCGGCTCGCCCTCTCCGTCTCGTACGTTCTGTATCAACCGAAACAAATTAGAACATACGTCGTAAACGCGGTCACCTGTTCGCCACTTCGCGTAATGAAGTGGGTTTTATCGCTTTGTATAAACCCCCACTGCTCTATGCAATCGCCCCAAATCTGTGGGGGCTGCGACAGTAATGCAGCGTTGCATGTTTTCACTGCTGCCAACAATGCAATGCGGGAAGGGCGCTTTTATTATTGTTCTTCTTAAAGCCCCTCACAACATACGTTACCAGTACTGTGACTCATCATGGTGGTCGACATATCAATGTCATCTCGAAAAGGAATGCCTTCATGAACGTTATACAATACTGACAAGCCAGAAAACATGTGGACAGCACAAGAACTATCTCCTCGGTGTTTATATGAGGCTTCAACGAGACCACACCTCCATCAACATAACCTCTCGATGTGACCAATCTCACAGTGTAAAAGGCCTGTCTTGTGAATTATCCCAGATGCATATCTCTTGGCATGAGCTCGCGTCAACACGTCTTTACAACTTCGTCCCAATCGTTGAAACTCTGGGCGCACTCAAAGTGGTCCTCCCAATCTTGGGTAACCTTCTATAAGTTCCCATTAAAGGCCTTTGGTGTCCGGGGATTCTGCGGGGTCACGTAGGTGGCAGGACGAGAAAGGACACTGTCTGTTCTGGCCGGCGTGTGCGCAGCTATGGAAGTTCCTCCTTGAGCAGGAAGTAGACATTCCGGGGAGAAGCCGCGAAGCCTCTGACTGGAGCTATGAACAGAAGTCTTACAGGGAGCTTTTAGCGCCACACTTTTTGTTCCGGCTTTGCGAAGGATTATGTAGCATAGCCCATAATACTCAAACGAAATCCACCAACTGTCGTCGAATAGAACTATAGATGGGGACCTCAGTGCAGCCAAGATTAATTTTAAAAAATGACAGGTCGTGCTCTGCAAGAGGGAGGTTTAAATGCGCTAGCAGGCTGTTTACCACTCTAAGGACTGCTTGGCAGTTTTTTAAACCAGTGCAGTCATATTATATTGGCCCTTGCAAACTGCTTCGTTCACAAACTCATCTTGTACTTGACCACTTCCATCACTGTTTCTTCCGTCTTGTTCCCACCACATAATTGTCCTAGTTGTGTTGCTTTTATTCACAAAACTAGCGTGTTTAGACACTTTTTAAGATGTCCGAAGAACTTAACGATTTTGCTTCATCCATGTTAAGTTCGAGGCCAAAGTGAATAGGCTACGCACGGATGTTTTGTATGAGAACCGGCGTTAGCTTTCCATGACTCAATGAAGGCGTAGTTTGTATTCGTCATTCCCCTTCTCGTCACTTACGCCACCTAGGATGACGTCATGGAAATTTCCACCGACACAACTGCTGCTTTCCCGCGCACACTATATTCACCTCTATCTGTCAAGTAACACCATAGTCGTCGTGGCTATAAATATAGCAGAAAAGTGGAAAAGGGCAAACCTCTCACATTTGCCAGGCTTACTTCTCCTAAGGCATTTCATTCAGTTAACTCTGACATGTTATACAAGTATATATTTGTTCATGTATAAACGCTCAGAGGCTGCAGAGGATTCCCCCGCTGTGTTTGTATAGGCTTGTGAATGTGAGGGATACAGAAGGACGGACTCGTTGAAGCGGGTAAAAAACATGACGCTGGGACTAGCGCACCAGTTCTTAGGGCAATGTCTAGACCGTTTTTTTTTCTAAAATGATCTCCCAAGTGATACTCGGCCGCGTTCTACCAGATTTCGTTCAGTCCACCATAAATGTTTCGGGGTGGAAGTCTGCTTGCCAGAAATAAGTTTATAAAGTCTTCCTCTTCTGGCAGAGCGTTTCTCCAACAAATATTTGCCTCAAATACAAACAGGGAAGAACTGTACGCGGACTTCAGCGATGTCCATTTTCTGGAGCCCTTATACTTGACCCTGTACTGTGGACGCCCAAGCAAATGTATTTTGAAAAGAGTCAAGAAAATGCAGTTGCCGCCAGCAGCAAATATCCCGGCAATGAAGGCATTTTCCTGGCGTTTTCAAACACAAAGCAAAGAATGGAATTGCGACACTTGCCCTGATATAATGAAGATAGGACGATTTTAGGAGTTTTATCTTTTCTCGGTGACTTCCGCAATAATAACACTTGAAAAAATAATTTTTTCACTTAGCGCATATAAGACACAAAAGTCCTAATCTCTCAACAGAGGAGTCAGAATATTGCCAGTACCATTGCCGAGAGACCCGATTTTTCAAGAATATTTCTGCGGCAGGCAGTTTTCATCGCTTAATAGTCCCACGGAAAATAATAAGGGGTGAATACCTTCTCAGCCTGGCCTGGAAAAAACATTGCACTTCAATTGGACACAATACAGGGAATCACGTTGTTCTCGGGCAACTTCTTTGAAATGGCTGTCTAGATTGATAGTTCTATCACAGCAGCCGTGGCCTTGGTGTCCGCCTCGGCTGCGGGAGGTGGCAGGTTCGAAACCCACCTCCGGATACCCACCAGGTGGGTACAGGCTTTACCAATGCTCACAAGACGAATTCTCTTACAGACTTGTATTACCAGTAGAAACTATGGGCAGATGAGAGGAATCGCATAATGCAGGTGAAATATCGGCAGAGTATGGTAAGGCACTAAGGAGCACGTAACCTCCCCAAGTGGCCACTTGCAGTGTAAAGGGTTCGTCCACGTAAATTATGAGAGATGCATATCCATTGGCGTTGTGCTTGTTTTCAAGTCAGCTTCTATGGTATAGGTGAAGGTACAGAAAGAAACGGCGCGCGCCTGGAACGGCTCAGAAATGTAAGAGAACTGTAGCTGTCAGCCAAAGTGTCACAAGGCTGTCAGCCGAACTGTCAGGGACGGGCTGGGAGTGAAATGAAAGAAAGCTTGAAATCTAGTGATCTAAAGCGATTTCCCTATGAACTTGGTATTGTCGTTGGCTGTGGACTGTACCGCATTCTTGTTATTGGCCTCTCGTCGAACGTTCTTCTTGTTCTTCTTCTCCACATGAAAATGGCACGCGCTATATCAAGGACTTCTTTTTTCTTCCTGGGCTGTGAGCTTTATCGTCGTTGACACTACATTTCCGCATTATTTAAAACTTATTGTCATGTTTGCCCTAACTTTCATCTTTATAGTTCCAAGACTGTACACATCACGAAAGAAAGATCTGCTGAGCACAACATGATAAAATAAAACAGCGCAAAGGACGGGACGAAACACGAAGGAGCAAAACATAGACACGGGCGCTGACCAACAACTGAAATTTTATTTCGATGTAGGACACATATGTAAGGTACAAAGAGGGGGGTGTGTCCAAGGCGATCCTGCACAATCACCGAAACGCTGTAGTCACATCCAAGGATAAAAACGATAAAAAGGTGAATGGCCGGAAAAGACAAAAAGCGATAAAACCACGCGGTAAGAGGCCGGGGCGGAAAGTGAAACCGATGAAGTTTTTCGTCCCGTCCCTTGCGCTGTCTTATTTCATTATGCAATACCGACTAGCCCGGCATCTTGCACTTCTGAGCACGTCATACTGAACAAAAAGACGGGTGCTTTAAGCAAGCACTTTTCAAGCGAAGCCAAGGAGTTGTAAAATTTCTTTTAACACGCGATTAAGCTTACTCCAATCGACACAAAAGCGCAGCATTCTATACTTTTTTCTCACGATAGCCACAGGTGACGGCAACGGACCGTTCAAAGCTTTGATATGCCATCATTTGACTTCTGTCTGGCTAGCCTCTCGCTGTCAGGAAGAGACACCATAGCACTGCTGATCTGCTATGCGGGCACACTCATATGTGATTATTCATTGTTTAGTGATTGGCGAATGACCTACCTACCATATATATAGATGTCTAACCAGTGCGGTCTTCCCTCTCAGCCTCGAGGGCAACGAAGCGGACGTAGTCGCGTGAGGAGCGCTTGGGCTGGGATAAGTTTTTAAGGTTAAACATGGCCGGTAAAGGCCCCCTTCAACGTCTTTGTCTGCCGTCCTTCTGACTCGGGACAATTGGCGCCGGGTGGCGTAGAACGACGTACCACGTCACCAAACGTCGCGGTACGGGCAAGGAGTTGGTAGAGGTGGGGGCTCGACCTTAGCGATGGTGCCTTTAGTGCGTGCAGAGCTTCCTATCGAACGACGTTGGTGAGTAAATGCACTTGACAAGGCCCGCAAATTTTCTGCAGTTCTTTGAGGAGCACAGAACGCAGGAGATAGCGAAGAGAGATCAAAGCTGCCCCGGAGGCAGTATCCAGAGGATGCAGCACGGAAACAGGATTCAACGCCCGGTCATACTGGTTGTACTGCAGCTGCACTGCGTTCACCATGACCACACACACGCAGAGGATTTCGATGCTCTTAGGCGGATTACATACTCTGTAACGGAACAGCTGCTCTACCACACCGCCCATCTTATTACTTACACCGTGACGTTCTCACGCTGAAGATGAATTTGATGTTTCAACGCACGCTCTGGCCGTTCACGGCGCTCGCTTCAGGTGAAAGGATTTAAAAGTTGGCGAACAAATTCCTGCCCCCTCGGAAGTATCACCTCGCGACGCTCATGCGATGGGCGGTCGGCGTCGTGGAAGCTGTAGTAGACATTGCGGATGTCTGTAGTTTCCTTCCAGTCGTTGAAGCCTAGGATGCGTTCGAAGTTGTCGACCCATTCTTGAGTGTTCTCCTATAAGTCGCCATGAAAGGTCTTTCGAGTCTGGAGATTCTCGTAGGAGGCAGGAAGCGAAGAGACGCTGTCTGTTCTGGCCATGTGGGCGAAGCCAGGGGTGTCCCTTCTCGAGGAAGAAGTCGAAAATCCGGGGACAAGCCGTGAAGCCTCTGACTATGACATGAACAGCGGTGTCGGAGAGGGCCTTTCAGACCGGAATTGCTTTCCGTCTCTCCGAGGCATTTTGGAGAATAGGCCACAATACCCAAACGAGATCCATCACTTGTCACGGACCAGAAGGGGGAGAGGCGCTGACGTGGAAGGGGACCTCAGAACGGCTGAGTTTAAAGTTTAAAAATAATCACACGTCATGTTCTGTAAGAGCGAGGTGTAAAAGTACTAGCAAGCAGTTGACAGCACTAAGGACTGCTTGGATATTTTTAAAACCACTGCAACCAAATTATATTGGCCGTTGCAAACGCCTTTTTTTCTATCACTCTTAACATCTGCGCACCCAATCTCATGATTGTCACTTGCGTCTTGTTCTCACCGCCTCAGTGTTCTTGTTGTGTTGCTTTTATTCGCAACAGTGGCGTACTTAGACCCTGTTTAAGAAACCACAAGGCATTACCCATTTTGCCTCGTCTATGCTTAGCAAGAGGCCGATTCGACTTAGCTACGCAAGGAGGTTTCATAGGCAAGTGCGCGCTAGCTTTCTATGACATCAATGGCGCGGGATTGATTGACTGAAACAAAACGTGGAGCATGCTCGGATTTCTGCTGGACCAGAAAAATTCGAAAACTCAATCGGGAATAAGTTTGGCATAAGTTAGTAAAGACATACGTTGATAATACACAACGTTCTAAGTTGAACTCGAAATCAGCCCCGGCCACTAATATGGAATCTGGGTGATGAATCCATTAGTCAAACGATGACGGGGTTTATATTCGTCATCCACCTTCAGTTCGCTTACGCCACCTAGGATGACGCCACGGAAAGTGTCACCGCCGCAACTGCTGCCTTCCCACGCCCAATATGTTCATGTCAATCCATCAAGAAACCCGGTAGTCGTCGTAGCTATAAAGAAAGCAAAGGAGTGGAAAGGGGCCAACATCTCTAAATTGTCAGAGGTACTGCTTATAAGCTGATTTTTTTATCACTAAATTCTGGTGTGCAATGCAAGTATTGCATTGTTCACGTGTCAACGCTCAGAGGCTGCGTAGTGTTTTCACTGTGTCTCTCTGGTTGCTGAATGGGAGGTATGCAGAGGGACAAATTTGCTGAAGCGAGTAAAAGAAATTGTGATGACACTTTGGCAACTAAAGTGTTGGGAGTCGTAAGCTGAGGCGAAAGCCGATGTTTCGGTCCAGCGTCGCTATGCAGTGTATCACGGTGTCAAATCCGTTGGTTTAACATTTCTAGAAACCTATAGACGCCAGAACTATGCTTATAATTTACCTGAAGGCAAATATGTCAATAACAGAGCTCGAACATCGTATGCTACACAGTTAGCTGGCCATCGCAGTCCCGAACTTCTCAATACATACCTTAAGCTAGTCGACGCCCTATCCGAGTCAAATTCATCATCTGGGTTCAAGAAACTGGTGAAACACCTCTTTCTCAGTGTACCGTATGCATAGGAAATGAATCTGTTTGGCTTTGTGTACTGCGTACCTACGCTGTGTATTCATGTTTGAAATCATGCTACCCATGCTACCCATGCTTCCCATCTTCATAGTGTTATTTTATTAGTGTTGTTCTCCGTAGTGTTATTGTAGTGTTATTGTAATTGCAATTGTGCAGACCACGTGTGTGTCCTTATATTTTGGTCGTTTTACTTTTGTTAGTGCGTGTCCAACGCTTGATATTGTACTTAGTCAGTGCAACACAACATTTTTGCTTTTCTTTCCTTTTGTACTTTCTTGCTTTTCCTTCCCATCAGCGCAGTGTTACTTTTGATCGTCGCGCCATTGTCTGAGGCATGTGTGCAATAAAGGATCCGAGGCCCAGTCAGGCGTTTGAATACGTCTTTTGCCTCGGCTATCCACACAGGAGAATTAAATATGTATAAGCATATACACTGTACCTGTTTCTGTCAAAAATGAATGAATGAATGAATGAATGAATGAATGAATGAATGAATGAATGAATGAATGAATGAACTATCCCGTGACGACTTCAAGTGGATGTGACGTCACACTGTCCTCGTGGCTATATCGATACCTAATTTATACATCATTCGAGGATCTTAAGTGTTAACTACGCTTAATTACACATCGTTTCACCTAATTTGACGCAAATACAACGTTTTCCGACCATTCTGTGTCAATTTTCACTGTGCCGTGACGACTTCCGGTACATGTGACGCCACACAGTTCCCGTGCCTATATCGACGACCGCGCTATTTCGACGCAATTTCTACATTTCTGCCTATAGTTAATAAGCTAGTTAATCTACAGTCTTCAAACTCGGCTTCTAGGTTCACTTTTTCCACCTCTACCTGAAGCAACCATTGGTTGTCTTCTATTTTTCTTAGTTCCCGAGTTAATACGCGTGTGAAACGGTTTGTTAACGGACGACAGTATGAGCCATTAAAGGCTTTCGCAATAATACGTGGGGCTTGGACTAGGGCACTAGTTTTTGTGGCTTTTGTTCTCAAATGGCCTGCCATGTGAGACTCGGCCACGTTCTACCATATTTTTTTCTGTCCACCGTAGTTGTTTTGGGGGTGAATGTTTGCTTAACACAAAAAATTGCGAGAAGTCTGCCTCTCCTGGCAGTGCGTTTCTCCAATGAATATTTGTCTCATGTAAACAGGAAAGCACTCTACGGGGACTTCTACGATGTTTTTTTTTTTCGGAGAGCTTTTTCCATGGCCACGTATAGTTGAGGTCCGACCAGTAACGTTTTAAAAAGGGTCAGGAAAATGCAGGTGCTGCCAGGAGCAAAGGCATTTTTTTTTCTTTCAATCTACACACGGCAACGATACCGGTTACGTTGTTCATAGAGGGAAAAGATTTTTTCGAATTCAGGGGTCTCATAGTTGAGTTGGTAGGCAGCCAGAAACAAGAGAACATGTTTTCTTACATTGTTGGGAAGGGGTATATTTTTGGGATGTATCACAACGAGCAATAAAGAAAGAATTTTTCAATTGACTCTCCCGACATTTGGCACTTATACGCATTCAGTGAAGATTGTGTAGCATTTTATTTATTAGGCTGATAGGCCCCCACTGTACTAAGCGCTCCAGAATGGCAAGTTCCAATTCAGATCCGGATTAAAACCAGACCGTATTTTAATTCCTAAAAGTGTGCTTTGGTTTGTCGCAATGCAAAAAAAAGGCGGCGGAGACTTCCGTGCGGCTCTCCAGAGTATAGTCCTCGTTACGTCCGCACAAATCTTAAAAAGCTGCTGCAGACCTGTGGCTGGCTAATCACAGAGTCGCCAGATGTTTTTTTTTGTGTATATACATCTTGTTCTGCGTAGTGTTTAGGTTTTTCTTTGTTGTTATGTAGTGTTTGTGAAATATCGTGCTGTGCCGGAGCCTGGTAATGAAGGGAAAAAGGCTCGTCATGGCTACTCGCTTCTCACGAGAAATTCCTGCCTTCGAAACCCACCTCTAGAAGTTTTTCCCTCTTTACATTTTTTATTAGACAGAAAGTCTACACAAAGATAGTGTAAGGCCGCTAAAGCGATTGCAAAGCATTTGCGACACGAGGACTTAAAAATGAAGAGAAAAAAGCGCTTTTCCGAACATTCCTGAAGGCGAGCGCGGCTGTCTGTAAGAGCACCTCAGCGCGTCCTTGGCGAGTCGGGATGAGCGCGGACAGATTTTCGAGAGAATTCCAGCCCTGTTGAGAAGACAGGGGAAGCGAGACGTAGCTTAACGTCTGCAGCGACTCCTCTTCTCCCTCTCAGCGCCTCGCTGTCTTCTTGAAATTTCGAACTATGTTATTTAAGGTCATGATGCATCTCGTTATGCAGTTCTAAGCCAGCCTTCGCGCAGCCATGTAGACAGGCCCCGGATTTGTAGAAGTCTTGAAGAATGATCTTTGAGCTGCAGTGTTTCTTTTTAAACAGCTTTGGTAGGTTAGTGTGTAGTCACTGTTCCGGCTTGTTAGATTCGTTTCTGCACAGTTTTAATTGTTATAAAAGGCCTGTTCTTTTGTCTCCCTTTTCTCTTAGTCCGTCCATCACCCGGCCGCCTGCTCGAAGTTCCGTGCCAAATAAACGAGCCTCGAAGGAAGCGAGGCGCGAAGGAAGAACCTATCAGTTTACTCATAGATAAAACTGCTCACCGCTGTCAGTAATGCAAGCACAATAAAAACTAGCCCAACGCGAGCCCACCTGACGCGACAGTGTCCGGTTCGTGGCCTTCGTGGCTTAGTGCACAAGTTGCGCGGGTCAGGCGCAGGGCTATAGGTTTGCATACTCTAATAAAGTTTTGGTCAAGGTGCAACCTTCTAATAACCAGTTTTCTTGTGTATTGCTTAATGACTGACAAATGTATTTTATACGTTATAGGGAAGATTTACAATCGCATAAAATAACGCTAAACAAATTTAATTTTGTTACCATGATGCACTGACATCCCCCTGAGAACAAACAGGATGCGCCAAGAGGCAGAAAATGCTCAAAGAAATAAAAGAAACACCCTAAAATGTTCTCTCCATGGTCTTCCTGGATTGTGTTATATGCTGTGCTCTAATTGCTCCTACGTCTTTTCGAAAGTGCCTGTAGACGCTGGTATTGGCAACGTAGGCATTTTTTCTGGCGTTTCCAAGCACGAATCGAACAATGAAATTGTGAAACTTTGCCTAATGTCTGTAAGGTAGACCGGTTTTATGAATTTCTGTTTTCTTCTCCGTAACCTCCGCAGTATTAAGGCTTGAAAAAAATAAATTTCTCTGCCCCATTCAGGACACCGGGATCTAAACGTCAGCAGCAGACGACAGAATAAACGGCCAGTACTCCTGCGCAGAGCATTGATTTTGCAAGAATAGTTCCACAGCCGGCTGCCATAATCGCCCAGCAGTCGCAACGGAAGTGAACAGGAGTGAATAGCTTCACAGCCTGGAATGCAAACAACATTGTACGTCAATTGGACAAAAGATAAGAAATCACGAAGATCTTGGGCAACTGCCGTTAAATGACTGTCTAACTTCCCCGTGCTATCACCGCAGCCGTGGCCTAGTGGTTTGGTCGTCCGTCTCGGCTGCGGGAGGTGGCAGGTTCAAAACCCACCGACGGGTACCCACCGGATGGGTACAGGCGCTCCCCAACCTGGCGGCCGGTTTGTTCGTGGGAAGCAGTCCTGGGAGAGGCTCCGTAGCTCCCGCTATGCCCTGGGGGGTTAACCCTGTTTCGAACAACCGCCTGAAAAGGCGGCGTGGTATGTGTTCATGTGCTGTCCTCATGTTTGTCTATGTGACGTGTAAGTGTTTATAAGAAACCCGGTGAAGGTTCTGCCAAGACCACTAATGGCGGCGGAACTGGCTAGATTCCGGTGATGAGTAGCTGGACGATTGGTCACAGTCGCGGAGCCTCTTTTTGTTGCTTTTTTTTTCATCCAAAGCCGATAAAGGGACACTGCGGAGCGTTGCATCCAATTTTTGTGCCTAGTTAAAGTTCATTCTGGGCCGCTTTCTGGCTACGCCCTGAAAGTAACATCTACATATGGTCTTGCACAACGGCTACAATTCGCAACATTTGCATAGAAAACGGCTCAATGTTAACCCTTGTGCAGTCAACGGCGTTGTATCCTAAGTCGGGTGTGCGGGCATATAAAATCTTGGCGACTAACGGCAGCTTGCTTGCAGAATAACCGGGTGATGGCGTCACTTGGCGTTGTGCTTGTTTTCAAGTCAGCTTCTATGGTATAGGTGAAGGTACAGAAAGAAACGGCACGCGCCTGGAACGGCTCAGAAATGTAAAAGAACTGTAGCTGTCAGCCAAAGTGTCACAAGGCTGTCAGCCGAACTGTCAGGGACGGGCTGGGAGTGAAATGAAAGAAAGCTTGAAATCTAGTGATCTAAAGCGATTTCCCTATGAACTTGGTATTGTCGTTGGCTGTGAACTGTACCGCATTCTTGTTATTGGCCTCTCGTCGAACGTTCTTCTTGTTCTTCTTCTCCACATGAAAATGGCACGCGCTATATCAAGGACTTCTTTTTTCTTCCTGGGCTTATCGTCGTTGACACTACATTTCCGCATTATTTAAAACTTATTGTCATGTTTGCCCTAACTTTCATCTTTATAGTTCCAAGACTGTACACATCACGAAAGAAAGATCTGCTGAGCACAACATAATAAAATAAAACACGGCAAAGGACGGGACGCAACACGAAGGAGCAAAACATAGACACGGGCGCTGACGAACAACTGAAATTTCATTTCGATGTAGGACACATATGTAAGGTACAAAGAGGGGGGTGTGTCCAAGGCGATCCTGCACAATCACCGAAACAGTGTAGTCACATCCAAGGGTAAAAACGATAAAAAGGTGAAAGGCCGAAAAAAACAAAAAGCGATATAACCACGCGGTAAGAGGCCGGGACGGAAAGTGAAACCGATGAGGTTTTTCGTCCCGTCCTTTGCGCTGTCTTATTTCCTTGTGCAATACCGACATCCCGGCATCTTGCACTTCTGAGCACATCATACTGAACAAAAAGACGGGTGCTTTAAGCAAGCACTTTTCAAGCGAAGCCAAGGAGTTGTAAAATTTCTTTTAACACGCGATTAAGCTTACTCCAATCGACACAAAAGCGCAGCATTCTATACTTCTTTGTCACGATAGCCACAGGTGACGACAACGGACCGTTCAAAGCTTTGATATGCCATCATTTGACTTCTGTCTGGCTAGCCTCTCGCTGTCAGGAAGAGACACCATAGCACTGCTGATCTGCTATGCGGGCACACTCATATGTGATTATTCATTGTTTAGTGATTGGCGAATGACCTACCTACCATATATATAGATGTCTAACCAGTGCGGTCTTCGCTCTCAGCCTCGAGGGCAACGAAGCGGACGTAGTCGCGTGAGGACCGCTTGGGCTGGGATAAGTTTTTAAGGTTAAACATGGCCGGTAAGGGCCCCCTTCAACGTCTTTGTCTGCCGTCCTTCTGACTCGGGACAACTGGCGCCGGGTGGCGTAGAACGACGTACCACGTCACCAAACGTCGCGGTACGGGCAAGGAGTTGGTAGAGGTGGTGGCTCGACCTTAGCGATGGTGCCTTTAGTGCGTGCAGAGCTTCCTATCGAACGACGTTGGCGAGTAAATGCACTTGACAAGGCCCGCAAATTTTCTGCAGTTCTTCGAGGAGCACAGAACGGAGGAGATAGCGAAGAGAGATCAAAGCTGCCCCGGAGGCAGTATCCAGAGGATGCAGCACGGAAACAGGATTCAACGCCCGGTCATACTGATTGTACCGCAGCTGCACTGCTTTCATCATGACCACACACACGCAGAGGATTTCGATGCTCTCAGGCGGATTACATACTCTGTAACGGAACACCTGCTCTACCACACCGCCCATCTTATTACTTACACCGTGACGTTCTCACGCTGAAGATGAATTTGATGTTTCAACGCACGCTCTGGCCGTTCACGGCGCTCGCTTCAGGTGAAAGGATTTAAAAGTTGGCGAACAAATTCCTGCCCCCTCGGAAGTATCACCTCGCGACGCTCATGCGATGGGCTGTCGGCGTCGTGGAAGCTGTAGTAGACATTGCGGATGTCTGTAGTTTCCTTCCAGTCGTTGAAGCCTAGGATGCGTTCGAAGTTGTCGACCCATTCTTGAGTGTTCTCCTATAAGTCGCCATGAAAGGTCTTTCGAGTCTGGAGATTCTCGTAGGAGGCAGGAAGCGAAGAGACGCTGTCTGTTCTGGCCATGTGGGCGAAGCCAGGGGTGTCCCTTCTCGAGGAAGAAGTCGAAAATCCGGGGACAAGCCGTGAAGCCTCTGACTATGACATGAACAGCGGTGTCGGAGAGGGCCTTTCAGACCGGAATTGCTTTCCGTCTCTCCGAGGCATTTTGGAGAATAGGCCACAATACCCAAACGAGATCCATCACTTGTCACGGACCAGAACGGGGAGAGGCGCTGACGTGGAAGGGGACCTCAGAACGGCTGAGTTTAAAGTTTAAAAATAATCACACGTCATGTTCTGTAAGAGCGAGGTGTAAAAGTACTAGCAAGCAGTTGACAGCACTAAGGACTGCTTGGATATTTTTAAAACCACTGCAACCAAATTATATTGGCCGTTGCAAACGCCTTTTTTTCTATCACTCTTAACATCTGCGCACCCAATCTCATGATTGTCACTTGCGTCTTGTTCTCACCGCCTCAGTGTTCTTGTTGTGTTGCTTTTATTCGCAACAGTGGCGTACTTAGACCCTGTTTAAGAAACCACAAGGCATTACCCATTTTGCCTCGTCTATGCTTAGCAAGAGGCCGATTCGACTTAGCTACGCAAGGAGGTTTCATAGGCAAGTGCGCGCTAGCTTTCTATGACATCAATGGCGCGGGATTGATTGACTGAAACAAAACGTGGAGCATGCTCGGATTTCTGCTGGACCAGAAAAATTCGAAAACTCAATCGGGAATAAGTTTGGCATAAGTTAGTAAAGACATACGTTGATAATACACAACGTTCTAAGTTGAACTCGAAATCAGCCCCGGCCACTAATATGGAATCTGGGTGATGAATCCATTAGTCAAACGATGACGGGGTTTATAGTCGTCATCCACCTTCAGTTCGCTTACGCCACCTAGGATGACGCCACGGAAAGTGTCACCGCCGCAACTGCTGCCTTCCCACGCCCAATATGTTCATGTCAATCCATCAAGAAACCCGGTAGTCGTCGTAGCTATAAAGAAAGCAAAGGAGTGGAAAGGGGCCAACATCTCTAAATTGTCAGAGGTACTGCTTATAAGCTGATTTTTTTATCACTAAATTCTGGTGTGCAATGCAAGTATTGCATTGTTCACGTGTCAACGCTCAGAGGCTGCGTAGTGTTTTCACTGTGTCTCTCTGGTTGCTGAATGGGAGGTATGCAGAGGGACAAATTTGCTGAAGCGAGTAAAAGAAATTGTGACGACACTTTGGCAACTAAAGTGTTGGGAGTCGTAAGCTGAGGCGAAAGCCGATGTTTCGGTCCAGCGTCGCTATGCAGGTGTATCACGGTGTCAAATCCGTTGGTTTAACATTTCTAGAAACCTATAGACGCCAGAACTATGCTTATAATTTACGTGAAGGCAAATATGTCAATAACAGAGCTCGAACATCGTATGCTACACAGTTAGCTGGCCATCGCAGTCCCGAACTTCTCAATACATACCTTAAGCTAGTCGACGCCCTATCCGAGTCAAATTCATCATCTGGGTTCAAGAAACTGGTGAAACACCTCTTTCTCAGTGTACCGTATGCATAGGAAATGAATCTGTTTGGCTTTGTGTACTGCGTACCTACGCTGTGTATTCATGTTTGAAATCATGCTACCCATGCTACCCATGCTTCCCATCTTCATAGTGTTATTTTATTAGTGTTGTTCTCCGTAGTGTTATTGTAGTGTTATTGTAATTGCAATTGTGCAGACCACGTGTGTGTCCTTATATTTTGGTCGTTTTACTTTTGTTAGTGCGTGTCCAACGCTTGATATTGTACTTAGTCAGTGCAACACAACATTTTTGCTTTTCTTTCCTTTTGTACTTTCTTGCTTTTCCTTCCCATCAGCGCAGTGTTACTTTTGATCGTCGCGCCATTGTCTGAGGCATGTGTGCAATAAAGGATCCGAGGCCCAGTCAGGCGTTTGAATACGTCTTTTGCCTCGGCTATCCACACAGGAGAATTAAATATGTATAAGCATATACACTGTACCTGTTTCTGTCAAAAATGAATGAATGAATGAATGAATGAATGAATGAATGAATGAATGAATGAATGAATGAACTATCCCGTGACGACTTCAAGTGGATGTGACGTCACACTGTCCTCGTGGCTATATCGATACCTAATTTATACATCATTCGAGGATCTTAAGTGTTAACTACGCTTAATTACACATCGTTTCACCTAATTTGACGCAAATACAACGTTTTCCGACCATTCTGTGTCAATTTTCACTGTGCCGTGACGACTTCCGGTACATGTGACGCCACACAGTTCCCGTGCCTATATCGACGACCGCGCTATTTCGACGCAATTTCTACATTTCTGCCTATAGTTAATAAGCTAGTTAATCTACAGTCTTCAAACTCGGCTTCTAGGTTCACTTTTTCCACCTCTACCTGAAGCAACCATTGGTTGTCTTCTATTTTTCTTAGTTCCCGAGTTAATACGCGTGTGAAACGGTTTGTTAACGGACGACAGTATGAGCCATTAAAGGCTTTCGCAATAATACGTGGGGCTTGGACTAGGGCACTAGTTTTTGTGGCTTTTGTTCTCAAATGGCCTGCCATGTGAGACTCGGCCACGTTCTACCATATTTTTTTCTGTCCACCGTAGTTGTTTTGGGGGTGAATGTTTGCTTAACACAAAAAATTGCGAGAAGTCTGCCTCTCCTGGCAGTGCGTTTCTCCAATGAATATTTGTCTCATGTAAACAGGAAAGCACTCTACGGGGACTTCTACGATGTTTTTTTTTTTTCGGAGAGCTTTTTCCATGGCCACGTATAGTTGAGGTCCGACCAGTAACGTTTTAAAAAGGGTCAGGAAAATGCAGGTGCTGCCAGGAGCAAAGGCATTTTTTTTTCTTTCAATCTACACACGGCAACGATACCGGTTACGTTGTTCATAGAGGGAAAAGATTTTTTCGAATTCAGGGGTCTCATAGTTGAGTTGGTAGGCAGCCAGAAACAAGAGAACATGTTTTCTTACATTGTTGGGAAGGGGTATATTTTTGGGATGTATCACAACGAGCAATAAAGAAAGAATTTTTCAATTGACTCTCCCGACATTTGGCACTTATACGCATTCAGTGAAGATTGTGTAGCATTTTATTTATTAGGCTGATAGGCCCCCACTGTACTAAGCGCTCCAGAATGGCAAGTTCCAATTCAGATCCGGATTAAAACCAGACCGTATTTTATTTCCTAAAAGTGTGCTTTGGTTTGTCGCAATGCAAAAAAAAGGCGGCGGAGACTTCCGTGCGGCTCTCCAGAGTATAGTCCTCGTTACGTCCGCACAAATCTTAAAAAGCTGCTGCAGACCTGTGGCTGGCTAATCACAGAGTCGCCAGATGTTTTTTTTGTGTATATACATCTTGTTCTGCGTAGTGTTTAGGTTTTTCTTTGTTGTTATGTAGTGTTTGTGAAATATCGTGCTGTGCCGGAGCCTGGTAATGAAGGGAAAAAGGCTCGTCATGGCTACTCGCTTCTCACGAGAAATTCCTGCCTTCGAAACCCACCTCTAGAAGTTTTTCCCTCTTTACATTTTTTATTAGACAGAAAGTCTACACAAAGATAGTGTAAGGCCGCTAAAGCGATTGCAAAGCATTTGCGACACGAGGACTTAAAAATGAAGAGAAAAAAGCGCTTTTCCGAACATTCCTGAAGGCGAGCGCGGCTGTCTGTAAGAGCACCTCAGCGCGTCCTTGGCGAGTCGGGATGAGCGCGGACAGATTTTCGAGAGAATTCCAGCCCTGTTGAGAAGACAGGGGAAGCGAGACGTAGCTTAACGTCTGCAGCGACTCCTCTTCTCCCTCTCAGCGCCTCGCTGTCTTCTTGAAATTTCGAACTATGTTATTTAAGGTCATGATGCATCTCGTTATGCAGTTCTAAGCCAGCCTTCGCGCAGCCATGTAGACAGGCCCCGGATTTGTAGAAGTCTTGAAGAATGATCTTTGAGCTGCAGTGTTTCTTTTTAAACAGCTTTGGTAGGTTAGTGTGTAGTCACTGTTCCGGCTTGTTAGATTCGTTTCTGCACAGTTTTAATTGTTATAAAAGGCCTGTTCTTTTGTCTCCCTTTTCTCTTAGTCCGTCCATCACCCGGCCGCCTGCTCGAAGTTCCGTGCCAAATAAACGAGCCTCGAAGGAAGCGAGGCGCGAAGGAAGAACCTATCAGTTTACTCATAGATAAAACTGCTCACCGCTGTCAGTAATGCAAGCACAATAAAAACTAGCCCAACGCGAGCCCACCTGACGCGACAGTGTCCGGTTCGTGGCCTTCGTGGCTTAGTGCACAAGTTGCGCGGGTCAGGCGCAGGGCTATAGGTTTGCATACTCTAATAAAGTTTTGGTCAAGGTGCAACCTTCTAATAACCAGTTTTCTTGTGTATTGCTTAATGACTGACAAATGTATTTTATACGTTATAGGGAAGATTTACAATCGCATAAAATAACGCTAAACAAATTTAATTTTGTTACCATGATGCACTGACATCCCCCTGAGAACAAACAGGATGCGCCAAGAGGCAGAAAATGCTCAAAGAAATAAAAGAAACACCCTAAAATGTTCTCTCCATGGTCTTCCTGGATTGTGTTATATGCTGTGCTCTAATTGCTCCTACGTCTTTTCGAAAGTGCCTGTAGACGCTGGTATTGGCAACGTAGGCATTTTTTCTGGCGTTTCCAAGCACGAATCGAACAATGAAATTGTGAAACTTTGCCTAATGTCTGTAAGGTAGACCGGTTTTATGAATTTCTGTTTTCTTCTCCGTAACCTCCGCAGTATTAAGGCTTGAAAAAAATAAATTTCTCTGCCCCATTCAGGACACCGGGATCTAAACGTCAGCAGCAGACGACAGAATAAACGGCCAGTACTCCTGCGCAGAGCATTGATTTTGCAAGAATAGTTCCACAGCCGGCTGCCATAATCGCCCAGCAGTCGCAACGGAAGTGAACAGGAGTGAATAGCTTCACAGCCTGGAATGCAAACAACATTGTACGTCAATTGGACAAAAGATAAGAAATCACGAAGATCTTGGGCAACTGCCGTTAAATGACTGTCTAACTTCCCCGTGCTATCACCGCAGCCGTGGCCTAGTGGTTTGGTCGTCCGTCTCGGCTGCGGGAGGTGGCAGGTTCAAAACCCACCGACGGGTACCCACCGGATGGGTACAGGCGCTCCCCAACCTGGCGGCCGGTTTGTTCGTGGGAAGCAGTCCTGGGAGAGGCTCCGTAGCTCCCGCTATGCCCTGGGGGGTTAACCCTGTTTCGAACAACCGCCTGAAAAGGCGGCGTGGTATGTGTTCATGTGCTGTCCTCATGTTTGTCTATGTGACGTGTAAGTGTTTATAAGAAACCCGGTGAAGGTTCTGCCAAGACCACTAATGGCGGCGGAACTGGCTAGATTCCGGTGATGAGTAGCTGGACGATTGGTCACAGTCGCGGAGCCTCTTTTTGTTGCTTTTTTTTTCATCCAAAGCCGATAAAGGGACACTGCGGAGCGTTGCATCCAATTTTTGTGCCTAGTTAAAGTTCATTCTGGGCCGCTTTCTGGCTACGCCCTGAAAGTAACATCTACATATGGTCTTGCGCAACGGCTACAATTCGCAACATTTGCATAGAAAACGGCTCAATGTTAACCCTTGTGCAGTCAACGGCGTTGTATCCTAAGTCGGGTGTGCGGGCATATAAAATCTTGGCGACTAACGGCAGCTTGCTTGCAGAATAACCGGGTGATGGCGTCACTTGGCGTTGTGCTTGTTTTCAAGTCAGCTTCTATGGTATAGGTGAAGGTACAGAAAGAAACGGCACGCGCCTGGAACGGCTCAGAAATGTAAAAGAACTGTAGCTGTCAGCCAAAGTGTCACAAGGCTGTCAGCCGAACTGTCAGGGACGGGCTGGGAGTGAAATGAAAGAAAGCTTGAAATCTAGTGATCTAAAGCGATTTCCCTATGAACTTGGTATTGTCGTTGGCTGTGAACTGTACCGCATTCTTGTTATTGGCCTCTCGTCGAACGTTCTTCTTGTTCTTCTTCTCCACATGAAAATGGCACGCGCTATATCAAGGACTTCTTTTTTCTTCCTGGGCTTATCGTCGTTGACACTACATTTCCGCATTATTTAAAACTTATTGTCATGTTTGCCCTAACTTTCATCTTTATAGTTCCAAGACTGTACACATCACGAAAGAAAGATCTGCTGAGCACAACATAATAAAATAAAACACGGCAAAGGACGGGACGCAACACGAAGGAGCAAAACATAGACACGGGCGCTGACGAACAACTGAAATTTCATTTCGATGTAGGACACATATGTAAGGTACAAAGAGGGGGGTGTGTCCAAGGCGATCCTGCACAATCACCGAAACAGTGTAGTCACATCCAAGGGTAAAAACGATAAAAAGGTGAAAGGCCGAAAAAAACAAAAAGCGATATAACCACGCGGTAAGAGGCCGGGACGGAAAGTGAAACCGATGAGGTTTTTCGTCCCGTCCTTTGCGCTGTCTTATTTCCTTGTGCAATACCGACATCCCGGCATCTTGCACTTCTGAGCACATCATACTGAACAAAAAGACGGGTGCTTTAAGCAAGCACTTTTCAAGCGAAGCCAAGGAGTTGTAAAATTTCTTTTAACACGCGATTAAGCTTACTCCAATCGACACAAAAGCGCAGCATTCTATACTTCTTTGTCACGATAGCCACAGGTGACGACAACGGACCGTTCAAAGCTTTGATATGCCATCATTTGACTTCTGTCTGGCTAGCCTCTCGCTGTCAGGAAGAGACACCATAGCACTGCTGATCTGCTATGCGGGCACACTCATATGTGATTATTCATTGTTTAGTGATTGGCGAATGACCTACCTACCATATATATAGATGTCTAACCAGTGCGGTCTTCGCTCTCAGCCTCGAGGGCAACGAAGCGGACGTAGTCGCGTGAGGACCGCTTGGGCTGGGATAAGTTTTTAAGGTTAAACATGGCCGGTAAGGGCCCCCTTCAACGTCTTTGTCTGCCGTCCTTCTGACTCGGGACAATTGGCGCCGGGTGGCGTAGAACGACGTACCACGTCACCAAACGTCGCGGTACGGGCAAGGAGTTGGTAGAGGTGGTGGCTCGACCTTAGCGATGGTGCCTTTAGTGCGTGCAGAGCTTCCTATCGAACGACGTTGGCGAGTAAATGCACTTGACAAGGCCCGCAAATTTTCTGCAGTTCTTCGAGGAGCACAGAACGGAGGAGATAGCGAAGAGAGATCAAAGCTGCCCCGGAGGCAGTATCCAGAGGATGCAGCACGGAAACAGGATTCAACGCCCGGTCATACTGATTGTACCGCAGCTGCAGTGCTTTCACCATGACCACACACACGCAGAGGATTTCGATGCTCTTAGGCGGATTACATACTCTGTAACGGAACAGCTGCTCTACCACACCGCCCATCTTATTACTTACACCGTGACGTTCTCATGCTGAAGATGAATTTGATGTTTTGAACGCACGCTCTGGCCGTTCACGGCGCTCGCTTCAGGTGAAAGGATTTAAAAGTTGGCGAACAAATTCCTGCCCCCTCGGAAGTATCACCTCGCGATACTCATGCGATGGGCGGTCGGCGTTGTGGAAGCTGTAGTGGACATTGCGGATGTCTGTAGTTTCCTTCCAGTCGTTGAAGCCTAGGATGCGTTCGAAGTTGTCGACCCATTCTTGAGTGTTCTCCTATAAGTCGCCATGAAAGGTCTTTCGAGTCTGGAGATTCTCGTAGGAGGCAGGAAGAGAAGAGACGCTGTCTGTTCTGGCCATGTGGGCGAAGCCAGGGGTGTCCCTTCTCGAGGAAGAAGTCGAAAATCCGAGGACAAGCAGTGAAGCCTCTGACTATGACATGAACAGCGGTGTCGGAGAGGGCCTTTCAGACCGGACTCTCTTTCCGTCTCTCCGAGGCATTTTGGAGAATAGGCCACAATACCCAAACGAGATCCATCACTTGTCACGGACCAGAAGGGGGAGAGGCGCTGACGTGGAAGGGGACCTCAGAACGGCTGAGTTTAAAGTTTAAAATAATCACACGTCATGTTCTGTAAGAGCGAGGTGTAAAAGCACTAGCAAGCAGTTGACAGCACTAAGGACTGCTTGGATATTTTTAAAACCACTGCAACCAAATTATATTGGCCGTTGCAAACGCCTTTTTTTCTATCACTCTTAACATCTGCGCAACCAATCTCATGATTGTCACTCTCGTCTTGTTCTCACCGCCTCAGTGTTCTTGTTGTGTTGCTTTTATTCGCAACAGTGGCGTACTTAGACCCTGTTTAAGAAACCACAAGGCATTACCCATTTTGCCTCGTCTATGCTTAGCAAGAGGCCGATTCGACTTAGCTACGCAAGGAGGTTTCATAGGCAAGTGCGCGCTAGCTTTCCATGACATCAATGGCGCGGGATTGATTGACTGAAACAAAACGTGGAGCATGCTCGGATGTCTGCTGGACCAGAAAAATTCGAAAACTCAACCGGGAATAAGTTTGGCATAAGTTAGTAAAGACATACGTTGATAATGCACAACGTTCTAAGTTGAACTCGAAATCAGCCCCGGCTACTAATATGGAATCTGGGTGATGAATCCATTAGTCAAATGATAACGGGGTTTATATTCGTCATCCACCTTCAGTTCGCTTACGCCACCTAGGATGACGCCACGGAAAGTGTCACCGCCGCAACTGCTGCCTTCCCACGCCCAATATGTACATGTCAATCCATCAAGAAACCAGGTAGTCGTCGTAGCTTTAAAGAAAGCAAAGGAGTGGAAAGGGGTCAACATCTCTATATTGTCAGAGGTACTGCTTATAAGCTGTTTTTTTTATCACTAAGTTCTGGTGTGCAATGCAAGTATTGCATTGTTCACGTGTCAACGCTCAGAGGCTGCGTAGTGTTTTCACTGTGTCTCTCTGGTTGCTGAATGGGAGGTATGCAGAGGGACAAATTTGCTGAAGCGAGTAAAAGAAATTGTGACGACACTTTGGCAACTAAAGTGTTGGGAGTCGTAAGCTGAGGCGAAAGCCGATGTTTCGGTCCAGCGTCGCTATGCAGGTGTATCACGGTGTCAAATCCGTTGGTTTAACATTTCTAGAAACCTATAGACGCCAGAACTATGCTTATAATTTACGTGAAGGCAAATATGTCAATAACAGAGCTCGAACATCGTATGCTACACAGTTAGCTGGCCATCGCAGTCCCGAACTTCTCAATACATACCTTAAGCTAGTCGACGCCCTATCCGAGTCAAATTCATCATCTGGGTTCAAGAAACTGGTGAAACACCTCTCTCTCAGTGTACCGTATGCATAGGAAATGAATCTGTTTGGCTTTGTGTACTGCGTACCTACGCTGTGTATTCATGTTTGAAATCATGCTACCCATGCTACCCATGCTTCCCATCTTCATAGTGTTATTTTATTAGTGTTGTTCTCCGTAGTGTTATTGTAGTGTTATTGTAATTGCAATTGTGCAGACCACGTGTGTGTCCTTATATTTTGGTCGTTTTACTTTTGTTAGTGCGTGTCCAACGCTTGATATTGTACTTAGTCAGTGCAACACAACATTTTTGCTTTTCTTTCCTTTTGTACTTTCTTGCTTTTCCTTCCCATCAGCGCAGGGTTACTTTTGATCGTCGCGCCGTTGTCTGAGGCATGTGTGCAATAAAGGTTCCGAGGCCCAGTCAGGCGTTTGAATACGTCTTTTGCCTCGGATATCCAGACAGGAGAATTAAATATGCATAAGCATATACACTGTACCTGTTTCTGTCAAAAATGAATGAATGAATGAATGAATGAATGAATGAATGAATGAATGAATGAATGAATGAATGAATGAACTATCCCGTGACGACTTCAAGTGGATGTGACGTCACACTGTTCTCGTGGCTATATCGATACCTAATTTATACATCATTCGAGGATCTTAAGTGTTAACTACGCATAATTACACATCGTTTCACCTAATTTGACTCAAATACAACGTTTTCCGACCATTCTGTGTCAATTTTCACTGTGCCGTGACGACTTCCGGTACATGTGACGCCACACAGTTCCCGTGCCTATATCGACGACCGCGCTATTTCGACGCAATTTCTACATTTCTGCCTATAGTTAATAAGCTAGTTAATCTACAGTCTTCAAACTCGGCTTCTAGGTTCACTTTTTCCACCTCTACCTGAAGCAACCATTGGTTGTCTTCTATTTTTCTTAGTTCCCGAGTTAATACGCGTGTGAAACGGTTTGTTAACGGACGACAGTATGAGCCATTAAAGGCTTTCGCCATAATACGTGGGGCTTGGACTAGGGCACTAGTTTTTATGGCTTTTGTTCTCAAATGGCCTGCCATGTGAGACTCGGCCACGTTCTACCATATTTTTTTCTGTCCACCGTAGTTGTTTTGGGGGTGGATGTTTGCTTAACACAAAAAATTGCGAGATGTCTTCCTCTCCTGGCACATGCGTTTCTCCAATGAATATTTGTCTCATGTAAACAGGAAAGCACTCTACGGGGACTTCTCCGATGTTTTTTTTTTCGGAGAGCTTTTTCCAAGGCCACGTATAGTTGAGGTCCAACCAGTAACGTTTTAAAAAGGGTCAGGAAAATGCAGGTGCTGCCAGGAGCAAAGGCATTTTTCTTTCTTTCAAGCTACACACGGCAACGATACCGGTTAAGTTGTTCATAGAGGGAAAAGTTTTTTTTCGAATTCAGGGGTCTCATAGTTGAGTTGGTAGGCAGCCAGAAACAATAGACCATGTTTTATTACATTGTTGGGAAGGGGTATATTTTTGGGATGTATCACATCGAGCAATAAAGAATTTTTCAATTGACTCTCCCGACATTTGGCACTTATACGCATTCAGTGAAGATTGTGTAGCATTTTATTTATTAGGCTGATAGGCCCCCACTGTACTAAGCGCTCCAGAATGGCAAGTTCCAATTCAGATCCGGATTAAAACCAGACCGTATTTTATTTCCTAAAAGTATGCTTTGGTTTGTCGCAATGCAAAAAAAGGCGGCGAAGACTTCGGTGCGGCTCTCCAGAGTATAGTCCTCGTTACGTCCGCACAAATCTTAAAAAGCTGCTGCAAACCTGTGGCTGGCTAATCACAGAGTCGCGAGATGTTTTTTGTGTGTATATACATCTTGTTCTGCGTAGTGTTTAGGTTTTTCTTTGTTGTTATGTAGTGTTTGTGAAATATCGTGCTGTGCCGGAGCCTGGTAATGAAGGAAAAAGGTTCGTCATGGCTACTCGCTTCTCACGAGAAATTCCTGCCTTCGAAACCCACCTCTAGAACGTTTTCCCTCTTTACATTTTTTATTAGACAGAAAGTCTACACAAAGATAGTGTAAGGCCGCTAAAGCGATTGCAAAGCATTTGCGACACGAGGACTTAAAAATGAAGAGAAAAAAGCGCTTTTCCGAACATTCCTGAAGGCGAGCGCGGCTGTCTGTAAGAGCACCTCAGCGCGTCCTTGGCGAGTCGGGATGAGCGCGGACAGATTTTCGAGAGATTTCCAGCCCTGTTGAGAAGACAGGGGAAGCGAGACGTAGCTTAACGTCTGCAGCGACTCCTCTTCTCCCTCTCAGCGCCTCGCTGTCTTCTTGAAATTTCGAACTATGTTATTTAAGGTCATGATGCATCTCGTTATGCAGTTCTAAGCCAGCCTTCGCGCAGCCATGTACACAGGCCCCGGATTTGTAGAAGCCTTGAAGAATGATCTTTGAGCTCGAGTGTTTCTTTTTAAACAGCTTTGGTAGGTTAGTGCGTAGTCACTGTTTCGGCTTGTTAGATTCGTTTCTGCACAGTTTTAATTGTTATAAAAGGCCTGTTCTTTTGTCTCCCTTTTCTCTTCGTCCGTCCATCACCCGGCCGCCTGCTCGAAGTTCCGAGCCAAATAAACGAGCCTCGAAGGAAGCGAGGCGCGAAGGAAGAACCTATCAGTTTACTCATAGATAAAACTGCTCACCGCTGTCAGTAATGCAAGCACAATAAAAACTAGCCCAACGCGAGCCCACCTGACGCGACAGTGTCCGGTTCGTGTCCTTCGTGGCTTAGTGCACAAGTTGCGCGGGTCAGGCGCAGGGCTATAGGTTTGCATACTCTAATAAAGTATGCAAGTTTTGGTCAAGGTGCAACCTTCTAATAACCAGTTTTCTTGTGTATTGCTTAATGACTGACAAATGTATTTTATACGTTATAGGGAAGATTTACAATCGCATAAAATAACGCTAAACAAATTTAATTTTGTTACCATGATGCACTGACATCCCCCCTGAGAACAAACAGGATGCGCCAAGAGGCAGAAAGTGCTCAAAGAAATAAAAGAAACACCCTAAAATGTTCTCTCCATGGTCTTCCTGGATTGTGTTATATGCTGTGCTCTAATTGCTCCTACGTCTTTTCGAAAGTGCCTGTAGACGCTGGTATTGGCAACGTAGGTATTTTTTCTGGCGTTTCCAAGCACGAATCGAACAATGAAATTGTGAAACTTTGCCTAATGTCTGTAAGGTAGACCGGTTTTATGAATTTCTGTTTTCTTCTCCGTAACCTCCGCAGTATTAAGGCTTGAAAAAAATAAATTTCTCTGCCCCATTCAGGACACCGGGATCTAAACGTCAGCAGCAGACGACAGAATAAACGGCCAGTACTCCTGCGCAGAGCATTGATTTTGCAAGAATAGTTCCACAGCCGGCTGCCATAATCGCCCAGCAGTCGCAACGGAAGTGAACAGGAGTGAATACCTTCTCAGCCTGGCCTGCAAAGAACATTGTACTTCCACTGGACAAAAGATAAGAAATCACGAAGATCTCGGGCAACTGCCGTTAAATGACTGTCTAACTTCACCGTGCTATCACCGCAGCCGTGGCCTAGTGGTTTGGTCGTCCGTCTCGGCTGCGGGAGGTGGCAGGTTCGAAACCCACCGACGGGTACCCACCGGATGGGTACAGGCGCTCCCCAACCTGGCGGCCGGTTTGTTCGTGGGAAGCAGTCCTGGGAGAGGCTCCGTAGCTCCCGCTATGCCCTGGGGGGTTAACCCTGTTTCGAACAACCGCCTGAAAAGGCGGCGTGGTATGTGTTCATGTGCTGTCCTCGTGTTTGTCTCTGTGACGTGTAAGTGTTTATAAGAAACCCGGTGAAGGTTCTGCCAAGACCACTAATGGCGGCGGAACTGGCTAGATTCCGGTGATGAGTAGCTGGACGATTGGTCACAGTCGCGGAGCCTCTTTTTGTTGCTTTTTTTTTCATCCAAAGCCGATAAAGGGACACTGAGGAGCGTTGCATCCAATTTTTGTGCGTAGTTAAAGTTCATTCTGGGCCGCTTTCTGGCTACGCCCTGAAAATAACATCTACATATGGTCTTGCGCAACGGCTACAATTCGCAACATTTGCATAGAAAACGGCTCAATGTTAACCCTTGTGCAGTCAACGGCGTTGTATCCTAACTCGGGTGTGCGGGCATATAAAATCTTGGCGACTAACCGCAGCTTGCTTGCAGAATAACCGGGTGACGGCGTCACTTGGCGTTGTGCTTGTTTTCAAGTCAGCTTCTATGGTATAGGTGAAGGTACAGAAAGAAACGGCACGCGCCTGGAACGGCTCAGAAATGTAAGAGAACTGTAGCTGTCAGCCAAAGTGTCACAAGGCTGTCAGCCGAACTGTCAGGGACGGGCTGGGAGTGAAATGAAAGAAAGCTTGAAATCTAGTGATCTAAAGCGATTTCCTTATGAACTTGGTATTGTCGTTGGCTGTGAACTGTACCGCATTCTTGTTATTGGCCTCTCGTCGAACGTTCTTCTTGTTCTTCTTCTCCACATGAAAATGGCACGCGCTATATCAAGGACTTCTTTTTTCTTCCTGGGCTTATCGTCGTTGACACTACATTTCCGCACTATTTAAAACTTATTGTCATGTTTGCCCTAACTTTCATCTTTATAGTTCCAAGACTGTACACATCACGAAAGAAAGATCTGCTGAGCACAACATAATAAAATAAAACACGGCAAAGGACGGGACGCAACGCGAAGGAACAAAACATAGACACGGGCGCTGACCAACAACTGAAATTTCATTTCTATGTAGGACACATATGTAAGGTACAAAGAGGGGGGTGTGTCCAAGGCGATCCTGCACAATCACCGAAACAGTGTAGTCACATCCAAGGGTAAAAACGATAAAAAGGTTAAAGGCCGAAAAAGACAAAAAGCGATAAAACCACGCGGTAAGAGTCCGGGACGGAAAGTGAAACCGATGACGTTTTTCGTCCCGTCCCTTGCGCTGTCTTATTTCCTTATGCAATACCGACATCCCGGCATCTTGCACTTCTGAGCACATCATACTGAACAAAAAGACGGGTGCTTTAAGCAAGCACTTTTCAAGCGAAGCCAAGGAGTTGTAAAATTGCTGTTAACACGCGATTAAGCTTACTCCAATCGACACAAAAGCGCAGCATTCTATACTTCTTTGTCACGATAGCCACAGGTGACGACAACGGACCGTTCAAAGCTTTGATATGCCTTCATTTGACTTCTGTCTGGCTAGCCTCTCGCTGTCAGGAAGAGACACCATAGCACTGCTGATCTGCTATGCGGGCACACTCATATGTGATTATTCATTGTTTAGTGATTGGCGAATCACCTACCTACCGTATATATAGATGTCTAACCAGTGCGGTCTTCGCTCTCAGCCTCGAGGGCAACGAAGCGGACGTAGTCGCGTGAGGAGCGCTTGGGCTGGGATAAGTTTTTAAGGTTAAACATGGCCGGTAAGGGCCCCCTTCTACGTCTTTGTCTGCCGTCCTTCTCACTCGGAACAATTGGTGCCGGGGGGCGTAGAACGACGTACCACGTCACCAAACGTCGCGGTACGAGCAAGGAGTTGGTAGAGGTGGTGGCTCGACCTTAGCGATGGTGCCTTTAGTGCGTGCAGATCTTCCTATCGAACGACGTTGGCGAGTAAATGCACTTGACAAGGCCCGCAAATTTTCTGCAGTTCTTCGAGGAGCACAGAACGCAGGAGATAGCGAAGAGAGATCAAAGCTGCCCCGGAGGCAGTATCCAGAGGATGCAGCACGGAAACAGGATTCAACGCCCGGTCATACTGATTGTACCGCAGCTGCAGTGCTTTCACCATGAACACACACACGCAGAGGATTTCGATGCTCTTAGGCGGATTACATACTCTGAAACGGAACAGCTGCTCTACCACACCGCCCATCTTATTACTTACACCGTGACGTTCTCATGCTGAAGATGAATTTGATGTATCAACGCACGCTCTGGCCGTTCACTGCGCTCGCTTTAGGTGAAAGGATTTAAAAGTTGGCGAACAAATCCCTGCCCCCTCGGAAGTATCACCTCGCGATACTCATGCGATGGGCGGTCGGCGTCGTGGAAGCTATAGTAGACATTGCGGATGTCAGTAGTTTCCTTCCAGTCGTTGAAGCCTGGGATGCGTTCGAAGTTGTCGACCCATTCTTGAGTGTACTCCTATAAGTCGCCATGAAAGGTCTTTCGAGTCTGGAGATTCTCGTAGGAGGCAGGAAGAGAAGAGACGCTGTCTGTTCTGGTCATGTGGGCGAAGCCAGGGGTGTCCCTTCTCGAGGAAGAAGTCGAAAATCCGGGGACAAGCAGTGAAGCCTCTGCCTATGACATGAACAGCGGTGTCGGAGAGGGCCTTTCAGACCGGACTTGCTTTCCGTCTCTCCGAGGCATTTTGGAGAATAGGCCACAATACCCAAACGAGATCCATCACTTGGCACGGACCAGAAGGGGGAGAGGTGCTGACGTGGAAGGGGACCTCAGAACGGCTGAGTTTCAAGTTTAAAATAATCACGCGTCATGTTCTGTAAGAGCGAGGTGTAAAAGTGCTAGCAAGCAGTTGACAGCACTAAGAACTGCTTGGATATTTTTAAAACCATTGCAACCAAATTATATTGGCCGTTGCAAACGCCTTTTTTTCTATCACTCTTAACATCTGCGCAACCAATCTCATGATTGTCACTTCCGTCTTGTTGTCACCGCATCAGTGTTCTTGTTGTGTTACTTTCTTTCGCAACACTGGCGTACTTAGACCCTGTTTAAGAAACCTCAAGGCATTACCCATTTTGCCTCGTCTATGCTTAGCAAGAGGCCGTTTCGACTTAGCTACGCAAGGAGGTTTCATAGGCAAGTGCGCGCTAGCTTTCCATGACGTCAATGGCGCGGGATTGATTGACTGAAACAAAACGTGGAGCATGCTCGGGTTTCTGCTGGACCAGACAAATTCGAAAACTCAATCGGGAATAAGTTTGGCATAAGTTAGTAAAGACATACGTTGATAATACACAACGTTCTAAGTTGAACTCGAAATCAGCCCCGGCCACAAATATGGAATCTGGGTGATGAATCCATTACTCAAATGATGACGGGGTTTATATTCGTCATCCACCTTCAGTTCGCTTACGCCACCTAGGATGACGCCACGGAAAGTGTCACCGCCGCAACTGCTGCCTTCCCACGCCCAATATGTTCATGTCAATCCATCAAGAAACGCGGTAGTTGTCGTAGCTATAAAGAAAGCAGAGGAGTGGAAAGGGGCCAACATCTCTATATTGTCAGAGGTACTTCTTATAAGCTGTTTTTTTTATCAGTAAATTCTGGTGTGCAATGCAAGTATTGCATTGTTCACGTCTCAACGCTCAGGGGCTGCGTAGTGTTTTCACTGTGTCTCTCTGGTTTCTGAATGGGAGGTATGCAGAGGGACAAATTTGCTGAAGCGAGTAAAAGAAATTGTGAGGACACTTTGGCAACTAAAGTGTTGGGAGGCGAAAGCTGAGGCGAAAGCCCATGTTTCGGTCCAGCGTCGCTATGCAGGTGTATCACGGTGTCAAATCCGTTGGTTTAACACTTCTTGAATCCTATAGACGCCAGAACTATGCTTATAATTTACGTGAAGGCAAATATGTCAATAACAGAGCTCGAACATCGTATGCTACACAGCTAGCTGGCCATCGCAGTCCCGAACTTCTCAATACATACCTTAAGCTAGTCGACGCCCTATCCGAGTCAAATTCATCATCTGGGTTCAAGAAACGGGTGAAACACCTCTTTCTCAGTGTACAGTATGCATAGAAAATGAATCTGTTTGGCTTTGTGTACTGCGTACCTACGCAGTGTATTCATGTTTGAAATCATGCTACCCATGCTACCCATGCTACCCATCTTGATAGTGTTATTTTATTAGTGTTGTTCTTCGTAGTGTTATTGTAGTGTTATTGTAATTGCAATTGTGCAGACCACGTGTGTGTCCTTATATTTTGGTCGTTTTACTTTTGTTAGTGCGTGTCCAACGTTTTATACTGTACTTAGTCAGTGCAACAAAACATTTTTGCTTTTCTTTCCTTTTGTACTTTCTTGCTTTTCCTTCCCATCAGCGCAGGGTTACTTTTGATCGTCGCGCCGTTGTCTGAGGCATGTGTGCAATAAAGGTTCCGAGGCCCAGTCAGGCGTTTGAATACGTCTTTTGCCTCGGATATCCAGACAGGAGAATTAAATATGCATAAGCATATACACTGTACCTGTTTCTGTCAAAAATGAATGAATGAATGAATGAATGAATGAATGAATGAATGAATGAATGAACTATACCGTGACGACTTCAAGTGGATGTGACGTCACACTGTTCTCGTGGCTATATCGATACCTAATTTATACATCTTTCGAGGATCTTAAGTGTTAACTACGCTTAATTACACATCTTTTCGCCTAATTTGACGCAAATACAACGTTTTCCGACCATTCTGTGTCAATTTTCACTGTGCCGTGACGACTTCCGGTACATGTGACGCCACACAGTTCCCGCGGCTATATCGACGACCGCGCTATTTCGACGCAATTTCTACATTTCTGCCTATAGTTAATAAGCTAGTTAATCTACAGTCTTCAAACTTGGCTTCTAGGTTCACTTTTTCCACCTCTACCTGAAGCAACCATTGGTTGTCTTCTATTTTTCGTAGTTCCCGAGTTAATACGCGTGTGACACGCTTTGTTAACGGACGACAGTATGAGCCATTAAAGGCTTTCGCCATAATACGTGGGGCTTGGACTAGGGCACTAGTTTTTGTGGCGTTTGTTCTCAAATGGCCTGCCATGTGAGACTCGGCCACGTTCTACCATATTTTGTTCTGTCCACCGTAGTTGTTTTGGGGGTGGGTGTTTGGTTAAAACAAAAAAATGCGAGAAGTCTTCCTCTTCTGGCAGTGCGCTTCTCCAATGAATATTTGTCTCGTGTAAACAGGAAAGCACTCTACGGGGACTTCTGCGATGTTTTTTTTTCCGGAGAACTTTTTCCAAGGCCCCGTATAGTGGAGGTCCAACCAGTAACGTTTTAAAAAGGGTCAGGAACATGCAGGTGCTGCCAGGAGCAAAGGCCTTTTTTTTTCTTTCAAGCTACACACGGCAACCATACCGGTTAAGTTGTTCATAGAGGGAAAAGATTTTTTCGAATTCAGGGGTCTCATAGTTGAGTTGGTAGGCAGCCAGAAACAAGAGAACATGTTTTCTTACATTGTTGGGAAGTGGTATATTTTTGGGGTGTGTCACAACGAGCAATAAAGAAAGAATTTTTCAATTGACTCTCCCGACATTTGGCACTTATACGCATTCAGTGAAGATTGTGTAGCATTTTATTTATTAGGCTGATGGGCCCCCACTGTACTAAGCGCTCCAGAATGGCAAGTTACAATTCAGATCCGGATTAAAACCAGACCGCATTTTATTTCCTAAAAGTATGCTTTGGTTTGTCGCAATGCAAAAAAAGGCGGCGGAGACTTCCGTGCGGCTCTCTAGAGTATAGCCCTCGTTACGTCCGCACAAATCTTAATAAGCTGCTGCAAACCTGTGGCTGGCTAATCACAAAGTCGCCAGATGTTTTTTGTGTGTATATACATCTTGTTCTGCGTAGTGTTTAGGTTTTTCTTTGTTGTTATGTAGTGTTTGTGAAATATCGTGCTGTGCCGGAGCCTGGTAATGAAGGAAAAAGGCTCGTCATGGCTACTCGCTTCTCACGAGAAATTCCTGCCTTCGAAACCCACCTCTAGAACTTTTTCCCTCTTTACATTTTTTATTAGACAGAAAGTCTACACAAAGATAGTGTAAGGCCGCTAAAGCGATTGCAAAGCATTTGCGACACGGGGACTGAAAAATGAAGAGAAAAAGAACTTTTCCGAACATTCCTGAAGGCGACCACCTCTGTCTGGAAGAGCACCTCAGCGCAGGGGCCAGGACCTCCACCCCACGCGTCCTTTTGCGAATCGGGATGAGCGCGGACAGATTTTCGAGAGAATTCCAGCCCTGTTGAGAAGACAGGGGAAGCGAGACGTAGCTTAACGTCTGCAGCGACTCCTCTTCTCCCTCTCAGCGCCTCGCTGTCTTCTTGAAATTTCGAACTATGTTATTTAAGGTCATGATGCATCTCGTTATGCAGTTCTAAGCCAGCCTTCGCGCAGCCATGTAGACAGGCCCCGGATTTGTAGAAGCCTTGAAGAATGATCTTTGAGCTCGAGTGTTTCTTTTTAAACTGCTTTGGTAGGTTAGTGCATAGTCACTGTTTCGGCTTGTTAGATTCGTTTCTGCACAGTTTTAATTGTTATAAAAGGCCTGTTCTTTTGTCTCCCTTTTCTCTTCGTGTGTCCATCACCCGGCCGCCTGCTCGAAGTTCCGCGCCAAATAAACGAGCCTCGAAGGAAGCGAGGCGCGAAGGAAGAACCTATCAGTTTACTCATAGATAAAACTGCTCACCGCTGTCAGTAATGCAAGCACAATAAAAACTAGCCCAACGCGAACCCACCTGACGCGACAGTGTCCGGTTCGTGGCCTTCATGGCTTAGTGCACAAGTTGCGCGGGTCAGGCGCTGGGCTATACGTTTGCAGGCTCTAATAAAGTTTTGGTCAAGGTGCAACCTTCTAATAACCAGTTTTCTTATGTATTGCTTAATGACTGACAAATGTATTTTATACGTTATAGGGAAGATTTACAATCGCATAAAATAACGCTAAACAAATTTAGTTTTGTTACCATGATGCACTGACATCCCCCTGAGAACAAACAGGATGCGCCAAGAGGCAGAAAATGCTCAAACAAATAAAAGAAACACCCTAAAATGTTCTCTCCATGGTCTTCCTGGATTGTGTTATATGCTGTGCTCTAATTGCTCCTACGTCTTTTCGAAAGTGCCTGTAGACGCTGGTATTGGCAACGTAGGCATTTTTTCTGGCGTTTCTAAGCACGAATCGAACAATGAAATTGTGAAACATTGCCTAATGTCTGTAAGGTAGACCGGGTTTATGAATTTCTTGTTTTTTCTCGGTAACCTCCGCAGTATTAACGCTTGAAAAAAATAAATTTCTCTGCCCCATTCAGGACACCGGGATCTAAACGTCAGCAGCAGACGACAGAATAAACGGCCAGTACTCCTGCGCAGAGCATTGATTTTGCAAGAATAGTTCCACAGCCGGCTGCCATAATCGCCCAGCAGTCGCAACGGAAGTGAACAGGAGTGAATACCTTCTCATCCTGGAATGCAAAGAACATTGTACTTCAATTGGACAAAAGATAAGAAATCACGAAGATCTCGGGCAACTGCCGTTAAATGACTGTCTAACTTCACCGTGCTATCACCGCAGCCGTGGCCTAGTGGTTTGGTCGTCCGCCTCGGCTGCGGGAGGTGGCAGGTTCGAAACCCACCGACGGATACCCACCGGATGGGTACAGGCGCTCCCCAACCTGGCGGCCGGTTTGTCTGTGGGGAGAGCAGTCCTGGGAGAGGCTCCGTAGCTCCCGCTATGCCCTGGGGGGTAAACCCTGTTTCGAACAACCGCCTGAAAAGGCGGCTTGGTATGTGTTCATGTGCTGTCCTCGTGTTTGTCTCTGTGACGTGTAAGTGTTTATAAGAAACCCGGTGAAGGTTCTGCCAAGACCACTAATGGCGGCGGAACTGGCTAGATTCCGGTGATGAGTAGCTGGACGATTGGTCACAGTCGCGGAGCCTCTTTTTGTTGCTTTTTTTTTCATCCAAAGCCGATAAAGGGACACTGCGGAGCATTGCATCCAATTTTTGTGCGTAGTTAAAGTTCATTCTGGGCCGCTTTCTGGCTGCGCCCTGAACATAACATCTACATATGTTCTTGCGCAACGGCTACAATTCGCAACATTTGCATAGAAAACGGCTCAATATTAACCCTTGTGCAGTCAATGGCGTTGTATCCTAACTCGGGTGTGCGGGCATATAAAATCTTGGCGACTAACCGCAACTTGCTTGCCGAATAACCGGGTGATGGCTTCACTTGCGCTGCATATTTTGACCTTTTCTAATTCATAACAAATCTACCATGATCCTTATTTGCACGAATAAAGCGACGCACTGCCCCCCGCGCGACGCAATTCTGCGGCGCTGGTGGGGCACTACTGCGCCGCGGCGCATCACCTCTCTTTGTGTCCTGCTCGGCCAAACTGTTCCCGTCTACAGCAATATTTTCTCGGCGGAGAGGGCGCATACAGACGCGCGATGCGTATTGTGTGCTCAGATGATGTTCCTGGATGGGAAGTTTCACCATTGGCTGAATCACGCCGATTCTGCTAAAAAGCACCTTGATTTTGTCGTTGGCATTGGAAGCATGAGAAGTTGTCCTACAGACATGTGTGGCCAGTACAAAATGGTTTGGGTTATTGGGATTTAACGTCCCGAAGCAACTCAGGCTATGAGGGACGCCGTAGTGAAGGGTTCCGGAAATTTCGACCACCTGGCATTCTTTAACGTGCACTGACATCGCACAGCACACGAGCCTCTAGAATTTCGCCTTTATCGAAATTCGGCCGCCGCGGCCGGGGCACTATAAAATGCAGGCATATTACAGGATTCATATAATGCAGGTAAAGTAACGGCACAGCAATCTAAGGCGAGGAAGAGCAGGTTAAAAAATAACAAGAGTGATCTATCACTTGGAGCAACAGCAGAGTGCGCGCTAGTACTTCCTATAATATGTGCGCTTAGTCCGTTAGCGCCATGTAGGTTGGTAAAGAGTACAACTGCAAATGCAAAGTGGCAGGCACCATTCGCCAGATATATTAGCGCCGCGTAGTACACACGCTGCAGCAGTGCATTCAGATTACAGCCCCCGCACTTTGTAGAGCTCGGTGTGGCCGGGCAAGAGCGGAACGCGATCGAAGCACAACAAAATTTTGGTCTGGCAGTGTTCTGCGAGCTTAACGCACCAAGATTGAACGCACAGTGTTATCCGAAACCTTGACTACAGCTTTCCCAAAAGGATTTCTGAATACATGAGGTGGTAAATACGCTTACTACGGTATCTACGAGGGTATCTGAAAAGTGGCGGCGAAAGCACAGAAGAGGTTGGAACGGCATCCCTTTACTGCATCGGCCGTGCCAGTCCTGCGGCTCCGGTACCAGATTTCAATTTCAGGCTCCTGAGATTCATTAAAGCAAACCGACATCGCGCGAAAGACCCTTCACGGAAATCTGCACATGCGAAGAAGCAGCGCTGCTCCTGTGAAATGCCGTGGGCTGAAACTAATAAATCGGCAGTTTGGAGGCACCCTTCCTTCTCCTGGTGGTGGCTGTACAATACACTCCTGTGCCGGACTACAATCCAAACTGCGCTCGAAATGGGACCGGCTCGCCCTCTCCGCCTCGTACGTTCTGTATCAACCGAAACAAATTAGAACATACGTCGTAAACGCGGTCACCTGTTCGCCACTTCGCGTAATGAAGTGGGTTTTATCGCTTTGTATAAACCCCCACTGCTCTATGCAATCGCCCCAAATCTGTGGGGGCTGCGGCAGGTGTGCAGCGTTGCATGTTTTCACTGCTGCCAACAATGCAATGCGGGAAGGGCGCTTTTATTATTGTTCTTCTTAAAGCCCCTCACAACATACGTTACCAGTACTGTGACTCATCATGGTGGTCGACATATCAATGTCATCTCGAAAAGGAATGCCTTCATGAAAGTTATACAATACTGACAAGCCAGAAAACATGTGGACAGCACAAGAACTATCTCCTCGGTGTTTATATGAGGCTTCAACGAGACCACACCTTCATCAACACAACCTCTCGATGTGACCAATCTCACAGTGTAAAAGGCCTGTCTTGTGAGTTATCACAGATGCATATCTCTTGGCATGGGCTCGCGTCAACACGTCTTTACAACTTCGTCCCAATCGTTGAAACTCGGGGCGCACTCAAAGTGGTCCTCCCAATCTTGGGTAACCTTCTATAAGTTCCCATTAAAGGGCTTTGGTGTCCGGGGATTCTGCGGGGTCACGTAGGTGGCAGGACGAGAAAGGACACTGTCTGTTCTGGCCGGCGTGTGCGCAGCTATGGAAGTTCCTCCTCGAGCAGGAAGTAGACTTTCCGGGGAGAAGCCGCGAAGCCTCTGACTGGAGCTATGAACAGAAGTCTTACAGGGAGCTTTTAGCGCCACACTTTTTGTTCCGGCTTTGCGAAGGATTATGTAGCATAGCCCATAATACTCAAACGAAATCCACCAACTGTCGTCGAATAGAACTATAGATGGGGACCTCAGTGCAACCAAGTTTAATTTTAAAAAATGACAGGTCGTGCTCTGCAAGAGGGAGGTTTAAATGCGCTAGCAGGCTGTTTACCACTCTAAGGACTGCTTGGCAGTTTTTTAAACCAGTGCAGTCATATTATATTGGCCCTTGCAAACTGCTTCGTTCACAAACTCATCTTGTACTTGACCAGTTCCATCACTGTTTCTTCCGTCTTGTTCCCACCACATAATTGCCCTAGTTGTGTTTCTTTTATTCACAAAACAGGCGTGTTTAGACACTTTTTAAGATGTCCGAAGAAATTAACGATTTTGCTTCATCCATGTTACGTTCGAGGCCAAAGTGAATAGGCTACGCACGGATGTTTTGTATGAGAACCGGCGTTAGCTTTCCATGACTCAATGAAGGCGTAGTTTGTATTCGCCATTCCCCTTCTCGTCACTTACGCCACCTAGGATGACGTCATGGAAATTTCCACCGACACAACTGCTGCTTTCCCGCGCACACTATATTCACCTCTATCTGTCAATTAACACCATAGTCGTCGTGGCTATAAATATATCAGAAAAGTGGAAAAGGGCAAACGTCTCACATTTGCCAGGCTTACTTCTCCTAAGGCATTTCATTCAGTTAACTCTGGCATGTTATACAAGTATATATTTGTTCATGTATAAACGCTCAGAGGCTGCAGAGGATTCCCGCTGTGTTTGTATAGGCTTGTGAATGTGAGGGATACAGAAGGACGGACTCGTTGAAGCGGGTAAAAACCATGACGCTGGGACTAGCGCACCAGTTCTTAGGGCAATGTCTAGACCGTTTTTTTTTCTAAAATGATCTCCCAAGTGATACTCGGCCGCGTTCTACCAGATTTCGTTCAGTCCACCATAAATGTTTCGGGGTGGAAGTCTGCTTGCCAGAAATAAGTTTTATAAAGTCTTCCTCTTCTGGCAGAGCGTTTCTCCAACAAATATTTGCCTCAAGAACAAACAGGGAAGAACTGTACGCGGACTTCTGTGATGTCCATTTTCTGGAGCCCTTATACTTGACCCTGTACTGTGGACGCCCAAGCAAATGTATTTTGAAAATAGTCAAGAAAATGCAGTTGCCGCCAGCAGCAAATATCCCGACAATGAAGGCATTTTCCTGGCGTTTTCAAACACAAAGCAAAGAATGGAATTGCGACACTTGCCCTGATATAATGAAGATAGGACGATTTTAGGAGTTTCATCTTTTCTCGGTGACTTCCGCAATAATAACACTTGAAAAAATAATTATTTCACTTAGCGCATATAAGACACATAAGTCCTAATCTCTCAACAGAGGAGTCAGAATATTGCCAGTACCTTTGCCGAGAGACCCGATTTTTCAAGAATATTTCTGCGGCAGGCAGTTTCCATCGCCTAATAGTCCCACGGAAAATAATAAGGGGTGAATACCTTCTCAGCCTGGCCTGGAACAAACATTGCACTTCAATTGGACACAAGACAGGGAATCACGTTGTTCTCGGGCAACTTCTTTGAAATGGCTGTCTAGATTGACAGTGCTATCGCAGCAGCCGTGGCCTAGTGGTCTTGGCGTCCGCCTCGCTTGCGGGGGGTGGCCGGTTCGAAACCCACCTCCGGATACCCACCAGGTGGGTACAGGCTTTACCAATGCTCACATGACGAATTCTCTTACAGACTTGTATTACCAGCAGAAACTGTGGGCAGATGAGAGGAATCGCATAATGCAGGTGAAATATGGGCAGAGTATGGTAAGGCACTAAGGAGCACGTAACCTCCCCAAGTGGCCACTCGCAGTGTAAAGGGGTCGTCCACGTAAATTATGAGAGATGCATATCCATTGGCGTTGTGCTTGTTTTCAAGTCAGCTTCTATGGTATAGGTGAAGGTACAGAAAGAAACGGCGCGCGCCTGGAACGGCTCAGAAATGTAAGAGAACTGTAGCTGTCAGCCAAAGTGTCACAAGCCTGTAAGCCGAACTGTCAGGAACGGGCTGGGAGTGAAATGAAAGAAAGCTTGAAATCTAGTGATCTAAAGCGATTTCCCTATGAACTTGGTATTGTCGTTGGCTGTGAACTGTACCGCATTCTTGTTATTGGCCTCTCGTCGAACGTTCTTCTTGTTCTTCTTCTCCACATGAAAATGGCACGCGCTATATCAAGGACTTCTTTTTTCTTCCTGGGCTGTGAGCTTTATCGTCGTTGACACTCCATTTCCGCATTATTTAAAACTTATTGTCATGTTTTCCCTAACTTTCATCTTTATAGTTCCAAGACTGTACACATCACGAAAGAAAGATCTGCTGAGCACAACATAATAAAATAAAACAGCGCAAAGGACGGGACGAAACACGAAGGAGCAAAACATAGACACGGGCGCTGACCAACAACTGAAATTTTATTTCGATGTAGGACACATATGTAAGGTACAAAGAGGGGGGTGTGTCCAAGGCGATCCAGCAAATCACCGAAACAGTGCAGTCACATCCAAGGGTAAAAACGATAAAAAGGTGAAAGGCCGAAAAAGACAAAAAGCGATAAATCCACGCGGTAAGAGGCCGGGACGGAAAGTGAAACCGATGAGGTTTTTCGTCCCGTCCCTTGCGCTGTCTTATTTCATTATGCAATACCGACTAGCCCGGCATCTTGCACTTCTGAGCACATCATACTGAACAAAAAGACGGGTGCTTTAAGCAAGCACTTTTCAAGCGAAGCCAAGGAGTTGTAAAATTTTTTTTAACACGCGATTAAGCTTACTCCAATCGACACAAAAGCGCAGCATTCTATACTTCTTTTTCACGATAGCCACAGGTGACGACAACGGACCGTTCAAAGCTTTGATATGCCTTCATTTGACTTCTCTCTGGCTAGCCTCTCGCTGTCAGGAAGAGACACCATACCACTGCTGATCTGCTATGCGGGCACACTCATATGTGATTATTCATTGTTTAGTGATTGGCGAATTACCTACCTACCATATATATAGATGTCTAACCAGTGCGGTCTTCGCTCTCAGCCTCGAGGGCAACGAAGCGGACGTAGTCGCGTGAGGAGCGCTTGGGCTGGGATAAGTTTTTAAGGTTAAACATGGCCGGTAAGGGCCCCCTTCTACGTATTTGTATGCCGTCCTTCTGACTCGGTACAATTGGTGCCGGGTGGCGTAGAACGACGTACCACGTCACCAAACGTCGCGGTACGGGCAAGGAGTTGGTAGAGGTGGTGGCTCGACCTTAGCGATGGTGCCTTTAGTGCGTGCAGATCTTCCTATCGAACGACGTTGGCGAGTAAATGCACTTGACAAGGCCCGCAAATTTTCTGCAGTTCTTCGAGGAGCACAGAACGCAGGAGATAGCGAAGAGAGATCAAAGCTGCCCCGGAGGCAGCATCCAGAGGATGCAGCACGGAAACAGGATTCAACGCCCGGTCATACTGATTGTACCGCAGCTGCAGTGCTTTCACCATGAACACACACACGCAGAGGATTTCGATGCTCTTAGGCAGAATACATACTCTGAAACGGAACAGCTGCTCTACCACACCGCCCATCTTATTACTTACACCGTGACGTTCTCATGCTGAAGATGAATTTGATGTTTCAACGCACGCTCTGGCCGTTCACGGCGCTCGCTTTAGGTGAAAGGATTTAAAAGTTGGCGAACAAATTCCTGCCCCCTCGGAAATATCACCTCGCGATACTCATGCGATGGGCGGTCGGCGTCGTGGAAGCTATAGTAGACATTGCGGATGTCTGTAGTTTCCTTCCAGTCGTTGAAGCCTGGGATACGTTCGAAGTTGTCGACCCATTCTTGAGTGTACTCCTAAAAGTCGCCATGAAAGGTCTTTCGAGTCTGGAGATTCCCGTAGGAGGCAGGAAGAGAAGAGACGCTGTCTGTTCTGGTCATGTGGGCGAAGCCAGGGGTGTCCCTTCTCGAGGAAGAAGTCGAAAATCCGGGGACAAGCCGTGAACCCTCTGACTATGACATGAACAGCGGTGTCGGAGAGGGCCTTTCAGACCGGACTTGCTTTCCGTCTCTCCGAGACATTTTGGAGAATAGGCCACAATACCCAAACGAGATCCATCACTTGTCACGGACCAGAAGGGGAAGAGGTGCTGACGTGGAAGGGGACCTCAGAACGGCTGAGTTTAAAGTTTAAAATAATCACACGTCATGTTCTGTAAGAGCGAAGTTTAAAAGTGCTAGCAAACAGTTGACAACACTAAGAACTGCTTGGATATTTTTAAAACCACTGCAACCAAATTATATTGGCCGTTGCAAACGCCTTTTTTTCTATCACTCTTAACATCTGCGCAACCAATCTCATGATTGTCACTTCCGTCTTGTTCTCACCGCATCAGTGTTCTTGTTGTGTTACTTTTTTTCGCAACACTGGCGTACTTAGACCCTGTTTAAGAAACCTCAAGGCATTACCCATTTTGCCTCGTCTATGCTTAGCAAGAGGCCGATTCGACTTAGCTACGAAAGGAGGTTTCATAGGCAAGTGCGCGCTAGCTTTCCATGACGTCAATGGCGCGGGATTGATTGACTGAAACAAAACGTGGAGCATGCTCGGGTTTCTGCTGGACCAGACAAATTCGAAAACTCAATCGGGAATAAGTTTGTCATAAGTTAGTAAAGACATACGTTGATAATACAAAACGTTCTAAGTTGAACTCGAAATCAGCCCCGGCCACAAATATGGAATCTGGGTGATGAATCCATTAGTCAAATGATGACGGGGTTTATATTCGTCATCCACCTTCAGTTCGCTTACGCCACCTAGGATGACGCCACGGAAAGTGTCACCGCCGCAACTGCTGCCTTCCCACGCCCAATATGTTCATGTCAATCCATCAAGAAACCCGGTAGTCGTCGTAGCTATAAAGAAAGCAGAGGAGTGGAAAGGGGCCAACATCTCTATATTGTCAGAGGTACTTCTTATAAGCTGTTTTTTTTTATCAGTAAATTCTGGTGTGCAATGCAAGTATTGCACTGTTCACGTCTCAACGCTCAGGGGCTGCGTAGTGTTTTCACTGTGTCTCTCTGGTTTCTGAATGGGAGGTATGCAGAGGGACAAATTTGCTAAAGCGAGTAAAAGAAATTGTGAGGACACTTTGGCAACTAAAGTGTTGGGAGGCGAAAGCTGAGGCGAAAGCCCATGTTTCGGTCCAGCGTCGCTATGCAGGTGTATCACGGTGTCAAATCCGTTGGTTTAACATTTCTTGAATCCTATAGACGCCAGAACTATGCTTATAATTTACGTGAAGGCAAATATATCAATAGAGAGTTTTAGAATAGCGTCGTGGCGAATAGGGTGACCCTATCCGCATGCGCTTAGCGTTAGGGGAACGGGTTCACGTTTTCTGTTTATAGAATAGGGTCGTGGATGGTCGCTTTGCGTTGTTTGAAGGCAGCGCCATAACGGCGGGAAAGAGAAGCTTCGAGAACAAATAAGTTAACATATAGGCTGTATTTTTTCATTGTGTAAATAAAACGACATGCAAACTGTTGCAATTACCAATTTCCACTTAGGAAATGGAAAAAATGATGCAAATATTTTTTTTTTATAATGCGGACATGCTCAATCTGAGCCAAGACTATCCACACAGGAAGACCAAAATTGCAAACCTGTTTGTGGAGATCAGTAGTTCGAACCTCCCGCGCTCTCTGACGTCAGTCGTCGAGTACTCGCTAAGCCTAGCAGCTCTGTAAACAAGGAAGCAATCTAAAAATTAGGCGTGTTTTATCGCTTAAATTTTGTGGTTCAGGCAAGTTCAGCCAAAGCGAAAGCCTCGTTCGCCTTTAGTTTCCCGTGAGCGTGAGCCACAGAGTAGCGGCAACGACGAACGGTGTTGAAGCGAGAGGCCCCGCTTCGAGAGGCGCCGCCATGTTGACCCAACGTAAAGCGGCTTTGGGGCGCACGCTATTTCGCCGATTTAGCGTTAGCGTCGCCCGCTCACCCAAAGACCCAAGGGCCGATAGCGTTCTGCGCATGCGCAGTAGCGTCCCGCTATTCCCCTATGACCCAAAGCGATAGGGTGACGCTATACTAAAACTCTCTAATAACAGAGCTCGAACGGCGTATGCTACACAGCTAGCTGGCCATCGCAGTCCCGAACTTCTCAATACATACCTTAAGCTAGTCGACACCCTATCCGAGTCAAATTCATCATCTGGGTTCAAGAAACGGGTGAAACACCTCTTTCTCAGTGTACAGTATGCATAGGAAATGAATCTGTTTGGCTTTGTGTACTCCGTAGCTACGCAGTGTATTCTTGTTTGAAATCATGCTACCCATGCTACCCATGCTACCTATCTTCATAGTGTTATTTTATTAGTGTTGTTCTTCGTAGTGTTATTGTAGTGTTATTGTAATTGCAATTGTGCAGACCACGTGTGTGTCCTTATATTTTGGTCGTTTTACTTTTGTTAGTGCGTGTCCAACGTTTTATACTGTACTTAGTCAGTGCAACAAAACATTTTTGCTTTTCTTTCCTTTTGTATTTTCTTGCTTTTCCTTCCCATCAGCGCAGGGTTACTTTTGATCGTCGCGCCGTTGTCTGAGGCATGTGTGCAATAATGGTTCCGAGGCCCAGTCAGGCGTTTGAATACGTCTTTTGCCTCGGCTATCCAGACAGGAGAATTAAATATGTATAAGCATATACACTGTACCTGTTTCTGTCAAAAATGAATGAATGAATGAATGAATGAATGAATGAATGAATGAATGAATGAATGAATGAATGAATGCATGAATGAATGAATGAATGAATGAATGAACTATACCGTGACGACTTCAAGTGGATGTGACGTCACACTGTTCTCGTGGCTATATCGATACCTAATTTATACATCTTTCGAGGATCTTAAGTGTTAACTACGCTTAATTACACATCTTTTGGCCTAATTTGACGCAAATACAACGTTTTCGGACCATTCTGTGTCAATTTTCACTGTGCCGTGACGACTTCCGGTACATGTGACGCCACACAGTTCCCGTGGCTATATCGACGACCGCGCTATTTCGACGCAATTTCTACATTTCTGCCTATAGTTAATAAGCTAGTTAATCTACAGTCTTCAAACTCGGCTTCTAGGTTCACTTTTTCCACCTCTACCTGAAGCAACCATTGGTTGTCTTCTATTTTTCTTAGTTCCCGAGTTAATACGCGTGTGACACGCTTTGTTAACGGACGACAGTATGAGCCATTAAAGGCTTTCGCCATAATACGTGGGGCTTGGACTAGGGCACTAGTTTTTGTGGCTTTTGTTCTCAAATGACCTGCCATGTGAGACTCGGCCACGTTCTACCATATTTTGTTCTGTCCACCGTAGTTGTTTTAGGGGTGGGTGTTTGGTTAACACAAAAAATTGCGAGAAGTCTTCCTCTTCTGGCAGTGCGTTTCTCCAATGAATATTTGTCTCGTGAAAACAGGAAAGCACTCTACGGGGACTTCTGCAATGTTTTTTTTTTCCGGAGAACTTTTTCCAAGGCCCCGTATAGTGGAGGTCCAACCAGTAACGTTTTAAAAAGGGTCAGGAACATGCAGGTGCTGCCAGGAGCAAAGGCCTTTTTTTTTCTTTCAAGCTACACACGGCAACGATACCGGTTAAGTTGTTCATAGAGGGAAAAGATTTTTTCGAATTCAGGGGTCTCATAGTTGAGTTGGTAGGCAGCCAGAAACAAGAGAACATGTTTTCTTACATTGTGGGAAGGGGTATATTTTTGGGGTGTATCACAACGAGCAATAAAGAAAGAATTTTTCAATTGACTCTCCCGACATTTGGCACTTATACGCATTCAGTGAAGATTGTGTAGCATTTTATTTATTAGGCTGATGGGCCCCCACTGTACTAAGCGCTCCAGAATGGCAAGTTACAATTCAGATCCGGATTAAAACCAGACCGCATTTTATTTCTTAAAAGTATGCTTTGGTTTGTCGCAATGCAAAAAAAGGCGGCGGAGACTTCCGTGCGGCTCTCCAGAGTATAGCCCTCGTTACGTCCGCACAAATCTTAATAAGCTGCTGCAAACCTGTGGCTGGCTAATCACAAAGTCGCCAGATGTTTTTTGTGTGTATATACATCTTGTTCTGCGTAGTGTTTAGGTTTTTCTTTGTTGTTATGTAGTGTTTGTGAAATATCGTGCTGTGCCGGAGCCTGGTAATGAAGGAAAAAGGCTCGTCATGGCTACTCGCTTCTCACGAGAAATTCCTGCCTTCGAAACCCACCTCTAGAACTTTTTCCCTCTTTACATTTTTTATTAGACAGAAAGTCTACACAAAGATAGTGTAAGGCCGCTAAAGCGATTGCAAAGCATTTGCGACACGGGGACTGAAAAATGAAGAGAAAAAGCGCTTTTCCGAACATTCCTGAAGGCGAGCGCGGCTGTCTGTAAGAGCACCTCAGCGCGTCCTTGGCGAGTCGGGATGAGCGCGGACAGATTTTCGAGAGAATTCCAGCCCTGTTGAGAAGACAGGGGAAGCGAGACGTAGCTTAACGTCTGCAGCGACTCCTCTTCTCCCTCTCAGCGCGACGCTGTCTTCTTGAAATTTCGAACTATGTTATTTAAGGTCATGATGCATCTCGTTAAGCAGTTCTAAGCCAGCCTTCGCGCAGCCATGTAGACAGGCCCCGGATTTGTAGAAGCCTTGAAGAATGATCTTTGAGCTGCAGTGTTTCTTTTTAAACAGCTTTGGTAGGTTAGTGCGTAGTCACTGTTCCGGCTTGTTAGATTCGTTTCTGCACAGTTTTAATTGTTATAAAAGGCCTGTTCCTTTGTCTCCCTTTTCTCTTAGTCCGTCCATCACCCGGCCGCCTGCTCGAAGTTCCGTGCCAAATAAACGAGCCTCGAAGGAAGCGAGGCGCGAAGGAAGAACCTATCAGTTTACTCATAGATAAAACTGCTCACCGCTGTCAGTAATGCAAGCACAATAAAAACTAGCCCAACGCGAGCCCACCTGACGCGACAGTGTCCGGTTCGTGGCCTTCGTGGCTTAGTGCACAAGTTGCGCGGGTCAGGCGCAGGGCTATAGGTTTGCATACTCTAATAAAGTTTTGGTCAAGGTGCAACCTTCTAATAACCAGTTTTCTTGTGTATTGCTTAATGACTGACAAATGTATTTTATACGTTATAGGGAAGATTTACAATCGCATAAAATAACGCTAAACAAATTTAATTTTGTTACCATGATGCACTGACATCCCCCTGAGAACAAACAGGATGCGCCAAGAGGCAGAAAGTGCTCAAAGAAATAAAAGAAACACCCTAAAATGTTCTCTCCATGGTCTTCCTGGATTGTGTTATATGCTGTGCTCTAATTGCTCCTACGTCTTTTCGAAAGTGCCTGTAGACGCTGGTATTGGCAACGTAGGCATTTTTTCTGGCGTTTCCAAGCACGAATCGAACAATGAAATTGTGAAACTTTGCCTAATGTCTGTAAGGTAGACCGGTTTTATGAATTTCTGTTTTCTTCTCCGTAACCTCCGCAGTATTAAGGCTTGAAAAAAATAAATTTCTCTGCCCCATTCAGGACACCGGGATCTAAACGTCAGCAGCAGACGACAGAATAAACGGCCAGCACTCCTGCGCAGAGCATTGATTTTGCAAGAATAGTTCCACAGCCGGCTGCCATAATCGCCCAGCAGTCGCAACGGAAGTGAACAGGAGTGAATACCTTCTCAGCCTGGCCTGCAAAGAACATTGTACTTCAACTGGACAAAAGATAAGAAATCACGAAGATCTCGGGCAACTGCCGTTAAATGACTGTCTAACTTCACCGTGCTATCACCGCAGCCGTGGCCTAGTGGTTTGGTCGTCCGTCTCGGCTGCGGGAGGTGGCAGGTTCGAAACCCACCGACGGGTACCCACCGGATGGGTACAGGCGCTCCCCAACCTGGCGGCCGGTTTGTTCGTGGGAAGCAGTCCTGGGAGAGGCTCCGTAGCTCCCGCTATGCCCTGGGGGGTTAACCCTGTTTCGAACAACCGCCTGAAAAGGCGGCGTGGTATGTGTTCATGTGCTGTCCTCGTGTTTGTCTCTGTGACGTGTAAGTGTTTATAAGAAACCCGGTGAAGGTTCTGCCAAGACCACTAATGGCGGCGGAACTGGCTAGATTAAGGTGATGAGTAGCTGGACGATTGGTCACAGTCGCGGAGCCTCTTTTTGTTGCTTTTTTTTTTCATCCAAAGCCGATAAAGGGACACTGAGGAGCGTTGCATCCAATTTTTGTGCGTAGTTAAAGTTCATTCTGGGCAGCTTTCTGGCTACGCCGTGAAAATAACATCTACATATGGTCTTGCGCAACGGCTACAATTCGCAACATTTGCATAGAAAACGGCTCAATGTTAACCCTTGTGCAGTCAACGGCGTTGTATCCTAACTCGGGTGTGCGGGCATATAAAATCTTGGCGACTAACCGCAGCTTGCTTGCAGAATAACCGGGTGACGGCGTCACTTGGCGTTGTGCTTGTTTTCAAGTCAGCTTCTATGGTATAGGTGAAGGTACAGAAAGAAACGGCACGCGCCTGGAACGGCTCAGAAATGTAAGAGAACTGTAGCTGTCAGCCAAAGTGTCACAAGGCTGTCAGCCGAACTGTCAGGGACGGGCTGGGAGTGAAATGAAAGAAAGCTTGAAATCTAGTGATCTAAAGCGATATCCTTATGAACTTGGTATTGTCGTTGGCTGTGAACTGTACCGCATTCTTGTTATTGGCCTCTCGTCGAACGTTCTTCTTGTTCTTCTTCTCCACATGAAAATGGCACGCGCTATATCAAGGACTTCTTTTTTCTTCCTGGGCTTATCGTCGTTGACACTACATTTCCGCACTATTTAAAACTTATTGTCATGTTTGCCCTAACTTTCATCTTTATAGTTCCAAGACTGTACACATCACGAAAGAAAGATCTGCTGAGCACAACATAATAAAATAAAACACGGCAAAGGACGGGACGCAACGCGAAGGAACAAAACATAGACACGGGCGCTGAAAAACAACTGAAATTTCATTTCTATGTAGGACACATATGTAAGGTACAAAGAGGGGGGTGTGTCCAAGGCGATCCTGCACAATCACCGAAACAGTGTAGTCACATCCAAGGGTAAAAACGATAAAAAGGTTAAAGGCCGAAAAAGACAAAAAGCGATAAAACCACGCGGTAAGAGTCCGGGACGGAAAGTGAAACCGATGACGTTTTTCGTCCCGTCCCTTGCGCTGTCTTATTTCCTTATGCAATACCGACATCCCGGCATCTTGCACTTCTGAGCACAACATACTGAACAAAAAGACGGGTGCTTTAAGCAAGCACTTTTCAAGCGAAGCCAAGGAGTTGTAAAATTTCTTTTAACACGCGATTAAGCTTACTCCAATCGACACAAAAGCGCAGCATTCTATACTTCTTTGTCACGATAGCCACAGGTGACGACAACGGACCGTTCAAAGCTTTGATATGCCATCATTTGACTTGTGTGTGGCTAGTCTCTCGCTGTCAGGAAGAGACACCATAGCACTGCTGATCTGCTATGCGGGCACACTCATATGTGATTATTCATTGTTTAGTGATTGGCGAATGACCTACCTACCGTATATATAGATGTCTAACCAGTGCGGTCTTCGCTCTCAGCCTCGAGGGCAACGAAGCGGACGTAGTCGCGTGAGGAGCGCTTGGGCTGGGATAAGTTTTTAAGGTTAAACATGGCCGGTAAGGGCCCCCTTCTACGTCTTTGTCTGCCGTCCTTCTCACTCGGAACAATTGGTGCCGGGGGGCGTAGAACGACGTACCACGTCACCAAACGTCGCGGTACGGGCAAGGAGTTGGTAGAGGTGGTGGCTCGACCTTAGCGATGGGGCCTTTAGTGCGTGCAGAGCTTCCTATCGAACGACGTTGGCGAGTAAATGCACTTGACAAGGCCCGCAAATTTTCTGCAGTTCTTCGAGGAGCACAGAACGCAGGAGATAGCGAAGAGAGATCAAAGCTGCCCCGGAGGCAGTATCCAGAGGATGCAGCACGGAAACAGGATTCAACGCCCGGTCATACTGATTGTACCGCAGCTGCAGTGCTTTCACCATGAACACACACACGCAGAGGATTTCGATGCTCTTAGGCGGATTACATACTCTGAAACGGAACAGCTGCTCTACCACACCGCCCATCTTATTACTTACACCGTGACGTTCTCATGCTGAAGATGAATTTGATGTTTCAACGCACGCTCTGGCCGTTCACGGCGCTCGCTTTAGGTGAAAGGATTTAAAAGTTGGCGAACAAATTCCTGCCCCCTCGGAAGTATCACCTCGCGATACTCATGCGTTGGGCGGTCGGCGTCGTGGAAGCTATAGTAGACATTGCGGATGTCAGTAGTTTCCTTCCAGTCGTTGAAGCCTGGGATGCGTTCGAAGTTGTCGACCCATTCTTGAGTGTACTCCTATAAGTCGCCATGAAAGGTCTTTCGAGTCTGGAGATTCTCGTAGGAGGCAGGAAGAGAAGAGACGCTGTCTGTTCTGGTCATGTGGGCGAAGCCAGGGGTGTCCCTTCTCGAGGAAGAAGTCGAAAATCCGGGGACAAGCAGTGAAGCCTCTGCCTATGACATGAACAGCGGTGTCGGAGAGGGCCTTTCAGACCGGACTTGCTTTCCGTCTCTCCGAGGCATTTTGGAGAATAGGCCACAATACCCAAACGAGATCCATCACTTGGCACGGACCAGAAGGGGGAGAGGTGCTGACGTGGAAGGGGACCTCAGAACGGCTGAGTTTCAAGTTTAAAATAATCACGCGTCATGTTCTGTAAGAGCGAGGTGTAAAAGTGCTAGCAAGCAGTTGACAGCACTAAGAACTGCTTGGATATTTTTAAAACCACTGCAACCAAATTATATTGGCCGTTGCAAACGCCTTTTTTTCTATCACTCTTAACATCTGCGCAACCAATCTCATGATTGTCACTTCCGTCTTGTTGTCACCGCATCAGTGTTCTTGTTGTGTTACTTTTTTTCGCAACACTGGCGTACTTAGACCCTGTTTAAGAAACCTCAAGGCATTACCCATTTTGCCTCGTCTATGCTTAGCAAGAGGCCGTTTCGACTTAGCTACGCAAGGAGGTTTGCATAGGCAAGTGCGCGCTAGCTTTCCATGACGTCAATGGCGCGGGATTGATTGACTGAAACAAAACGTGGAGCATGCTCGGGTTTCTGCTGGACCAGACAAATTCGAAAACTCAATCGGGAATAAGTTTGGCATAAGTTAGTAAAGACATACGTTGATAATACACAACGTTCTAAGTTGAACTCGAAATCAGCCCCGGCCACAAATATGGAATCTGGGTGATGAATTCATTAGTCAAATGATGACGGGGTTTATATTCGTCATCCACCTTCAGTTCGCTTACGCCACCTAGGATGACGCCACGGAAAGTGTCACCGCCGCAACTGCTGCCTTCCCACGCCCAATATGTTCATGTCAATCCATCAAGAAACGCGATAGTTGTCGTAGCTATAAAGAAAGCAGAGGAGTGGAAAGGGGCCAACATCTCTATATTGTCAGAGGTACTTCTTATAAGCTGTTTTTTTTATCAGTAAACTCTGGTGTGCAATGCAAGTATTGCATTGTTCACGTCTCAACGCTCAGGGGCTGCGTAGTGTTTTCACTGTGTCTCTCTGGTTTCTGAATGGGAGGTATGCAGAGGGACAAATTTGCTGAAGCGAGTAAAAGAAATTGTGAGGACACTTTGGCAACTAAAGTGTTGGGACGCGAAAGCTGAGGCGAAAGCCCATGTTTCGGTCCAGCGTCGCTATGCAGGTGTATCACGGTGTCAAATCGGTTGGTTTAACATTTCTTGAATCCTATAGAGGCCAGAACTATGCTTATAATTTACGTGAAGGCAAATATGTCAATAACAGAGCTCGAACATCGTATGCTGCACAGCTAGCTGGCCATCGCAGTCCCGAACTTCTCAATACATACCTTAAGCTAGTCGACGCCCTATCCGAGTCAAATTCATCATCTGGGTTCAAGAAACTGGTGAAACACCTCTTTCTCAGTGTACAGTATGCATAGGAAATGAATCTGTTTGGCTTTGTGTACTGCGTACCTACGCAGTGTATTCATGTTTGAAATCATGCTACCCATGCTACCCATGCTACCCATCTTCATAGTGTTATTTTATTAGTGTTGTTCTTCGTAGTGTTATTGTAGTGTTATTGTAATTGCAATTGTGCAGACCACGTGTGTGTCCTTATATTTTGGTCGTTTTACTTTTGTTAGTGCGTGTCCAACGTTTTATACTGTACTTAGTCAGTGCAACAAAACATTTTTGCTTTTCTTTCCTTTTGTACTTTCTTGCTTTTCCTTCCCATCAGCGCAGGGTTACTTTTGATCGTCGCGCCGTTGTCTGAGGCATGTGTGCAATAAAGGTTCCGAGGCCCAGTCAGGCGTTTGAATACGTCTTTTGCCTCGGCTATCCAGACAGGAGAATTAAATATGTATAAGCATATACACTGTACCTGTTTCTGTCAAAAATGAATGAATGAATGAATGAATGAATGAATGAATGAATGAATGAATGAATGAATGAATGAACTATACCGTGACGACTTCAAGTGGATGTGACGTCACACTGTTCTCGTGGCTATATCGATACCTAATTTATACATCTTTCGAGGATCTTAAGTGTTAACTACGCTTAATTACACATCTTTTCGCCTAATTTGACGCAAATACAACGTTTTCCGACCATTCTGTGTCAATTTTCACTGTGCCGTGACGACTTCCGGTACACGTGACGCCACACAGTTCCCGCGGCTATATCGACGACCGCGCTATTTCGACGCAATTTCTACATTTCTGCCTATAGTTAATAAGCTAGTTAATCTACAGTCTTCAAACTTGGCTTCTAGGTTCACTTTTTCCACCTCTACCTGAAGCAACCATTGGTTGTCTTCGATTTTTCGTAGTTCCCGAGTTAATACGCGTGTGACACGCTTTGTTAACGGACGACGGTATGAGCCATTAAAGGCTTTCGCCATAATACGTGGGGCTTGGACTAGGGCGCTAGTTTTTGTGGCTTTTGTTCTCAAATGGCCTGCCATGTGAGACTCGGCCACGTTCTACCATATTTTGTTCTGTCCACCGTAGTTGTTTTGGGGGTGGGTGTTTGGTTAAAACAAAAAATTGCGAGAAGTCTTCCTCTTCTGGCAGTGCGCTTCTCCAATGAATATTTGTCTCGTGTAAACAGGAAAGCACTCTACGGGGACTTCTGCGATGTTTTTTTTTCCGGAGAACTTTTTCCAAGACCCCGTATAGTGGAGGTCCAACCAGTAACGTTTTAAAAAGGGTCAGGAACATGCAGGTGCTGCCAGGAGCAAAGGCCTTTTTTTTTCTTTCAAGCTACACACGGCAACCATACCGGTTAAGTTGTTCATAGAGGGAAAAGATTTTTTCGAATTCAGGGGTCTCATAGTTGAGTTGGTAGGCAGCCAGAAACAAGAGAACATGTTTTCTTACATTGTTGGGAAGGGGTATATTTTTGGGGTGTGTCACAACGAGCAATAAAGAAAGAATTTTTCAATTGACTCTCCCGACATTTGGCACTTATACGCATTCAGTGAAGATTGTGTAGCATTTTATTTATTAGGCTGATGGGCCCCCACTGTACTAAGCGCTCCAGAATGGCAAGTTACAATTCAGATCCGGATTAAAACCAGACCGCATTTTATTTCCTAAAAGTATGCTTTGGTTTGTCGCAATGCAAAAAAAGGCGGCGGAGACTTCCGTGCGGCTCTCCAGAGTATAGCCCTCGTTAAGTCCGCACAAATCTTAATAAGCTGCTGCAAACCTGTGGCTGGCTAATCACAAAGTCGCCAGATGTTTTTTGTGTGTATATACATCTTGTTCTGCGTAGTGTTTAGGTTTTTCTTTGTTGTTATGTAGTGTTTGTGAAATATCGTGCTGTGCCGGAGCCTGGTAATGACGGAAAAAGGTTCGTCATGGCTACTCGCTTCTCACGAGATATTCCTGCCTTCGAAACCCACCTCTAGAACTTTTTCCCTCTTTACATTTTTTATTAGACAGAAAGTCTACACAAAGATAGTGTAAGGCCGCTAAAGCGATTGCAAAGCATTTGCGACACGGGGACTGAAAAATGAAGAGAAAAAGCACTTTTCCGAACATTCCTGAAGGCGACCGCCTCTGTCTGGAAGAGCACCTCAGCGCAGGGGCCAGGACCTCCACCCCACGCGTCCTTTTGCGAATCGGGATGAGCGCGGACAGATTTTCGAGAGAATTCCAGCCCTGTTGAGAAGACAGGGGAAGCGAGACGTAGCTTAACGTCTGCAGCGACTCCTCTTCTCCCTCTCAGCGCCTCGCTGTCTTCTTGAAATTTCGAACTATGTTATTTAAGGTCATGATGCATCTCGTTATGCAGTTCTAAGCCAGCCTTCGCGCAGCCATGTAGACAGGCCCCGGATTTGTAGAAGCCTTGAAGAATGATCTTTGAGCTCGAGTGTTTCTTTTTAAACAGCTTTGGTAGGTTAGTGCATAGTCACTGTTTCGGCTTGTTAGATTCGTTTCTGCACAGTTTTAATTGTTATAAAAGGCCTGTTCTTTTGTCTCCCTTTTCTCTTCGTGTGTCCATCACCCGGCCGCCTGCTCGAAGTTCCGCGCCAAATAAACGAGCCTCGAAGGAAGCGAGGCGCGAAGGAAGAACCTATCAGTTTACTCATAGATAAAACTGCTCACCGCTGTCAGTAATGCAAGCACAATAAAAACTAGCCCAACGCGAACCCACCTGACGCGACAGTGTCCGGTTCGTGGCCTTCATGGCTTAGTGCACAAGTTGCGCGGGTCAGGCGCTGGGCTATACGTTTGCATGCTCTAATAAAGTTTTGGTCAAGGTGCAACCTTCTAATAACCAGTTTTCTTATGTATTGCTTAATGACTGACAAATGTATTTTATACGTTATAGGGAAGATTTACAATCGCATAAAATAACGCTAAACAAATTTAGTTTTGTTACCATGATGCACTGACATCCCCCTGAGAACAAACAGGATGCGCCAAGAGGCAGAAAATGCTCAAACAAATAAAAGAAACACCCTAAAATGTTCTCTCCATGGTCTTCCTGGATTGTGTTATATGCTGTGCTCTAATTGCTCCTACGTCTTTTCGAAAGTGCCTGTAGACGCTGGTATTGGCAACGTAGGCATTTTTTCTGGCGTGTCTAAGCACGAATCGAACAATGAAATTGTGAAACATTGCCTAATGTCTGTAAGGTAGACCGGGTTTATGAATTTCTTGTTTTTTCTCGGTAACCTCCGCAGTATTAACGCTTGAAAAAAATAAATTTCTCTGCACCATTCAGGACACCGGGATCTAAACGTCAGCAGCAGACGACAGAATAAACGGCCAGTACTCCTGCGCAGAGCATTGATTTTGCAAGAATAGTTCCACAGCCGGCTGCCATAATCGCCCAGCAGTCGCAACGGAAGTGAACAGGAGTGAATACCTTCTCATCCTGGAATGCAAAGAACATTGTACTTCAATTGGACAAAAGATAAGAAATCACGAAGATCTCGGGCAACTGCCGTTAAATGACTGTCTAACTTCACCGTGCTATCACCGCAGCCGTGGCCTAGTGGTTTGGTCGTCCGCCTCGGCTGCGGGAGGTGGCAGGTTCGAAACCCACCGACGGATACCCACCGGATGGGTACAGGCGCTCCCCAACCTGGCGGCCGGTTTGTCTGTGGGGAGAGCAGTCCTGGGAGAGGCTCCGTAGCTCCCGCTATGCCCTGGGGGGTAAACCCTGTTTCGAACAACCGCCTGAAAAGGCGGCTTGGTATGTGTTCATGTGCTGTCCTCGTGTTTGTCTCTGTGACGTGTAAGTGTTTATAAGAAACCCGGTGAAGGTTCTGCCAAGACCACTAATGGCGGCGGAACTGGCTAGATTCCGGTGATGAGTAGCTGGACGATTGGTCACAGTCGCGGAGCCTCTTTTTGTTGCTTTTTTTTTTCATCTAAAGCCGATAAAGGGACACTGCGGAGCATTGCATCCAATTTTTGTGCGTAGTTAAAGTTCATTCTGGGCCGCTTTCAGGCTACGCCCTGAACATAACATCTACATATGTTCTTGCGCAACGGCTACAATTCGCAACATTTGCATAGAAAACGGCTCAATATTAACCCTTGTGCAGTCAATGGCGTTGTATCCTAACTCGGGTGTGCGGGCATATAAAATCTTGGCAACTAACCGCAGCTTGCTTGCCGAATAACCGGGTGATGGCTTCACTTGCGCTGCATATTTTGACCTTTTCTAATTCATAACAAATCTACCATGATCCTTATTTGCACGAATAAAGCGACGCACTGCCCCCCGCGCGACGCAATTCTGCGGCGCTGGTGGGGCACTACTGCGCCGCGGCGCATCACCTCTCTTTGTGTCCTGCTCGGCCAAACTGTTCCCGTCTACAGCAATATTTTCTCGGCGGAGAGGGCGCATACAGACGCGCGATGCGTATTGTGTGCTCAGATGATGTTCCTGGATGGGAAGTTTCACCATTGGCTGAATCACGCCGATTCTGCTAAAAAGCACCTTGATTTTGTCGTTGGCATTGGAAGCATGAGAAGTTGTCCTACAGACATGTGTGGCCAGTACAAAATGGTTTGGGTTATTGGGATTTAACGTCCCGAAGCAACTCAGGCTATGAGGGACGCCGTAGTGAAGGGTTCCGGAAATTTCGACCACCTGGCATTCTTTAACGTGCACTGACATCGCACAGCACACGAGCCTCTAGAATTTCGCCTTTATCGAAATTCGGCCGCCGCGGCCGGGGCACTATAAAATGCAGGCATATTACAGGATTCATATAATGCAGGTAAAGTAACGGCACAGCAATCTAAGGCGAGGAAGAGCAGGTTAAAAAATAACAAGAGTGATCTATCACTTGGAGCAACAGCAGAGTGCGCGCTAGTACTTCCTATAATATGTGCGCTTAGTCCGTTAGCGCCATGTAGGTTGGTAAAGAGTACAACTGCAAATGCAAAGTGGCAGGCACCATTCGCCAGATATATTAGCGCCGCGTAGTACACACGCTGCAGCAGTGCATTCAGATTACAGCCCCCGCACTTTGTAGAGCTCGGTGTGGCCGGGCAAGAGCGGAACGCGATCGAAGCACAACAAAATTTTGGTCTGGCAGTGTTCTGCGAGCTTAACGCACCAAGATTGAACGCACAGTGTTATCCGAAACCTTGACTACAGCTTTCCCAAAAGGATTTCTGAATACATGAGGTGGTAAATACGCTTACTACGGTATCTACGAGGGTATCTGAAAAGTGGCGGCGAAAGCACAGAAGAGGTTGGAACGGCATCCCTTTACTGCATCGGCCGTGCCAGTCCTGCGGCTCCGGTACCAGATTTCAATTTCAGGCTCCTGAGATTCATTAAAGCAAACCGACATCGCGCGAAAGACCCTTCACGGAAATCTGCACATGCGAAGAAGCAGCGCTGCTCCTGTGAAATGCCGTGGGCTGAAACTAATAAATCGGCAGTTTGGAGGCACCCTTCCTTCTCCTGGTGGTGGCTGTACAATACACTCCTGTGCCGGACTACAATCCAAACTGCGCTCGAAATGGGACCGGCTCGCCCTCTCCGCCTCGTACGTTCTGTATCAACCGAAACAAATTAGAACATACGTCGTAAACGCGGTCACCTGTTCGCCACTTCGCGTAATGAAGTGGGTTTTATCGCTTTGTATAAACCCCCACTGCTCTATGCAATCGCCCCAAATCTGTGGGGGCTGCGGCAGGTGTGCAGCGTTGCATGTTTTCACTGCTGCCAACAATGCAATGCGGGAAGGGCGCTTTTATTATTGTTCTTCTTAAAGCCCCTCACAACATACGTTACCAGTACTGTGACTCATCATGGTGGTCGACATATCAATGTCATCTCGAAAAGGAATGCCTTCATGAAAGTTATACAATACTGACAAGCCAGAAAACATGTGGACAGCACAAGAACTATCTCCTCGGTGTTTATATGAGGCTTCAACGAGACCACACCTTCATCAACACAACCTCTCGATGTGACCAATCTCACAGTGTAAAAGGCCTGTCTTGTGAGTTATCACAGATGCATATCTCTTGGCATGGGCTCGCGTCAACACGTCTTTACAACTTCGTCCCAATCGTTGAAACTCGGGGCGCACTCAAAGTGGTCCTCCCAATCTTGGGTAACCTTCTATAAGTTCCCATTAAAGGGCTTTGGTGTCCGGGGATTCTGCGGGGTCACGTAGGTGGCAGGACGAGAAAGGACACTGTCTGTTCTGGCCGGCGTGTGCGCAGCTATGGAAGTTCCTCCTCGAGCAGGAAGTAGACTTTCCGGGGAGAAGCCGCGAAGGCTCTGACTGGAGCTATGAACAGAAGTCTTACAGGGAGCTTTTCGCGCCACACTTTTTGTTCCGGCTTTGCGAAGGATTATGTAGCATAGCCCATAATACTCCAACGAAATCCACCAACTGTCGTCGAATAGAACTATAGATGGGGACCTCAGTGCAGCAAAGTTTAATTTTAAAAAATGACAGGTCGTGCTCTGCAAGAGGGAGGTTTAAATGCGCTAGCAGGCTGTTTACCACTCTAAGGACTGCTTGGCAGTTTTTTAAACCAGTGCAGTCATATTATATTGGCCCTTGCAAACTGCTTCGTTCACAAACTCATCTTGTACTTGACCAGTTCCATCACTGTTTCTTCCGTCTTGTTCCCACCACATAATTGCCCTAGTTGTGTTTCTTTTATTCACAAAACAGGCGTGTTTAGACACTTTTTAAGATGTCCGAAGAAATTAACGATTTTGCTTCATCCATGTTAAGTTCGAGGCCAAAGTGAATAGGCTACGCACGGATGTTTTGTATGAGAACCGGCGTTAGCTTTCCATGACTCAATGAAGGCGTAGTTTGTATTCGCCATTCCCCTTCTCGTCACTTACGCCACCTAGGATGACGTCATGGAAATTTCCACCGACACAACTGCTGCTTTCCCGCGCACACTATATTCACCTCTATCTGTCAATTAACACCATAGTCGTCGTGGCTATAAATATATCAGAAAAGTGGAAAAGGGCAAACGTCTCACATTTGCCAGGCTTACTTCTCCTAAGGCATTTCATTCAGTTAACTCTGGCATGTTATACAAGTATATATTTGTTCATGTATAAACGCTCAGAGGCTGCAGAGGATTCCCGCTGTGTTTGTATAGGCTTGTGAATGGGAGGGATACAGAAGGACGGACTCGTTGAAGCGGGTAAAAACCATGACGCTGGGACTAGCGCACCAGTTCTTAGGGCAATGTCTAGACCGTTTTTTTTTCTAAAATGATCTCCCAAGTGATACTCGGCCGCGTTCTACCAGATTTCGTTCAGTCCACCATAAATGTTTCGGGGTGGAAGTCTGCTTGCCAGAAATAAGTTTTATAAAGTCTTCCTCTTCTGGCAGAGCGTTTCTCCAGCAAATATTTGCCTCAAGAACAAACAGGGAAGAACTGTACGCGGACTTCTGCGATGTCCATTTTCTGGAGCCCTTATACTTGACCCTGTACTGTGGACGCCCAAGCAAATGTATTTTGAAAATAGTCAAGAAAATGCAGTTGCCGCCAGCAGCAAATATCCCGGCAATGAAGGCATTTTCCTGGCGTTTTCAAACACAAAGCAAAGAATGGAATTGCGACACTTGCCCTGATATAATGAAGATAGGACGATTTTAGGAGTTTCATCTTTTCTCGGTGACTTCCGCAATAATAACACTTGAAAAAATAATTATTTCACTTAGCGCATATAAGACACATAAGTCCTAATCTCTCAACAGAGGAGTCAGAATATTGCCAGTACCTTTGCCGAGAGACCCGATTTTTCAAGAATATTTCTGCGGCAGGCAGTTTTCATCGCCTAATAGTCCCACGGAAAATAATAAGGGGTGAATACCTTCTCAGCCTGGCCTGGAAAAAACATTGCACTTCAATTGGACACAATACAGGGAATCACGTTGTTCTCGGGCAACTGCTTTGAAATGGCTGTCTAGATTGATAGTGCTATCACAGCAGCCGTGGCCTTGGCGTCCGCCTCGGCTGCGGGAGGTGGCAGGTTCGAAACCCACCTCCGGATACCCACCAGGTGGGTACAGGCTTTACCAATGCTCACATGACGAATTCTCTTACAGACTTGTATTACCAGCAGAAACTGTGGGCAGATGAGAGGAATCGCATAATGCAGGTGAAATATGGGCAGAGTATGGTAAGGCACTAAGGAGCACGTAACCTCCCCAAGTGGCCACTCGCAGTGTAAAGGGGTCGCCCACGTAAATTATGAGAGATGCATATCCATTGGCGTTGTGCTTGTTTTCGAGTCAGCTTCTATGGTATAGGTGAAGGTACAGAAAGAAACGGCGCGCGCCTGGAACGGCTCAGAAATGTAAGAGAACTGTAGCTGTCAGCCAAAGTGTCACAAGCCTGTAAGCCGAACTGTCAGGAACGGGCTGGGAGTGAAATGAAAGAAAGCTTGAAATCTAGTGATCTAAAGCGATTTCCCTATGAATTTGGTATTGTCGTTGGCTGTGAACTGTACCGCATTCTTGTTATTGGCCTCTCGTCGAACGTTCTTCTTGTTCTTCTTCTCCACATGAAAATGGCACGCGCTATATCAAGGACTTCTTTTTTCTTCCTGGGCTGTGAGCTTTATCGTCGTTGACACTCCATTTCCGCATTATTTAAAACTTATTGTCATGTTTTCCCTAACTTTCATCTTTATAGTTCCAAGACTGTACACATCACGAAAGAAAGATCTGCTGAGTACAACATAATAAAATAAAACAGCGCAAAGGACGTGACGAAACACGAAGGAGCAAAACATAGACACGGGCGCTGACCAACAACTGAAATTTTATTTCGATGTAGGACACATATGTAAGGTACAAAGAGGGGGGTGTGTCCAAGGCGATCCTGCACAATCACCGAAACAGTGCAGTCACATCCAAGGGTAAAAACGATAAAAAGGTGAAAGGCCGAAAAAGACAAAAAGCGATAAATCCACGCGGTAAGAGGCCGGGACGGAAAGTGAAACCGATGAGGTTTTTCGTCCCGTCCCTTGCGCTGTCTTATTTCATTATGCAATACCGACTAGCCCGGCATCTTGCACTTCTGAGCACATCATACTGAACAAAAAGACGGGTGCTTTAAGCAAGCACTTTTCAAGCGAAGCCAAGGAGTTGTAAAATTTCTTTTAACACGCGATTAAGCTTACTCCAATCGACACAAAAGCGCAGCATTCTATACTTCTTTGTCACGATAGCCACAGGTGACGACAAAGGACCGTTCAAAGCTTTGATATGCCTTCATTTGACTTCTCTCTGGCTAGCCTCTCGCTGTCAGGAAGAGACACCATACCACTGCTGATCTGCTATGCGTGCACACTCATATGTGATTATTCATTGTTTAGTGATTGGCGAATTACCTACCTACCATATATATAGATGTCTAACCAGTGCGGTCTTCGCTCTCAGCCTCGAGGGCAACGAAGCGGACGTAGTCGCGTGAGGAGCGCTTGGGCTGGGATAAGTTTTTAAGGTTAAACATGGCCGGTAAGGGCCCCCTTCTACGTATTTGTATGCCGTCCTTCTGACTCGGTACAATTGGTGCCGGGTGGCGTAGAACGACGTACCACGTCACCAAACGTCGCGGTACGGGCAAGGAGTTGGTAGAGGTGGTGGCTCGACCTTAGCGATGGTGCCTTTAGTGCGTGCAGATCTTCCTATCGAACGACGTTGGCGAGTAAATGCACTTGACAAGGCCCGCAAATTTTCTGCAGTTCTTCGAGGAGCACAGAACGCAGGAGATAGCGAAGAGAGATCAAAGCTGCCCCGGAGGCAGCATCCAGAGGATGCAGCACGGAAACAGGATTCAACGCCCGGTCATACTGATTGTACCGCAGCTGCAGTGCTTTCACCATGAACACACACACGCAGAGGATTTCGATGCTCTTAGGCAGAATACATACTCTGAAACGGAACAGCTGCTCTACCACACCGCCCATCTTATTACTTACACCGTGACGTTCTCATGCTGAAGATGAATTTGATGTTTCAACGCACGCTCTGGCCGTTCACGGCGCTCGCTTTAGGTGAAAGGATTTAAAAGTTGGCGAACAAATTCCTGCCCCCTCGGAAATATCACCTCGCGATACTCATGCGATGGGCGGTCGGCGTCGTGGAAGCTATAGTAGACATTGCGGATGTCTGTAGTTTCCTTCCAGTCGTTGAAGCCTGGGATGCGTTCGAAGTTGTCGACCCATTCTTGAGTGTACTCCTAAAAGTCGCCATGAAAGGTCTTTCGAGTCTGGAGATTCTCGTAGGAGGCAGGAAGAGAAGAGACGCTGTCTGTTCTGGTCATGTGGGCGAAGCCAGGGGTGTCCCTTCTCGAGGAAGAAGTCGAAAATCCGGGGACAAGCCGTGAAGCCTCTGACTATGACATGAACAGCGGTGTCGGAGAGGGCCTTTCAGACCGGACTTGCTTTCCGTCTCTCCGAGACATTTTGGAGAATAGGCCACAATACCCAAACGAGATCCATCACTTGTCACGGACCAGAAGGGGAAGAGGTGCTGACGTGGAAGGGGACCTCAGAACGGCTGAGTTTAAAGTTTAAAATAATCACACGTCATGTTCTGTAAGAGCGAAGTTTAAAACTGCTAGCAAACAGTTGACAACACTAAGAACTGCTTGGATATTTTTAAAACCACTGCAACCAAATTATATTGGCCGTTGCAAACGCCTTTTTTTCTATCACTCTTAACATCTGCGCAACCAATCTCATGATTGTCACTTCCGTCTTGTTCTCACCGCATCAGTGTTCTTGTTGTGTTACTTTTTTTCGCAACACTGGCGTACTTAGACCCTGTTTAAGAAACCTCAAGGCATTACCCATTTTGCCTCGTCTATGCTTAGCAAGAGGCCGATTCGACTTAGTTACGAAAGGAGGTTTCATAGGCAAGTGCGCGCTAGCTTTCCATGACGTCAATGGCGCGGGATTGATTGACTGAAACAAAACGTGGAGCATGCTCGGGTTTCTGCTGGACCAGACAAATTCGAAAACTCAATCGGGAATAAGTTTGTCATAATTAGTAAAGACATACGTTGATAATACAAAACGTTCTAAGTTGAACTCGAAATCAGCCCCGGCCACAAATATGGAATCTGGGTGATGAATACATTAGTCAAATGATGACGGGGTTTATATTCGTCATCCACCTTCAGTTCGCTTACGCCACCTAGGATGACGCCACGGAAAGTGTCACCGCCGCAACTGCTGCCTTCCCACGCCCAATATGTTCATGTCAAACCATCAAGAAACCCGGTAGTCGTCGTAGCTATAAAGAAAGCAGAGGAGTGGAAAGGGGCCAACATCTCTATATTGTCAGAGGTACTTCTTATAAGCTGTTTTTTTTTATCAGTAAATTCTGGTGTGCAAAGCAAGTATTGCACTGTTCACGTCTCAACGCTCAGGGGCTGCGTAGTGTTTTCACTGTGTCTCTCTGGTTTCTGAATGGGAGGTATGCAGAGGGACAAATTTGCTGAAGCGAGTAAAAGAAATTGTGAGGACACTTTGGCAACTAAAGTGTTGGGAGGCGAAAGCTGAGGCGAAAGCCCATGTTTCGGTCCAGCGTCGCTATGCAGGTGTATCACGGTGTCAAATCCGTTGGTTTAACATTTCTTGAATCCTATAGACGCCAGAACTATGCTTATAATTTACGTGAAGGCAAATATGTCAATAACAGAGCTCGAACGGCGTATGCTACACAGCTAGCTGGCCATCGCAGTCCCGAACTTCTCAATACATACCTTAAGCTAGTCGACGCCCTATCCGAGTCAAATTCATCATCTGGGTTCAAGAAACGGGTGAAACACCTCTTTCTCAGTGTACAGTATGCATAGGAAATGAATCTGTTTGGCTTTGTGTACTGCGTAGCTACGCAGTGTATTCTTGTTTGAAATCATGCTACCCATGCTACCCATGCTACCTATCTTCATAGTGTTATTTTATTAGTGTTGTTCTTCGTAGTGTTATTGTAGTGTTATTGTAATTGCAATTGTGCAGACCACGTGTGTGTCCTTATATTTTGGTCGTTTTACTTTTGTTAGTGCGTGTCCAACGTTTTATACTGTACTTAGTCAGTGCAACAAAACATTTTTGCTTTTCTTTCCTTTTGTATTTTCTTGCTTTTCCTTCCCATCAGCGCAGGGTTACTTTTGATCGTCGCGCCGTTGTCTGAGGCATGTGTGCAATAAAGGTTCCGAGGCCCAGTCAGGCGTTTGAATACGTCTTTTGCCTCGGCTATCCAGACAGGAGAATTAAATATGTATAAGCATATACACTGTACCTGTTTCTGTCAAAAATGAATGAATGAATGAATGAACTATACCGTGACGACTTCAAGTGGATGTGACGTCACACTGTTCTCGTGGCTATATCGATACCTAATTTATACATCTTTCGAGGATCTTAAGTGTTAACTACGCTTAATTACACATCTTTTGGCCTAATTTGACGCAAATACAACGTTTTCGGACCATTCTGTGTCAATTTTCACTGTGCCGTGACGACTTCCGGTACATGTGACGCCACACAGTTCCCGTGGCTATATCGACGACCGCGCTATTTCGACGCAATTTCTACATTTCTGCCTATAGTTAATGAGCTAGTTAATCTACAGTCTTCAAACTTGGCTTCTAGGTTCACTTTTTCCACCTCTACCTGAAGCAACCATTGGTTGTCTTCTATTTTTCTTAGTTCCCGAGTTAATACGCGTGTGACACGCTTTGTTAACGGACGACAGTATGAGCCATTAAAGGCTTTCGCCATAATACGTGGGGCTTGGACTAGGGCACTAGTTTTTGTGGCTTTTGTTCTCAAATGACCTGCCATGTGAGACTCGGCCACGTTCTACCATATTTTGTTCTGTCCACCGTAGTTGTTTTGGGGGTGGGTGTTTGGTTAACACAAAAAATTGCGAGAAGTCTTCCTCTTCTGGCAGTGCGTTTCTCCAATGAATATTTGTCTCGTGTAAACAGGAAAGCACTCTACGGGGACTTCTGCAATGTTTTTTTTTTTTTCGGAGAACTTTTTCCAAGGCCCCGTATAGTGGAGGTCCAACCAGTAACGTTTTAAAAAGGGTCAGGAACATGCAGGTGCTGCCAGGAGCAAAGGCCTTTTTTTTTCTTTCAAGCTACACACGGCAACGATACCGGTTAAGTTGTTCATAGAGGGAAAAGATTTTTTCGAATTCAGGGGTCTCATAGTTGAGTTGGTAGGCAGCCAGAAACAAGAGAACATGTTTTCTTACATTGTTGGGAAGGGGTATATTTTTGGGGTGTATCACAACGAGCAATAAAGAAAGAATTTTTCAATTGACTCTCCCGACATTTGGCACTTATACGCATTCAGTGAAGATTGTGTAGCATTTTATTTATTAGGCTGATGGGCCCCCACTGTACTAAGCGCTCCAGAATGGCAAGTTACAATTCAGATCCGGATTAAAACCAGACCGCATTTTATTTCTTAAAAGTATGCTTTGGTTTGTCGCAATGCAAAAAAAGGCGGCGGAGACTTCCGTGCGGCTCTCCAGAGTATAGCCCTCGTTACGTCCGCACAAATCTTAATAAGCTGCTGCAAACCTGTGGCTGGCTAATCACAAAGTCGCCAGATGTTTTTTGTGTGTATATACATCTTGTTCTGCGTAGTGTTTAGGTTTTTCTTTGTTGTTATGTAGTGTTTGTGAAATATCGTACTGTGCCGGAGCCTGGTAATGACGGAAAAAGGCTCGTCATGGCTACTCGCTTCTCACGAGAAATTCCTGCCTTCGAAACCCACCTCTAGAACTTTTTCCCTCTTTACATTTTTTATTAGACAGAAAGTCTACACAAAGATAGTGTAAGGCCGCTAAAGCGATTGCAAAGCATTTGCGACACGGGGACTGAAAAATGAAGAGAAAAAGAACTTTTCCGAACATTCCTGAAGGCGAGCGCCTCTGTCTGGAAGAGCACCTCAGCGCAGGGGCCAGGACCTCCACCCCACGCGTCCTTTTGCGAATCGGGATGAGCGCGGACAGATTTTCGAGAGAATTCCAGCCCTGTTGAGAAGACAGGGGAAGCGAGACGTAGCTTAACGTCTGCAGCGACTCCTCTTCTCCCTCTCAGCGCCTCGCTGTCTTCTTGAAATTTCGAACTATGTTATTTAAGGTCATGATGCATCTCGTTATGCAGTTCTAAGCCAGCCTTCGCGCAGCCATGTAGACAGGCCCCGGATTTGTAGAAGCCTTGAAGAATGATCTTTGAGCTGCAGTGTTTCTTTTTAAACAGCTTTGGTAGGTTAGTGTGTACTCACTGTTCCGGCTTGTTAGATTCGTTTCTGCACAGTTTTAATTGTTATAAAAGGCCTGTTCTTTTGTCTCCCTTTTCTCTTAGTCCGTCCATCACCCGGCCGCCTGCTCGAAGTTCCGTGCCAAATAAACGAGCCTCGAAGGAAGCGAGGCGCGAAGGAAGAACCTATCAGTTTACTCATAGATAAAACTGCTCACCGCTGTCAGTAATGCAAGCACAATAAAAACTAGCCCAACGCGAGCCCACCTGACGCGACAGTGTCCGGTTCGTGGCCTTCGTGGCTTAGTGCACAAGTTGCGCGGGTCAGGCGCAGGGCTATAGGTTTGCATACTCTAATAAAGTTTTGGTCAAGGTGCAACCTTCTAATAACCAGTTTCCTTGTGTATTGCTTAATGACTGACAAATGTATTTTATACGTTATAGGGAAGATTTACAATCGCATAAAATAACGCTAAACAAATTTAATTTTGTTACCATGATGCACTCCCCCTGAGAACAAACAGGATGCGCCAAGAGGCAGAAAATGCTCAAAGAAATAAAAGAAACACCCTAAAATGTTCTCTCCATGGTCTTCCTGGATTGTGTTATATGCTGTGCTCTAATTGCTCCTACGTCTTTTCGAAAGTGCCTGTAGACGCTGGTATTGGCAACGTAGGCATTTTTTCTGGCGTTTCCAAGCACGAATCGAACACTGAAATTGTGAAACTTTGCCTAATGTCTCTAAGGTAGACCGGATTTATGAATTTCTGTTTTCTTCTCCGTAACCTCCGCGGTATTAAGGCTTGAAAAAAATAAATTTCTCTGCCCCATTCAGGACACCGGGATCTAAACGTCAGCAGCAGACGACAGAATAAACGGCCAGTACTCCTGCGCAGAGCATTGATTTTGCAAGAATAGTTCCACAGCCGGCTGCCATAATCGCCCAGCAGTCGCAACGGAAGTGAACAGGAGTGAATAGCTTCACAGCCTGGAATGCAAAGAACATTGTACGTCAATTGGACAAAAGATAAGAAATCACGAAGATCTCGCGCAACTGCCGTTAAATGACTGTCTAACTTCCCCGTGCTATCACCGCAGCCGTGGCCTAGTGGTTTGGCCGTCCGTCTCGGCTGCGGGAGGTGGCAGGTTCGAAACCCACCGACGGGTACCCACCGGATGGGTACAGGCGCTCCCCAACCTGGCGGCCGGTTTGTTCGTGGGAAGCAGTCCTGGGAGAGGCTCCGTAGCTCCCGCTATGCCCTGGGGGGTAAACCCTGTTTCGAACAACCGCCTGAAAAGGCGGCGTGGTATGTGTTCATGTGCTGTCCTCGTGTTTGTCTCTGTGACGTGTAAGTGTTTATAAGAAACCCGGTGAAGGTTCTGCCAAGACCACTAATGGCGGCGGAACTGGCTAGATTCCGGTGATGAGTAGCTGGACGATTGGTCACAGTCGCGGAGCCTCTTTTTGTTGCTTTTTTTTTTCATCTAAAGCCGATAAAGGGACACTGCGGAGCGTTGCATCCAATTTTTGTGCCTAGTTAAAGTTCATTCTGGGCCGCTTTCTGGCTACGCCCTGAAAATAACATCTACATATGGTCTTGCGCAACGGCTACAATTCGCAACATTTGCATAGAAAACGGCTCAATGTTAACCCTTGTGCAGTCAACGGCGTTGTATCCTAACTCGGGTGTGCGGGCATATAAAATCTTGGCGACTAACGGCAGCTTGCTTGCAGAATAACCGGGTGATGGCGTCACTTGGCGTTGTGCTTGTTTTCAAGTCAGCTTCTATGGTATAGGTGAAGGTACAGAAAGAAACGGCACGCGCCTGGAACGGCTCAGAAATGTAAAAGAACTGTAGCTGTCAGCCAAAGTGTCACAAGGCTGTCAGCCGAACTGTCAGGGACGGGCTGGGAGTGAAATGAAAGAAAGCTTGAAATCTAGTGATCTAAAGCGATTTCCCTATGAACTTGGTATTGTCGTTGGCTGTGAACTGTACCGCATTCTTGTTATTGGCCTCTCGTCGAACGTTCTTCTTGTTCTTCTTCTCCACATGAAAATGGCACGCGCTATATCAAGGACTTCTTTTTTCTTCCTGGGCTTATCGTCGTTGACACTACATTTCCGCATTATTTAAAACTTATTGTCATGTTTGCCCTAACTTTCATCTTTATAGTTCCAAGACTGTACACATCACGAAAGAAAGATCTGCTGAGCACAACATAATAAAATAAAACACGGCAAAGGACGGGACGCAACACGAAGGAGCAAAACATAGACACGGGCGCTGACCAACAACTGAAATTTCATTTCGATGTAGGACACATATGTAAGGTACAAAGAGGGGGGTGTGTCCAAGGCGATCCTGCACAATCACCGAAACAGTGTAGTCACATCCAAGGGTAAAAACGATAAAAAGGTGAAAGGCCGAAAAAGACAAAAAGCGATATAACCACGCGGTAAGAGGCCGGGACGGAAAGTGAAACCGATGAGGTTTTTCGTCCCGTCCTTTGCGCTGTCTTATTTCCTTGTGCAATACCGACATCCCGGCATCTTGCACTTCTGAGCACATCATACTGAACAAAAAGACGGGTGCTTTAAGCAAGCACTTTTCAAGCGAAGCCAAGGAGTTGTAAAATTTCTTTTAACACGCGATTAAGCTTACTCCAATCGACACAAAAGCGCAGCATTCTATACTTCTTTGTCACGATAGCCACAGGTGACGACAACGGACCGTTCAAAGCTTTGATATGCCATCATTTGACTTCTGTCTTTCTAGCCTCTCGCTGTCAGGAAGAGACACCATAGCACTGCTGATCTGCTATGCGGGCACACTCATATGTGATTATTCATTGTTTAGTGATTGGCGAATGACCTACCTACCATATATTGTAAGCACAACATGCGACCTTCGTCTTCATCTGTACATATCCATCATCATCGCTCAAAGCACAACATGCTTCCTTCGTCTTCATCTGTACATATCCATCATCATCGATCATCTTCTTCTTCGAAGGGTTGGTCGCCATACTTGCGGGTGCCATTAAAAGCTCTCTCCATCCTGCGCTCTGTCTCCTGTCTCACAAGTGGTGGAGTGTGCTCTCGATCCCTGCGTCCTCTCCGCCGCCAGACTGCAGCTACGTTCCGGTCGCCCCCTGCTCGTACCATCCGCACCGATGGATACCGTCAGTGACAACACCACTCGTACTCCCGGTGGGCCCCCCGTTCTTCTTCCTCTCGATTCGAACCGTCTGGAGCCAGCAATGATGAGCCAACCCAGTTCTTCCCAATCATCTGGACACCCCACTTGGACCATCACCACACTCCTGCGCGAGCCTCCCATTTTTGCTGGTCTTCGTGGGGACGATGTCGAGGACTGGTTCGACCAATATAACCAGGTCAGTGCCTATAATCGTTGGGACTCAGCGATGAAACTTGTAAACGTGTCGTTCTACCCCACTGCCGTGGCCAAGACTTGGTTCGTCAACCACAAAGATGCCATCCCGGACTGGGCTCACTTCTCGGCACAGATACGACAAATCTTTGGCACATCTGGTGCAAGCCCCGCTGTCTACAAAAAAAAGCTAGATACGCGCGTTCAGCTACCCTGTGAGTCCTACACATCCTACATTGAAGACGTGCTTGCCCTGTGTCGACGTGTCAACAGCGCTATGTCAGAGAACGATCGGGTACGTCATCTTCTGAAAGGGCTTGGGTCATTTGCCTTCAACACGCTTGCAGCTCAGAATCCAACGTCAGTCCAAGACATCCGAACAACTTGCCATCGTCTTGACTACCTTCAGTCGCTTCGATTAAAAGACACCTGGGACACCCCACTTTCACCCGACGTGGACTTACGCTCCCTCATTCGCTCCATTATCCGGGAGGAACTGCACGGCTCCACCTTACCGCCAGTTGATTCCCACCCGCCTCCAGCCCCGTCGTCCTCGCCTTTGCGTGATCTCATCAAAGACGAGCTCGCTTCGGTCACTCGCCTCTTGGCTGCGGAACCACCTGTACCGCGTTTTGTGCCTACCTATGCCCAGGTTGCTGCGACGCCTCCTGCTGCTGTTTACCCGTCGCATCCACAGCCCGTCCAGCAAACTCCGGTCTCTGTGTCCCCGAGCCCCGCTATGTGTCCTGTTTGGAGTCCGCCTGCACGTCGGCCGGTGTGTCACTACTGCGGAATTCGCGGGCATGTTGCCCGTGTGTGCCGTCGGCGTCAACGCGAGGAGCGCGAGTGGTACCCAGACTTTCGCAACGGAGCTACGTACTCGTCACCTGCTTACCGTCCGGCGTTTGCCTCCAGTCCTCCTCGTCGCCCATCGTATGGGGACTTCTCCCAAGACGCTCCGCACTCGTCGTACGCTTACCGCCCACCGTTTGCTGACCATACCAATTATCGTCCCTCCTATCCCTCTACCTCTCCGGACCGCTCCTCGACCGACAGGCCGTCGCGCCGCCGCTCCCCATCGCCTTTCCGCCGCTCGTCGTCGCCTCTACGTCCACCATCCTCCCAGACAACTGGCCACACGGAAAACTAAATTGTGCAGTTTCCGGAGGTGAAACTGCACCGCACGCCGCCCTCTCAATTCCTCCTGCACAGCCATCGAACATGTTAACCGTTGACATTGAAGGCACTGTAGTAGAAGCATTGATCGATACGGGCGCCGCCATTTCTGTAATTAGTTCTGATTTATGTTCTCGTCTTCGCAAGGTGCGCACCCCTTACAGTGGTCCTTCTCTCCGTGCTGCCAATGATGAATCAATGCGTCCTTCCGGATTGTGTACGGCACGAGTCACTATCGACGGCATCCTCCACTACATAGTATTTGCTGTGCTTCCCTCCTGTGCTTATCCCCTCATCCTCGGCTGGGACTTCCTCCACTCTGCGCAAGCTGTAATTACCTGCTGTCCCCCTACTCTACAGGCTTCTGAATCCGACCTTTCAGCCGTTTTTGTCCTGCCTTCTCATCATCTGGTTACCACCGCTGATCATGTACTTTACCCCGGCTGCGAAGATGTCCTCTCTATTGTTTCTGCCCACGTCAACGCTGGAGACGTTTTCGTCACACCAAGCCCCCGTCTTCTCTCAAGGGGCATCTTTCTCGTCGCGTCCCTGCTCCGCTTCACCAATGGGTCTTCACTACTGACTGCCTTCAACACTACGCCGGAACCCATTCTTCTGCGTCAAGGCACAGCCATCGCTTCTGTGGATACCACTCAACCTGTGGCCGTTCTTTCCTCTGCCCCTTCAAGTTTCGCTCTTTCGACCCCTGCCTCTGCCTCTGCATCTATTTCAGCTGCTATCAGCCGCGGTCTCACCCCGACTCAAAAAGATGAATTGCTTGCCGTCTTGACCAAGCATGCCGCTTCCTTTGATACCCAGGCAACCACCTTGAGCCAAACCACCGCAGCTAAGCATCGCATCTACACAGATGGTTCGGGCATCATTCGCCGTCGCCCGTATCGTGTGTCTTCTAGTGAGCGCAAGGTTATTCAAGATAACGTAGCCGACATGCTCAAGCGCCGCATCATACGCCCTTCTTCGAGTCCTTGGTCTTCGCCTGTTGTGCTGGTTCAAAAGAAGGATGGCTCAGTACGCTTTTGTGTTGACTATCGCGCCCTTAACAAGATCACTAGAAAAGATGTTTATCCGCTGCCTCGGATTGATGACGCCCTCGACTGTCTCCAAGGTGCACAATTTTTCTCTAGTCTCGACCTAATTTCCGGATACTGGCAAATACCAATGCATGAGGCCGACAAGGAAAAAACTGCTTTCGCCACTCCCGACGGATTATACGAATTCAACGTTATGCCGTTCGGCCTATGCAATGCTCCGGGCACGTTCGAGCGCATGATCGACACCGTTCTCCGAGGCCTGAAGTGGAAAACGTGCCTATGCTACCTCGACGACATAGTCATTTTTTCTTCGACTTTTTCTGAACACCTTGTTCGTCTCGATGAAGTATTAAGCGCACTTTCTGCGGCCGGCCTACAGTTAAACACCAAGAAATGTTGCTTTGCTTCCACTTCTATCAAGGTGCTCGGTCACATCGTTAGCCAGAAGAGTGTAAAGCCTGATCCCGACAAAGTGGCTGCAGTTTTGCATTTTCCTCGCCCATCGCGCGTCAAAGACCTGCGCAGTTTTCTGGGGCTAGCGTCATACTTCCGGCGCTTCATTCGCAACTTTGCCTCTATTGCGGCCCCTTTGCATAAGCTCCTCTGCGCTGACCAGCCGTTTGTTTGGTCTGAGACCTGTGAGGTCGCTTTTACTACCTTAAAGAAGGCTCTCACATCTGATCCGATACTGGCACATTTCGACGACAATGCTCCAACGATTTTACACACGGACGCCAGTGGACACGGCATTGGTGCAGTTCTTCTGCAGCGGCAGCACTCTTCGTGCGAGCAAGTCATCGCCTACGCCAGTCGTACACTGACTGCAGCGGAGCAGAACTACACGATAACTGAGCAAGAGTGCCTCGCTGTTGTCTGGGCCATTCAGAAATTTCGCCCTTATTTGTACGGCCGCCAGTTCACAGTTGTCACTGACCATCATGCCCTGTGCTGGTTGTCCTCGCAGAAAAACTTGTCCGGCCGCCTCGGCCGCTGGATTCTCCGTCTCCAGGAATATGACTTTACCGTCACCTATAAATCGGGCAAGAAACACCAGGACGCCGATGCGCTATCTCGTTGTCCCCTCGCCCAAACCCAACCACCGCCTCCGCAACCCGTGTACTCAGCATCCTCAAGCTGCCAAACTACCCCTTCGACGGCTATTTCAACCTTGACCACCGCACCCATTGACTTGATGCCAGCTCCCAGTCTTGGCGATCTCGCTTCAGCGCAGCGGGCCGACCCTTACTGCCGGACTCTTATCGACCGTCTGAGCGGTGCTACGCGGCCACCGAATGCCCGCCTACGTCGCCAACTTAACTCTTTCAAGCTAGTCGACAACATCCTTCTTTGGCACAATTACAGCCCCTTCGGTGACTCATGGGTGCCTGTCGTACCCCGTTCTCTTCGCCGAGAAGTTTTGCAGGCCTTTCATGATGACCCCCCGGCTGGCCACTTAGGCTTTCAGAAAACTTATGACCGCATCAAGCGCCGTTTCTTTTGGCCTGGCCTCTCAACCGCTGTTGGAAAATATATTGCGTCTTGCATCTCTTGCCAACGTCGTAAACGGAGCACGTCTGCCCCTGCGGGCCTTCTACAGCCTCTCCCCTGTCCTTTCTCCCCTTTTGAAGTCGTTGGGATTGACCTCTACGGTCCCTTACCATTAACACCAACGGGCAACCGTTGGATCGTCACTGCCATCGACCACTTAACTAGATACGCTGAAACGGCCCCTGTTCCTTCCGGCTCTGCTTCAGAGATCGCCCACTTCTTCCTGAACGCCATCCTTCTGCGCCATGGAGCTCCTCGTGTCCTTATTAGTGACCGCGGCAAGTCCTTCCTCTCCAGCATCCTTGCCGAAGTTCTTCACGCCTCCAGAACCGTGCACAAAACCTCTTCAGCTTATCACCCTCAGACCAATGGGCTCACAGAGCGCTTTCATCGCACGCTGTCCGATATGCTAGCCACCTACATCCAGCCCGACCACACCAACTGGGACACCATGCTTCCCATCGTTACCTTTGCATACAATAGTGCCGTGCAAAGAACCACCAACTTCTCCCCATTCTTCCTTGTGTATGGACGTCAACCTACCTTCACCCTCGAAGCGTCTTTCTTCTCCGCCCCCTCAACCTCTTCCAGACTCTCTCACGAACAGTTTACTTCTCGTCTTACCTACTGCCGTGCCATTGCCCGCCTGAATACCGACGCCTCCCAAGCCTCCCGGAAAAACACCTATGATCTATCCCACCGTGCCATATTTTTTCACCCTGGTGATGAGGTACTGCTGTGGACTCCAGTGCGTACCCCGGGATTGTGTGAAAAATTTTTGAGCCGTTATATTGGTCCGTATACTGTACTCGAACAAACGTCCCCGGTGAACTATCGCGTTGCCCCTGTTCATCCTGTTAATGATCGTCGTTGCCGAGGTGCCGAGATTGTTCATGTTTCCCGCCTCAAACCCTTTGCCCGTCGCCCTACTGTGCTCTAATCTGCGCCCGGGCCGGTCGCTTTCGTACTCGGGGGGAGAAAGTGTAAGCACAACATGCGACCTTCGTCTTCATCTGTACATATCCATCATCATCGCTCAAAGCACAACATGCTTCCTTCGTCTTCATCTGTACATATCCATCATCATCGATCATCTTCTTCTTCGAAGGGTTGGTCGCCATACTTGCGGGTGCCATTAAAAGCTCGCTCCATCCTGCGCTCTGTCTCCTGTCTCACAATATATAGATGTCTAACCAGTGCGGTCTTCGCTCTCAGCCTCGAGGGCAACGAAGCGGACGTAGTCGCGTGAGGAGCGCTTGGGCTGGGATAAGTTTTTAAGGTTAAACATGGCCGGTAAGGGCCCCCTTCAACGTCTTTGTCTGCCGTCCTTCTGACTCGGGACAATTGGCGCCGGGTGGCGTAAAACGACGTACCACGTCACCAAACGTCGCGGTACGGGCAAGGAGTTGGTAGAGGTGGTGGCTCAACCTTAGCGATGGTGCCTTTAGTGCGTGCAGAGCTTCCTATCGAACGACGTTGGCGAGTAAATGCACTTGACAAGGCCCGCAAATTTTCTGCAGTTCTTCGAGGAGCACAGAACGGAGGAGATAGCGAAGAGAGATCAAAGCTGCCCCGGAGGCAGTATCCAGAGGATGCAGCACGGAAACAGGATTCAACGCCCGGTCATACTGATTGTACCGCAGCTGCACTGCTTTCACCATGACCACACACACGCAGAGGATTTCGATGCTCTTAGGCGGATTACATACTCTGTAACGGAACAGCTGCTCTACCACACCGCCCATCTTATTGCTTACACCGTGACGTTCTCATGCTGAAGATGAATTTGATGTTTCAACGCACGCTCTGGCCGTTCACGGCGCTCGCTTCAGGTGAAAGGATTTAAAAGTTGGCGAACAAATTCCTGCCCCCTCGGAAGTATCACCTCGCGATACTCATGCGATGGGCGGTCGGCGTCGTGGAAGCTGTAGTAGACATTGCGGATGTCTGTAGTTTCCTTCCAGTCGTTGAAGCCTAGGATGCGTTCGAAGTTGTCGACCCATTCTTGAGTGTTCTCCTATAAGTCGCCATGAAAGGTCTTTCGAGTCTGGAGATTCTCGTAGGAGGCAGGAAGCGAAGAGACGCTGTCTGTTCTGGCCATGTGGGCGAAGCCAGGGGTGTCCCTTCTCGAGGAAGAAGTCGAAAATCCGGGGACAAGCCGTGAAGCCTCTGACTATGACATGAACAGCGGTGTCGGAGAGGGCCTTTCAGACCGGACTTGCTTTCCGTCTCTCCGAGGCATTTTGGAGAATAGGCCACAATACCCAAACGAGATCCATCACTTGTCACGGACCAGAAGGGGGAGAGGCGCTGACGTGGACGGGGACCTCAGAACGGCTGAGTTTAAAGTTTAAAATAATCACACGTCATGTTCTGTAAGAATGAGGTGTAAAAGTACTAGCAAGCAGTTGACAGCACTAAGGACTGCTTGGATATTTTTAAAACCACTGCAACCAAATTATATTGGCCGTTGCAAACGCCTTTTTTTCTATCACTCTTAACATCTGCGCAACCAATCTCATGATTGTCACTTGCATTTTGTTCTCACCGCCTCAGTGTTCTTGTTGTGTTGCTTTTATTCGCAACAGTGGCGTACTTAGACCCTGTTTAAGAAACCACAAGGCATTGCCCATTTTGCCTCGTCTATGCTTAGCAAGAGGCCGATTCGACTTAGCTACGCAAGGAGGTTTCATAGGCAAGTGCGCGCTAGCTTTCCATGACATCAATGGCGCGGGATTGATTGACTGAAACAAAACGTGGAGCATGCTCGGATTTCTTCTGGACCAGAAAAATTCGAAAACTCAATCGGGAATAAGTTTGGCATTAGTTAGTAAAGACATACGTTGATAATACACAACGTTCTAAGTTGAACTCGAAATCAGCCCCGGCCACTAATATGGAATCTGGGTGATGAATCCATTAGTCAAATGATGACGGGGTTTATATTCGTCATCCACCTTCAGTTCGCTTACGCCACCTAGGATGACGCCACGGAAAGTGTCACCGCCGCAACTGCTGCCTTCCCACGCCCAATATGTTCATGTCAATCCATCAAGAAACCCGGTAGTCGTCGTAGCTATAAAGAAAGCCAAGGAGTGGAAAGGGGCCAACATCTCTATATTGTCAGAGGTACTGCTTATAAGCTGTTTTTTTTATCACTAAGTTCTGGTGTGCAATGCAAGTATTGCATTGTTCACGTGTCAACGCTCAGAGGCTGCGTAGTGTTTTCACTGTGTCTCTCTGGTTGCTGGTGTGCAGAGGGACAAATTTGCTGAAGCGAGTAAAAGAAATTGTGACGACACTTTGGCAACTAAAGTGTTGGGAGTCGTAAGCTGAGGCGAAAGCCGATGTTTCGGTCCAGCGTCGCTATGCAGGTGTATCACGGTGTCAAATCCGTTGGTTTAACATTTCTAGAAACCTATAGACGCCAGAACTATGCTTATAATTTACGTGAAGGCAAATATCTCAATAACAGAGCTCGAACATCGTATGCTACACAGTTAGCTGGCCATCGCAGTTCCGAACTTCTCAATACATACCTTAAGCTAGTCGACGCCCTATCCGAGTCAAATTCATCATCTGGGTTCAAGAAACTGGTGAAACACCTCTCTCTCAGTGTACCGTATGCATAGGAAATGAATCTGTTTGGCTTTGTGTACTGCGTACCTACGCTGTGTATTCATGTTTGAAATCATGCTACCCATGCTACCCATGCTACCCATCTTCATAGTGTTATTTTATTACTGTTGTTCTCCGTAGTGTTATTGTAGTGTTATTGTAATTGCAATTGTGCAGACCACGTGTGTGTCCTTATATTTTGGTCGTTTTACTTTTGTTAGTGCGTGTCCAACGCTTGATATTGTACTTAGTGCAACACAACATTTTTGCTTTTCTTTCCTTTTGTATTTTCTTGCTTTTCCTTCCCATCAGCGCAGTGTTACTTTTGATCGTCGCGCCATTGTCTGAGGCATGTGTGCAATAAAGGATCCGAGGCCCAGTCAGGCGTTTGAATACGTCTTTTGCCTCGGCTATCCACACAGGAGAATTAAATATGTATAAGCATATACACTGTACCTGTTTCTGTCAAAAATGAATGAATGAATGAATGAATGAATGAATGAATGAATGAATGAATGAATGAATGAATGAATGAATGAATGAATGAACGAACGAACGAACTATCCCGTGACGACTTCAAGTGGATGTGACGTCACACTGTTCTCGTGGCTATATCGATACCTAATTTATACATCATTCGAGGATCTTAAGTGTTAACTACGCATAATTACACATCGTTTCACCTAATTTGACTCAAATACAACGTTTTCCGACCATTCGGTGTCAATTTTCACTGTGCCGTGACGACTTCCGGTACATGTGACGCCACACAGTTCCCGTGCCTATATCGACGACCGCGCTATTTCGACGCAATTTCTACATTTCTGCCTATAGTTAATAAGCTAGTTAATCTACAGTCTTCAAACTCGGCTTCTAGGTTCACTTTTTCCACCTCTACCTGAAGCAACCATTGGTTGTCTTCTATTTTTCTTAGTTCCCGAGTTAATATGCGTGTGAAACGGTTTGTTAACGGACGACAGTATGAGCCATTAAAGGCTTTCGCCATAATACGTGGGGCTTGGACTAGGGCACTAGTTTTTATGGCTTTTGTTCTCAAATGGCCTGCCATGTGAGACTCGGCCACGTTCTACCATATTTTTTTCTGTCCACCGTAGTTGTTTTGGGGGTGGATGTTTGCTTAACACAAAAAATTGCGAGATGTCTTCCTCTCCTGGCAGTGCGTTTCTCCAATGAATATTTGTCTCATGTAAACAGGAAAGCACTCTACGGGGACTTCTACGATGTTTTTTTTTCGGAGAGCTTTTTCCATGGCCACGTATAGTTGAGGTCCAACCAGTAACGTTTTAAAAAGGGTCAGGAAAATGCAGGTGCTGCCAGGAGCAAAGGCACTTTTTTTTTCTTTCAAGCTACACACGGCAACGATCCCGGTTAATTTGTTCATAGAGGGAAAAGTTTTTTTTCGAATTCAGGGGTCTCATAGTTGAGTTGGTAGGCAGCCAGAAACATAAGACCATGTTTTCTTACATTGTTGGGAAGGGGTATATTTTTGGGATGTATCACAACGAGCAATAAAGAAAGAATTTTTCAATTGACTCTCCCGACATTTGGCACTTATACGCATTCAGTGAAGATTGTGTAGCATTTTATTTATTAGGCTGATGGGCCCCCACTGTACTAAGCGCTCCAGAATGGCAAGTTCCAATTCAGATCCGGATTAAAACCAGACCGTATTTTATTTCCTAAAAGTATGCTTTGGTTTGTCGCAATGCAAAAAAAGGCGGCGGAGACTTCCGTGCGGCTCTCCAGAGTATAGTCCTCGTTACGTCCGCACAAATCTTAAAAAGCTGCTGCAAACCTGTGGCTGGCTAATCACAGAGTCGCCAGATGTTTTTTGTGTGTATATACATCTTGTTCTGCGTAGTGTTTAGGTTTTTCTTTGTTGTTATGTAGTGTTTGTGAAATATCGTGCTGTGCCGGAGCCTGGTAATGAAGGAAAAAGGCTCGTCATGGCTACTCGCTTCTCACGAGAAATTCCTGCCTTCGAAACCCACCTCTATAACTTTTTCCCTCTTTACATTTTTTATTAGACAGAAAGTCTACACAAAGATAGTGTAAGGCCGCTAAAGCGATTGCAAAGCATTTGCGACACGAGGACTGAAAAATGAAGAGAAAAAGCGCTTTTCCGAACATTCCTGAAGGCGAGCGCGGCTGTCTGTAAGAGCACCTCAGCGCGTCCTTGGCGAGTCGGGATGAGCGCGGACAGATTTTCGAGAGAATTCCAGCCCTGTTGAGAAGACAGGGGAAGCGAGACGTAGCTTAACGTCTGCAGCGACTCCTCTTCTCCCTCTCAGCGCCTGGCTGTCTTCTTGAAATTTCGAACTATGTTATTTAAGGTCATGATGCATCTCGTTAAGCAGTTCTAAGCCAGCCTTCGCGCAGCCATGTAGACAGGCCCCGGATTTGTAGAAGCCTTGAAGAATGATCTTTGAGCTGGAGTATTTCTTTTTAAACAGCTTTGGTAGGTTAGTGCGTAGTCACTGTTTCGGCTTGTTAGATTCGTTTCTGCACAGTTTTAATTGTTATAAAAGGCCTGTTCTTTTGTCTCCCTTTTCTCTTCGTGCGTCCATCACCCGGCCGCCTGCTCGAAGTTCCGCGCCAAATAAACGAGCCTCGAAGGAAGCGAGGCGCGAAGGAAGAACCTATCAGTTTACTCATAGATAAAACTGCTCACCGCTGTCAGTAATGCAAGCACAATAAAAACTAGCCCAACGCGAACCCACCTGACGCGACAGTGTCCGGTTCGTGGCCTTCGTGGCTTAGTGCACAAGTTGCGCGGGTCAGGCGCTGGGCAATACGTTTGCACGCTCTAATAAAGTTTTGGTCAAGGTGCAACCTTCTAATAACCAGTTTTCTTGTGTATTGCTTAATGACTGACAAATGTATTTTATACGTTATAGGGAAGATTTACAATCGCATAAAATAACGCTAAACAAATTTATCTTTGTTACCATGATGCACTGACATCCTCCCCGAGAACAAACAGGATGCGCCAAGAGGCAGAAAATGCTCAAACAAATAAAAGAAACACCCTAAAATGTTCTCTCCATGGTCTTCCTGGATTGTGTTATATGCTGTGCTCTAATTGCTCCTACGTCTTTTCGAAAGTGCCTGTAGACGCTGGTATTGGCAACGTAGGCATTTTTTCTGGCGTTTCTAAGCACGAATCGAACAATCAAAATTGTGAAACTTTGCCTAATGTCTGTAAGGTAGACCGGTTTTATGAATTTCTGGTTTCTTCTCGGTAACCTCCGCAGTATTAACGCTGGAAAAAAATAAATTTCTCTGCCCCATTCAGGACACCGGGATCTAAACGTCAGCAGCAGACGACAGAATAAACGGCCAGTACTCCTGCGCAGAGCATTGATTTTGCAAGAATAGTTCCTCAGCCGGCTGCCATAATCGCCCAGCAGTCGCAACGGAAGTGAACAGGAGTGAATACCTTCTCACCCTGGAATGCAAAGAACATTGTACGTCAATTGGACAAAAGATAAGAAATCACGAAGATCTCGGGCAACTGCCGTTAAATGACTGTCTAACTTCACCGTGCTATCACCGCAGCCGTGGCCTAGTGGTTTGGTCGTCCGCCTCGGCTGCGGGAGGTGGCAGGTTCGAAACCCACCGACGGATACCCACCGGATGGGTACAGGCGCTCCCCAACCTGGCGGCCGGTTTGTCTGAGGGGAGAGCAGTCCTGGGAGAGGCTCCGTAGCTCCCGCTATGCCCTGGGGGGTAAACCCTGTTTCGAACAACCGCCTGAAAAGGCGGCTTGGTATGTGTTCATGTGCTGTCCTCGTGTTTGTCTCTGTGACGTGTAAGTGTTTATAAGAAACCTGGTGAAGGTTCTGCCAAGACCACTAATGGCGGCGGAACTGGCTAAATTCCGGTGATGAGTAGGTGGACGATTGGTCACAGTCGCGGAGCCTCTTTTTGTTGCTTTTTTTTTTCATCCAAAGCCGATAAAGGGACACCGCGGAGCGTTGCATCCAATTTTTGTGCGTAGTTAAAGTTCAATGTGGGCCGCTTTCTGGCTACGCCCTGAACATAACACCTACATATGGTCTTGCGCAACGGCTACAATTCGCAACATTTGCATAGAAAACGGCTCAATGTTAACCCTTGTGCAGTCAATGGCGTTGTATCCTAACTCGGGTGTGCGGGCATATAAAATCTTGGCGACTTAGCGCAGCTTGCTTGCAGAATAACCGGGTGATGGCGTCACTTGCGCTGCATATTTTGACCTTTTCTAATTCATAACGAAGCTACCATGATCCTTATTTGCACGAATAAAGCGACGCACTGCCCCCCGCGCGACGCAATTCTGCGGCGCTGGTGGGGCACTACTGCGCCGCGGCGCATCACCTCTCTTTGTGTCCTGCTCGGCCACACTGTTCCCGTCTACAGCAATATTTTCTCGGCGGAGAGGGCGCATACAGACTCGCGATGCGTATTGTGTGCTCAGATGATGTTCCTAGATGGGAAGTTTCACCATTGGCTGAATCACGTCGATTCTGCTAAAAAGCACCTTGATTTTGTCCTTGGAATTGGAAGCATGAGAAGTTGTCCTACAGACATGTGTGGCCAGTACAAAATGGTTTGGGTTATTGGGGTTTAACGTCCCGAAGCAACTCAGGCTATGAGGGACGCCGTAGTGAAGGGTTCCGGAAATTTCGACCACCTGGCATTCTTTAACGTGCACTGACATCGCACAGCACACGAGCCTCTAGAATTTCGCCTTTATCGAAATTCGGCCGCCGCGGCCGGGGGCACTATAAAATGCAGGGATATTACAGGATTCATATAATGCAGGTAAAGTAACGGCACAGCAATCTAAGGCGAGGAAGAGCCGGTTAAAATATAAGACGAGTGATCTAAAACTTGGAGCAACAGCAGAGTGCGCGCTAGTACTTCCTATAATATGTGCGCTTAGTCCGTTAGCACCATGTAGGTTGGTAAAGAGTACAACTGCAAATTGAAAGTGGCAGGCACCATTCGCCAGATATATTAGCGCCGTGTAGTACACACGCTGCAGCAGTGCATTCAGATTACAGCCCCCGCACTTTGTAGAGCTCGGTGTGGCCGGGCAAGAGCGGAACGCGATCGAAGCACAACAAAATTTTGGTCTGGCAGTGTTCTGGGAGCTTAACGCACCAAGATTGAACGCACAGTGTTATCCGAAACCTTGACTACAGCTTTCCCAAAAGGATTTCTGAATACATGAGGTGGTAAATACGCTTACTACGGTATCTACGAGGGTATCTGAAAAGTGGCGGCGAAAGCACAGAAGAGGTTGGAACGGCATCCCTTTACTGCATCGGCCGTGCCAGTCCTGCGGCTCCGGTACCAGATTTCAATTTCAGGCTCCTGAGATTCATTAAAGCAAACCGACATCGCGCGAAAGACCCTTCACGGAAATCTGCACATGCGAAGAAGCAGCGCTGCTCCTGTGAAATTCCGTGGGCTGAAACTAATAAATCGGCAGTTTGGAGGCACCCTTCCTTCTCCTGGTGGTGGCTGTACAATACACTCCTGTGCCGGACTACAATCCAAACTGCGCTCGAAATGGGAGCGGCTCGCCCTCTCCCTCTCGTACGTTCTGTATCAACCGAAACAAATTAGAACATACGTCGTAAACGCGGTCACCTGTTCGCCACTTCGCGTAATGAAGTGGGTTTTATCGCTTTGTATAAACCCCCACTGCTCTATGCAATCGCCCCAAATCTGTGGGGGCTGCGACAGTTGTGCAGCGTTGCATGTTTTCACTGCTGCCAACAATGCAATGCGGGAAGGGCGCTTTTATTATTGTTCTTCTTAAAGCCCCTCACAACATACGTTACCAGTACTGTGACTCATCATGGTGGTCGACATATCAATGTCATCTCGAAAAGGAATGCCTTCATGAACGTTATACAATACTGACAAGCCAGAAAACATGTGGACAGCACAAGAACTATCTCCTCGGTGTTTATATGAGGCTTCAACGAGACCACACCTTCATCAACACAACCTCTCGATGTGACCAATCTCACAGTGTAAAAGGCCTGTCTTGTGAGTTATCACAGATGCATATCTCTTGGCATGGGCTCGCGTCAACACGTCTTTACAACTTCGTCCCAATCGTTGAAACTCGGGGCGCACTCAAAGTGGTCCTCCCAATCTTGGATAACCTTCTATAAGTTCCCATTAAAGGGCTCTGGTGTCCGGGGATTCTGCGGGGTCACGTAGGTGGCAGGACGAGAAAGGACACTGTCTGTTCTGGCCGGCGTGTGCGCAGCTATGGAAGTTCCTCCTCGAGCAGGAAGTAGACATTCCGGGGAGAAGCCGCGAAGCCTCTGACTGGAGCTATGAACAGAAGTCTTACAGGGAGCTTTTCGCGCCACACTTTTTGTTCCGGCTTTGCGAAGGATTATGTAGCATAGCCCATAATACTCAAACGAAATCCACCAACTGTCGTCGAATAGAACTATAGATGGGGACCTCAGTGCAGCCAAGTTTAATTTTAAAAAATGACAGGTCGTGCTCTGCAAGAGGGAGGTTTAAATGCGCTAGCACGCTGTTTACCACTCTAAGCACTGCTTGGCAGTTTTTTAAACCAGTGCAGTCATATTATATTGGCCCTTGCAAACTGCTTCGTTCACAAACTCATCTTGTACTTGACCAGTTCTATCACTGTTTCTTCCGTCTTGTTACCACCACATAATTGTCCTAGTTGTGTTGCTTTTGTTCACAACACAGGCGTGTTTAGACGCTTTTTAAGATGTCCCAAGAAATTAACGATTTTGCTTCATCCATGTTAAGTTCGAGGCCGAAGTGAATACGCTACGCACGGATGTTTTGTATGAGAACCGGCGTTAGCTTTCCATGACTCAATGAAGGCGTAGTTTGTATTCGTCATTCCCCTTCTCGTCACTTGCGCCACCTAGAATGACGTCATGGAAATTTCCACCGACACAACTGATACTTTCCCGCGCACACTATATTCACCTCTATCTGTCAAGTAACACCATAGTCGTCGTGGCTATAAATGGAGCAGAAAAGTGGAAAAGGGCAAACCTCTCACATTTGCCAGGCTTACTTCTCCTAAGGCATTTCATTCAGTTAACTCTGGCATGTTATACAAGTATATATTTGTTCATGTATCAACGCTCAGAGGCTGCAGAGTATTCCCGCTGTGTTTGTATAGGCTTGTGAATGTGAGGGATACAGAAGGACGGACTCGTTGAAGCGGGTAAAAACATGACGCTGGGACTAGAGCACCAGTTCTTAGGGCAATGTCTAGACCGTTTATTTTTTTTCTAAAATGATCTCCTAAGTGATACTCGGCCGCGTTCTACCAGATTTCGTTGAGTCGACCATAAATGTTTCGGGGTGGAAGTCTGCTTGCCAGAAATAAGTTTTATAAAGTCTTCCTCTTCTGGCAGAGCGTTTCTCCAACAAATATTTGCCTCAAGTACACACAGGGAAGAACTGTACGCGGACATCTGCGATGTTCATTCTCTGGAGCCCTTATACTTGACCCTGTACTGTGGACGCCCAAGCAAATGTATTTTGAAAAGAGTCAAGAAAATGCAGTAGCCGCCAGCAGCAAATATCCCGGCAACGAAGGCATTTTCCTGGCGTTTTCAAACATAAAGCAACGAATGTAATTGTGACACTTGCCCTGATATAATGAAGATAGGACGATTTTAGGAGTTTTATCTTTTCTCGGTGACTTCCGCAATAATAACACTTGAAGAAATAATTATTTCACTTAGCGCATATAAGACACATAAGTCCTAATCTCTCAACAGAGGAGTCAGAATATTGCCAGTACCATTGCCGAGAGACCCGATTTTGCAAGAATATTTCTGCGGCAGGCAGTATTCATCGCCTAATAGTCCCACGGAAAATAATAAGGGGTGAATACCTTCTCAGCCTGGCCTGGAAAAAACATGCACTTCAATTGGACACAATACAGGGAATCACGTTGTTCTCGGGCAACTTCTTTGAAATGGCTGTCTAGATTGATAGTGCTATCACAGCAGCCGTGGCCTTGGCGTCCGCCTCGGCTGCGGGAGGTGGCAGGTTCGAAACCCACCTCCGGATACCCACCAGGTGGGTACAGGCTTTACCAATGCTCACATGACGAATTCTCTTACAGACTTGTATTACCAGCAGAAACTGTGGGCAGATGAGAGGAATCGCATAATGCAGGTGAAATATCGGCAGAGTATGGTAAGGCACTAAGGAGCACGTAACCTCCCCAAGTGGCCACTCGCAGTGTAAAGGGTTCGTCCACGTAAATTATGAGAGATGCATATTCATTGGCGTTGTGCTTGTTTTCAAGTCAGCTTCTATGGTATAGGTGAAGGTACAGAAAGAAACGGCGCGCGCCTGGAACGGCTCAGAAATGTAAGAGAACTGTAGCTGTCAGCCAAAGTGTCACAAGCCTGTCAGCCGAACTGTCAGGAACGGGCTGGGAGTGAAATGAAAGAAAGCTTGAAATCTAGTGATCTAAAGCGATTTCCCTATGAACTTTGTATTGTCGGTGGCTGTGAACTGTACCGCATTCTTGTTATTGGCCTCTCGTCGAACGTTCTTCTTGTTCTTCTTCTCCACATGAAAATGGCACGCGCTATATCAAGGACTTCTTTTTTCTTCCTGGGCTGTGAGCTTTATCGTCGTTGACACTACATTTCCGCATTATTTAAAACTTATTGTCATGTTTGCCCTAACTTTCTTCTTTATAGTTCCAAGACTGTACACATCACGAAAGAAAGATCTGCTGAGCACAACATAATAAAATAAAGCAGCGCAAAGGACGGGACGAAACACGAAGGAGCAAAACATAGACACGGGCGCTGACCAACAACTGAAATTTTATTTCGATGTAGAACACATATGTAAGGTACAAAGAGGGGGGTGTGTCCAAGGCGATCCTGCGCAATCACCGAAACAGTGCAGTCACATCCAAGGGTAAAAACGATAAAAAGGTGAAAGGCCGAAAAAGACAAAAAGCGATAAAACCACGCGGTAAGAGGCCGGGACGGAAAGTGAAACCGATGAGGTTTTTCGTCCCGTCCCTTGCGCTGAATTATTTCATTATGCAATACCGACTAGCCCGGCATCTTGCACTTCTGAGCACATCATACTGAACAAAAAGACGGGTGCTTTCAGCAAGCACTTTTCAAGCGAAGCCAAGGAGTTGTAAAATTTCTTTTAACACGCGATTAAGCTTACTCCAATCGACACAAAAGCGCAGCATTCTATACTTCTTTGTCACGATAGCCACAGGTGACGACAACGGACCGTTCAAAGCTTTGATATGCCATCATTTGACTTCTGTCTGGCTAGCCTCTCGCTGTCAGGAAGAGACACCATACCACTGCTGATCTGCTATGTGTGCACACTCATATGTGATTATTCATTGTTTAGTGATTGGCGAATGACCTACCTACCATATATATAGATGTCTAACCAGTGCGGTCTTCGCTCTCAGCCTCGAGGGCAACGAAGCGGACGTAGTCGCGTGAGGAGCGCTTGGGCTGGGATAAGTTTTTAAGGTTAAACATGGCCGGTAAGGGCCCCCTTCTACGTCTTTGTCTGCCGTCCTTCTGACTCGGGACAATTGGTGCCGGGGGGCGTAGAACGACGTACCACGTCACCAAACGTCGCGGTATGGGCAAGGAGTTGGTAGAGGTGGTGGCTCGACCTTAGCGACGGTGCCTTTAGTGCGTGCAGAGCTTCCTATCGAACGACGTTGGCGAGTAAATGCACTTGGCAAGGCCCGCTAATTTTCTGCAGTTCTTCGAGGAGCACAGAACGCAGGAGATAGCGAAGAGAGATCAAAGCTGCCCAGGAGGCAGTATCCAGAGGATGCAGCACGGAAACAGGATTCAACGCCCGGTCATACTGATTGTACCGCAGCTGCAGTGCTTTCACCATGAACACACACACGCAGAGGATTTCGATGCTCTTAGGCAGAATACATACTCTGAAAAAACGGAACAGCTGCTCTGCCACACCGCCCATCTTATTACTTACACCGTGACGTTCTCATGCTGAAGATGAATTTGATGTTTCAACTCACGCTCTGGCCGTTCACGGCGCTCGCTTTTGGTGAAAGGATTTAAAAGTTGGCGAACAAATTCCTGCCCCCTCGGAAGTATCACCTCGCGATACTCATGCGATCGGCGGTCGGCGTCGTGGAAGCTATAGTAGACATTGCGGATGTCTGTAGTTTCCTTCCAGTCGTTGAAGCCTGGGATGCGTTCGAAGTTGTCGACCCATTCTTGAGTGTACTCCTATAAGTCGCCATGAACGGTCTTTCGAGTCTGGAGATTCTCGTAGGAGGCAGGAAGAGAAGAGACGCTGTCTGTTCTGGCCATGTGGGCGAAGCCAGGGGTGTCCCTTCTCGAGGAAGAAGTCGAAAATCCGAGGACAAGCAGTGAAGCCTCTGACTATGACATGAACAGCGGTGTCGGAGAGGGCCTTTCAGACCGGACTTGCTTTCCGTCTCTCCGAGGCATTTTGGAGAATAGGCCACAATACCCAAACGAGATCCATCACTTGTCACGGACCAGAAGGGGAAGAGGTGCTGACGTGGAAGGGGACCTCAGAACGGCTGAGTTTAAAGTTTAAAATAATCACACGTCATGTTCTGTAAGAGCGAAGTGTAAAAGTGCTAGCAAGCAGTTGACAACACTGAGAACTGCTTGGATATTTTTAAAACCACTGCAACCAAATTATATTGGCCGTTGCAAACGCCTTTTTTTCTATCACTCTTAACATCTGCGCAACCAATCTCATGATTGTCACTTCCGTCTTTCTTCTCACCGCATCAGTGTTCTTGTTGTGTTACTTTTTTTCGCAACACTGGCGTACTTAGACCCTGTTTAAGAAACCTCAAGGCATTACCCATTTTGCCTCGTCTACGCTTAGCAAGAGGCCGATTCGACTTAGCTACGCAAGGAGGTTTCATAGGCAAGTGCGCGCTAGCTTTCCATGCCGTCAATGGCGCGGGATTGATTGACTGAAACAAAACATGGAGCATGCTCGGGTTTCTGCTGGACCAGACAAATTCGAAAACTCAATCGGGAATAAGTTTGCCATAAGTTAGTAAAGACATACGTTGATAATACACAACGTTCTAAGTTGAACTCGAAATCAGCCCCGGCCACAAATATGGAATCTGGGTGATGAATCCATTAGTCAAATGATGACGGGGTTTATATTCGTCATCCACCTTCAGTTCGCTTACGCCACCTAGGATGACGCCACGGAAAGTGTCACCGCCGCAACTGCTGCCTTCCCACGCCCAATATGTTCATGTCAATCCATCAAGAAACCCGGTAGTCGTCGTAGCTATAAAGAAAGCAGAGGAGTGGAAAGGGGCCAACATCTCTATATTGTCAGAGGTACTTCTTATAAGCTGTATTTTTTTTATCAGTAAATTCTGGTGTGCAATGCAAGTATTGCATTGTTCACGTGTCAACGCTCAGAGGCTGCGTAGTGTTTTTACTGTGTCTCTCTGGTTTCTGAATGGGAGGTATGCAGAGGGACAAATTTGCTGAAGCGAGTAAAAGAAATTGTGAGGACACTTTCGCAACTAAAGTGTTGGGAGGCGAAAGCTCAGGCGAAAGCCCATGTTTCGGTCCAGCGTCGCTATGCAGGTGTATCACGGTGTCAAATCGGTTGGTTTAACATTTCTTGAATCCTATAGAGGCCAGAACTATGCTTATAATTTACGTGAAGGCAAATATGTCAATAACAGAGCTCGAACATCGTATGCTGCACAGCTAGCTGGCCATCGCAGTCCCGAACTTCTCAATACATACCTTAAGCTAGTCGACGCCCTATCCGAGTCAAATTCATCATCTGGGTTCAAGAAACGGGTAAAACACCTCTTTCTCAGTGTACAGTATGCATAGGAAATGAATCTGTTTGGCTTTGTGTACTGCGTACCTACGCAGTGTATTCATGTTTGAAATCATGCTACCCATGCTACCCATGCTACCTATCTTCATAGTGTTATTTTATTAGTGTTGTTCTTCGTAGTGTTATTGTAGTGTTATTGTAATTGCAATTGTGCAGACCACGTGTGTGTCCTTATATTTTGGTCGTTTTACTTTTGTTAGTGCGTGTCCAATGTTTTATACTGTACTTAGTCAGTGCAACAAAACATTTTTGCTTTTCTTTCCTTTTGTATTTTCTTGCTTTTCCTTCCCATCAGCGCAGTGTTACTTTTGATCGTCGCGCCGTTGTCTGAGGCATGTGTGCAATAAAGGATCCGAGGCCCAGTCAGGCGTTTGAATGCGTCTTTTGCCTCGGCTATCCAGACAGGAGAATTAAATATGTATAAGCATATACACTGTACCTGTTTCTGTCAAAAATGAATGAATGAATGAACTATACCGTGACGACTTCAAGTGGATGTGACGTCACACTGTTCTCGTGGCTATATCGATACCTAATTTATACATCTTTCGAGGATCTTAAGTGTTAACTACGCTTAATTACACATCTTTTCGCCTAATTTGACGCAAATACAACGTTTTCCGACCATTCTGTGTCAATTTTCACTGTGCCGTGACGACTTCCGGTACATGTGACGCCACACAGTTCCCGTGGCTATATCGACGACCGCGCTATTTCGACGCAATTTCTACATTTCTGCCTATAGTTAATAAGCTTGTTAATCTACAGTCTTCAAACTTGGCTTCTAGGTTCACTTTTCCCACCTCTACCTGAAGCAACCATTGGTTGTCTTCTATTTTTCTTAGTTCCCGAGTTAATACGCGTGTGACACGCTTTGTTAACGGACGACAGTATGAGCCATTAAAGGCTTTCGCCATAATACGTGGGGCTTGGACTAGGGCACTAGTTTTTGTGGCTTTTGTTCTCAAATGGCCTGCCATGTGAGACTCGGCCACGTTCTACCATATTTTGTTCTGTCCACCGTAGTTGTTTTGGGGGTGGGTGTTTGGTTAACACAAAAAAATGCGAGAAGTCTTCCTCTTCTGGCAGTGCGTTTCTCCAATGAATATTTGTCTCGTGTAAACAGGAAAGCACTCTACGCGGACTTCTGCGATGTTTTTTTTTCCGGAGAACTTTTTCCAAGGCCCCGTATAGTGGAGGTCCAACCAGTAACGTTTTAAAAAGGGTCAGGAACATGCAGGTGTTGCCAGGAGCAAAGGCCTTTTTTTTTCTTTCAAGCTACACACGGCAACGATACCGGTTAAGTTGTTCATAGAGGGAAAAGATTTTTTCGAATTCAGGGGTCTCATAGTTGAGTTGGTAGGCAGCCAGAAACAAGAGAACATGTTTTCTTACATTGTTGGGAAGATGTATATTTTTGGGGTGTATCACAACGAGCAATAAAGTAAGAATTTTTCAATTGACTCTCCCGACATTTGGCACTTATACGCATTCAGTGAAGATTGTGTAGCATTTTATTTATTAGGCTGATGGGCCCCCACTGTACTAAGCGCTCCAGAATGACAAGTTACAATTCAGATCCGGATTAAAACCAGACCGTATTTTATTTCCTAAAAGTATGCTTTGGTTTGTCGCAATGCAAAAAAAGGCGGCGGAGACTTCCGTGCGGCTCTCCAGAGCATAGCCCTCGTTACGTCCGCACAAATCTTAATAAGCTGCTGCAAACCTGTGGCTGGCTAATCACAAAGTCTCCCGATGTTTTTTGTGTGTATATACATCATGTTCTGCGTAGTGTTTAGGTTTTTCTTTGTTGTTATGTAGTGTTTGTGAAATATCGTGCTGTGCCGGAGCCTGGTAATGACGGAAAAAGGCCCGTCATGGCTACTCGCTTCTCACGAGAAATTCCTGCCTTCGAAACCCACCTCTAGAAGTTTTTCCCTCTTTACATTTTTTATTAGACAGAAAGTCTACACAAAAATAGTGTAAGGCCGCTAAAGCGATTGCAAAGCATTTGCGACACGAGGACTGAAAAATGAAGAGAAAAAGAACTTTTCCGAACATTCCTGAAGGCGAGCGCGGCTGTCTGTAAGAGCACATCAGCGCAGGGGCCAGGACCTAACCCCACGCGTCCTTGGCGAATCGGGATGAGCGCGGACAGATTTTCGAGAGAATTCCAGCCCTGTTGAGAAGACAGGGGAAGCGAGACGTAGCTTAACGTCTGCAACGACTCCTCTTCTCCCTCTCAGCGCCTCGCTGTCTTCTTGAAATTTCGAACTATGTTATTTAAGGTCATGATGCATCTCGTTATGCAGTTCTAAGCCAGCCTTCGCGCAGCCATGTAGACAGGCCCCGGAGTTGTAGAAGCCTTGGGTGGTGGGTGGTGAAAACATTTATTAATCATAGAGAGAGGTGTTGGGGGTCGTGACCTGAAGGGTCACGCCCTTACAACCACTAGGTGGGATGCCTAGTCAGGCACACCATTGGCGTTTGCCGCAGCCCGGGCGCGCTGCGTTAAGGCCCTTTGGGCCTCGAGGGTGCAGCAACCGGACAGGGTCGCCTCCCAGTCCTCTCGGGTGGGGTTCGGGATAGGGGGTAGGGATGGGTTCTGCTGGCAGGCCCACACCATGTGGTAGGTGTCAGACACCTCCCCACAGTGTGAGCACCGCCCGTCGAATTTAGGATCGAAATGCTTTAGAATTGCCGGGCACAACATCGTGTTGGTGAGCAGGCGCAGGAGTACCCGCTCGTTGTCCTTCCCCAGCCCTTTGCATGGGGTGGGAAGAGTTTGGTGCGTGGATTTGTAATAATCGCATATTTCCTTAAAAGTGTAAATCGGATTGAAATGGAAGTCCTGGTCGGCGTCGGGTCCCGTGGGAAATGCCCGGAGAGAGAGCGCGCGGGCGGCGGCGTCGGCTGCCTCATTTCCGTGGACGCCTTGGTGACCTGGAGCCCAAACGATAGATCGGTGCGCGGGATCCGAGTCTCGGCTACAATTTTGGTAAATACGATAAGCTAGGGGAGTAACCCACCCTTGCGTGACGTTTCGACAAGCCCCTCGTGAGTCGGTGAGAAGCCTTGAAGAATCACCTTTGAGCGCGAGTGTTTCTTTTTAAACAGCTTTGGTAGGTTAGTGCGTAGTCACTGTTTCGGCTTGTTAGATTCGTTTCTGCACAGTTTTAATTGTTATAAAAGGCCTGTTCTTTTGTCTCCCTTTTCTCTTCGTGCGTCCATCACCCGGCCGCCTGCTCGAAGTTCCGCGCCAAATAAACGAGCCTCGAAGGAAGCGAGGCGCGAAGGAAGAACCTATCAGTTTACTCATAGATAAAAGTGCTCACCGCTGTCAGTAATGCAAGCACAATAAAAACTAGCCCAACGCGAACTCACCTGACGCGACAGTGTCCGGTTCGTGGCCTTCGTGGCTTAGTGCACAAGTTGCGCGGGTCAGGCGCAGGGCTATACGTTTGCATGCTCTAATAAAGTTTTGGTCAAGGTGCAACCTTCTAATAACCAGTTTTCTTGTGTATTACTTAATGACTGACAAATGTATTTTATACGTTATAGGGAAGATTTACAATCGCATAAAATAACGCTAAACAAATTTATCTTTGTTACCATGATGCACTGACATCCCCCTGAGAAAAAACAGGATGCGCCAAGAGGCAGAAAATGCTCAAACAAATAAAAGAAACACCCTAAAATGTTCTCTCCATGGTCTTCCTGGATTGTGTTATATGCTGTGTCTAATTGCTCCTACGTCTTTTCGAAAGTGCCTGTAGACGCTGGCATTGGCAACGTAGGCATTTTTTCTGGCGTTTCTAAGCACGAATCGAACAATGAAATTGTGAAACTTTGCCTAATGTCTGTAAGGTAGACCGGTTTTATGAATTTCTGGTTTCTTCTCGGTAACCTCCGCAGTATTAAGGCTTGAAAAAAATAAATTTCTCTGCCCCATTCAGGACACCGGGATCTAAACGTCAGCAGCAGACGACAGAATAAACGGCCAGTACTCCTGCGCAGAGCATAGATTGTGCAAGAATAGTTCCAGAGCCGGCTGCCATAATCGCCCAGCAGTCGCAACGGAAGTGAACAGGAGTGAATACCTTCTCAGCCTGGAATGCAAAGAACATTGTACTTCAATTGGACAAAAGATAAGAAATCACGAAGATCTCGGGCAACTGCCGTTAAATGACTGTCTAACTTCACCGTGCTATCACCGCAGCCGTGGCCTAGTGGTTTGGTCGTCCGCCTCGGCTGCGGGAGGTGGCAGGTTCGAAACCCACCGACGGATACCCACCGGATGGGTACAGGCGCTCCCCAACCTGGCGGCCGGTTTGTCTGTGGGGAGAGCAGTCCTGGCAGAGGCTCCGTAGCTCCCGCTATGCCCTGGGGGGTAAACCCTGTTTCGAACAACCGCCTGAAAAGGCGGCTTGGTATGTGTTCATGTGCTGTCCTCGTGTTTGTCTCTGTGATGTGTGTTTATAAGAAACCCGGTGAAGGTTCTGCCAAGACCACTAATGGCGGCGGAACTGGCTAGATTCCGGTGATGAGTAGCTGGACGATTGGTCACAGTCGCGGAGCCTCTTTTTGTTGCATTTTTTTTCACCCAAAGCCGATAAAGGGACACTGCGGAGCATTGCATCCAATTTTTGTGCGTAGTTAAAGTTCATTCTGGGCCGCTTTCTGGCTACGCCCTGAACATAACATCTACATATGGTCTTGCGCAACGGCTACAATTCGCAACATTTGCATAGAAAACGGCTCAATATTAACCTTTGTGCAGTCAATGGCGTTGTATCCTAACTCGGGTGTGCGGGCATATAAAATCTTGGCGACTAACCGCAGCTTGCTTGCAGAATAACCGGGTGATGGCGTCACTTGCGCTGCATATTTTGACCTTTTCTAATTCATAACGAAGCTACCATGATCCTTATTTGCACGAATAAAGCGACGCACTGCCCCCCGCGCGACGCAATTCTGCGGCGCTGGTGGGGCACTACTGCGCCGCGGCGCATCACTTCTCTTCGTGTCCTGCTCGGCCACACTGTTCCCGTCTACAGCAATATTTTCTCGGCGGAGAGGGTGCATACAGACGCGCGATGCGTATTGTGTGCTCAGATGATGTTCCTGGATGGGAAGTTTCACCATTGGCTGAATCACGTCGATTCTGCTAAAAAGCACCTTGATTTTGTCGTTGGCATTGGAAGCATGAGAAGTTGTCCTACAGACATGTGTGGCCAGTACAAAATGGTTTGGGTTATTGGGATTTAACGTCCCGAAGCAACTCAGGCTATGAGGGACGCCGTAGTCAAGGGTTCCGGAAATTTCGACCACCTGGCATTCTTTAACGTGCACTGACATCGCACAGCACACGAGCCTCTAGAATTTCGCCTTTATCGAAATTCGGCCGCCGCGGCCGGGGCACTATAAAATGCAGGCATATTACAGGATTCATATAATGCAGGTAAAGTAACGGCACAGCAATCTAAGGCGAGGAAGAGCAGGTTAAAAAATAACAAGAGTGATCTATCACTTGGAGCAACAGCAGAGTGCGCGCTAGTACTTCCTATAATATGTGCGCTTAGTCCGTTAGCGCCATGTAGGTTGGTAAAGAGTAAAACTGCAAATGCAAAGTGGCAGGCACCATTCGCCAGATATATTAGCGCCGTGTAGTACACACGCTGCAGCAGTGCATTCAGATTACAGCCCCCGCACTTTTTAGAGCTTGGTGTGGCCGGGCAAGAGCGGAACGCGATCGAAGCACAACAAAATTTTGGTATGGCAGTGTTCTGCCAGCTTAACGCACCAAGATTGAACGCACAGTGTTATCCGAAACCTTGACTACAGCTTTCCCAAAAGCATTTCTGAATACATGAGGTGGTAAATACGCTTACTACGGTATCTACGAGGGTATCTGGAAAGTGGCGGCGAAAGCACAGAAGAGGTTGGAACGGCATCCCTTTACTGCATCGGCCGTGCCAGTCCTGCGGCTCGGGTACAAGATTTCAATTTCAGGCTCCTGAGATTCATTAAAGCAAACCGACATCGCGCGAAAGACCCTTCACGGAAATCTGCACATGCGAAGAAGCAGCGCTGCTCCTGTGAAATGCCGTGGGCTGAAACTAATAAATCGGCAGTTTGGAGGCACCCTTCCTTCTCCTGGTGGTGGCTGTACAATACACTCCTGTGCCGGACTACAATCCAAACTGCGCTCGAAATGGGACCGGCTCGCCCTCTCCGCCTCGTACGTTCTGTATCAACCGAAACAAATTAGAACATACGTCGTAAACGCGGTCACCTGTTCGCCACTTCGCGTAATGAAGTGGGTTTTATCGCTTTGTATAAACCCCCACTGCTCTATGCAATCGCCCCAAATCTGTGGGGGCTGCGACAGGTGTGCAGCGTTGCATGTTTTCACTGCTGCCAACAATGCAATGCGGGAAGGGCGCTTTTATTATTGTTCTTCTTAAAGCCCCTCACAACATACGTTACCAGTACTGTGACTCATCATGGTGGTCGACATATCAATGTCATCTCGAAAAGGAATGCCTTTATGAAAGTTAAACAATACTGACAAGCCAGAACACATGTGGACAGCACAAGAACTATCTCCTCGGTGTTTATATGAGGCTTCAACGAGACCACACCTTCATCAACACAACCTCTCGATGTGACCAATCTCACAGTGTAAAAGGCCTGTCGTGTGAGTTATCACAGATGCATATCTCTTGGCATGGGCTCGCGTCAACACGTCTTTACAACTTCGTCCCAATCGTTGAAACTCGGGGCGCACTCAAAGTGGTCCTCCCAATCTTGGGTAACCTTCTATAAGTTCCCATTAAAGGGCTCTGGTGTCCGGGGATTCTGCGGGGTCACGTAGGTGGGAGGACGAGAAAGGACACTGTCTGTTCTGGCCGGCGTGAGCGCAGCTATGTAAGTTCCTCCTCGAGGAGGAAGTAGACTTTCCGGGGAGCAGCCGCGAAGCCACTGTCTGGAGCTATGAACAGAAGTCTTACAGGGAGCTTTTAGCGCCACACTTTTTGTTCCGGCTTTGCGAAGGATTATGTAGCATAGCCCATAATACTCAAACGAAATCCACCAACTGTCGTCGAATAGAACTATAGATGGGGACCTCAGTGCAGCCAAGTTTAATTTTAAAAAATGACAGGTCGTGCTCTGCAAGAGGGAGGTTTAAATTCGCTAGCAGGCTGTTTACCACTCTAAGGACTGCTTGGCAGTTTTTTAAACCAGTGCAGTCATTTTATATTGGCCCTTGCAAACTGCTTCGTTCACAAACTCATCTTGTACTTGACCAGTTCCATCACTGTTTCTTCCGTCTTGTTCCCACCACATAATTGTCCTAGTTGTGTTGCTTTTATTCACAAAACAGGCGTGTTTAGACACTTTTTAAGATGTCCGAAGAAATTAACGATTGTGCTTCATCCATGTTAAGTTCGAGGCCAAAGTGAATAGGCTACGCAGGGATGTTTTGTATGAGAACCGGCGTTAGCTTTCCATGACTCAATGAAGGCGTAGTTTGTATTCGTCATTCCCCTTCTCGTCACTTACGCCACCTAGGATGACGTCATGGAAATTTCCACCGACACAACTGCTGCTTTCCCGCGCACACTATATTCACCTCTATCTGTCAAGTAACACCATAGTCGTCGTGGCTATAAATATAGCAGAAAAGTGGAAAAGGGCAAACCTCTCACATTTGCCAGGCTTACTTCTCCTAAGGCATTTCATTCAGTTAACTCTGGCATGTTATACAAGTATATATTTGTTCATGTATAAACGCTCAGAGGCTGCAGAGGATTCCCGCTGTGTTTGTATAGGCTTGTGAATGTGAGGGATACAGAAGGACGGACTCGTTCAAGCGGGTAAAAAACATGACGCTGGGACTAGCGCACCAGTTCTTAGGGCAATGTCTAGACCGTTTTTTTGTTCTAAAATGATCTCCCAAGTGATACTCGGCTGCGTTCTACCAGATTTCGTTCAGTCCACCATAAATGTTTCGGGGTGGAAGTCTGCTTGCCAGAAATAATTTTTATAAAGTCTTCCTCTTCTGGCAGAGCGTTTCTCCAACAAATATTTGCCTCAAGTACAAACAGGGAAGAACTGTACGCGGACTTCTGCGATGTCCATTTTCTGGAGCCCTTATACTTGACCCTGTACTGTGGACGCCCAAGCAAATGTATTTTGAAAAGAGTCAAGAAAATGAAGTTGCCGCCAGCAGCAAATATCACGGCAATGAAGGCATTTTCCTGGCGTTTTCAAAGACAAAGCAAAGAATGGAATTGCGACACTTGCCCTGATATAATGAAGATAGGACGATTTTAGGAGTTTTATCTTTTCTCGGTGACTTCCGCAATAATAACACTTGAAAAAATAATTATTTCACTTAGCGCATATAAGACACATAAGTCCTAATCTCTCAACAGAGGAGTCAGAATATTGCCAGTACCATTGCCGAGAGACCCGATTTTTCAAGAATATTTCTGCGGCAGGCAGTATTCATCGCCTAATAGTCACACGGAAAATAATAAGGGATAAATACCTTCTCAGCCTGGCCTGGAAAAAACATTGCACTTCAATTGGACACAATACAGGGAATCACGTTGTTCTCGGGCAACTTCTTTGAAATGGCTGTCTAGATTGATAGTGCTATCACAGCAGCCGTGGCCTTGGCGTCCGCCTCGGCTGCGGGAGGTGGCAGGTTCGAAACCCACCTCCGGATGCCCACCAGGTGGGTACAGGCTTTACCAATGCTCACATGACGAATTCTCTTACAGACTTGTATTACCAGCAGAAACTGTGGGCAGATGAGAGGAATCGCATAATGCAGGTGAAATATCGGCAGAGTATGGTAAGGCACTAAGGAGCACGTAACCTCCCCGAGTGGCCACTCGCAGTGTAAACGGTTCGTCCACGTAAATCATGAGAGATGCATATCCATTGGCGTTGTGCATTTTTTCAAGTCACCTTCTATGGTATAGGTGAAGGTACAGAAAGAAACGGCGCGCCTGGAACGGCTCAGAAATGTAAGAGAACGGTAGCTGTCAGCCAAAGTGTCACAAGGCTGTCAGCCGAACTGTCAGGGACGGGCTGGGAGTGAAATGAAAGAAACCTTGATATCTAGTGATCTAAAGCGATTTCCCTATGAACTTGGTATTGTCGTTGGCTGTGAACTGTACCGCATTCTTGTTATTGGCCTCTCGTCGAACGTTCTACTTGTTCTTCTTCTCCACATGAAAATGGCACGCGCTATATCAAGGACTTCTTTTTTCTTCCTGGGCTGTAAGCTTTATCGTCGTTGACACTACATTTCCGCATTATTTAAAACTTATTGTCATGTTTGCAATAACTTTCATCTTTATAGTTCCAAGACTGTACACATCACGAAAGTAAGATCTCCTGAGCACAACATAATAAAATAAAAGAGCGCAAAGACGGGACGAAACACGAAGGAGCAAAACATAGACACGGGCCCTGACCAACAACTGAAATTTTATTTCGATATAGGACACATATGTATGGTACAAAGAGGGGTGTGTGTCCAAGGCGATCCTGCACAATCACCGAAACAGTGTAGTCACATCCAAGGGTAAAAACGATAAAAAGGTGAAAGGCCGAAAAAGGCAAAAAGCGATAAAACCACGCGGTAAGAGGCCGGGACAGAAAGTGAAACCGATGAGGTTTTTCATCCCGTCCCTTGCGCAGTCTTATTTCATTATGCAATACCAACATCCCGGCATCTTGCACTTCTGAGCACATCATACTGAAAAAAAGACGGGTGCTTTAAGCAAGCAATGTTCAAGCGAAGCCAAGGAGTTGTAAAATTTCTTTTAACACGCGATTAAGCTTATTCCAATCGACGCAAAAGCGCAGCATTCTATACTTCTTTGTCACGATAGCCACAGGAGACGACAACGGACCGTTCAAAGCTTTGATATGCCATCATTTGACTTCTGTCTGGCTAGCCTCTCGCTGTCAGGAAGAGACACCATACCACTGCTGATCTGCTATGCGTGCACACTCATATGTGATTATTCATTGTTTAGTGATTGGCGAATGACCTACCTACCATATATATATAGATGTCTAACCAGTGCAGTCTTCGCTCTCAGCCTCGAGGGACAGAAGCGGACGTAGTCGCGTGAGGAGCGCTTGGGCTGGGATAAGTTTTTAAGGTTAAACATGGCCGGTAAGGGCCCCCTTCTACGTCTTTGTCTGCCGTCCTTCTGACTCGGGACAATCGGTGCCGGGTGGCGTAGAACGACGTACCACGTCACCAAACGTCGCGGTACGGGCAAGGAGTTGGTAGAGGTGGTGGCTCGACCTTAGCGATGGTGCCTTTAGTGCGTGCAGAGCTTCCTATCGAACGACGTTGGCGAGTAAATGCACTTGACAAGGCCCGCAAATTTTCTGCAGTTCTTCGAGGACCACAGAAAGCAGGAGATGGCGAAGAGAGATCAAAGCTGCCCCGGAGGCAGTATCCAGAGGATGCAGCACGGAAACAGGATTCAACGCCCGGTCATACTGATTGTACCGCAGCTGCAGTGCTTTCACCATGACCACACACACGCAGAGGATTTCGATGCTCTTAGGCGGATTACATACTCTGTAACGGAACAGCTGCTCTACCACACCGCCCATCTTATTACTTACACCGTGACGTTCTCATGCTGAAGATGAATTTGATGTTTCAGCGCACGTTCTGGCCGTGCACGGCGCTCGCTTCAGGCGAAAGCATTTAAAAGTTGGCGAACAAATTCCTGCCCCCTCGGAAGTACCACCTCGCGATACTCATGCGATGGGCGGTCGGCGTCGTGGAAGCTGTAGTAGGCATTGCGGATGTCTGTAGTTTCCTTCCAGTCGTTGAAGCCTGGGATGCGTTCGAAGTTGTCGACCCATTCTTGAGTGTTCTCCTATAAGTCGCCATGAAAGGTCTTTCGAGTCTGGAGATTCTCGTAGAAGGCAGGAAGAAAAGAGACGCTGTCTCTTCTGGCCATGTGGGCGAAGCCAGGGGTGTCCCTTCTCGAGCAAGAAGTCGAAAATCCGGGGACAAGCCGTGAAGCCTCTGACTATGACATGAACAGCGGTGTCGCAGAGGGCCTTTCAGACCGGACTTGCTTTCCGTCTCTCCGAGGCATTTTGGAGAATAGGCCACAATACCCAAACGAGATCCATCACTTGTCACGGACCAGAAGGGGGAGAGGCGCTGACGTGGAAGGGGACCTCAGAACGGCTGAGTTTAAAGTTTAAAATAATCACTTGTCATGTTCTGTAAGAGCGAGGTGTAAAAATACTAGCAAGCAGTTGACAACACTAAAGACTGCTTGACTATTTTTAAAACCACTGCAACCAAATTATATTGGCCGTTGCACACGCCTTTTTTTCTATCACTCTTAACATCTGCGCAACCAATCTCATGATTGTCACTTGCGTCTTGTTCTCACCGCATCAGAGTTCTTGTTGTGTTGCTTTTATTCGCAACAGTGGCGTACTTAGACCCTTTTTAAGAAACCTCAAGGCATTACCCATTTTGCCTCGTCTATGCTTAGCAAGAGGCCGATTCGACTTAGCTACGCAAGGAGGTTTCATAGGCAAGTGCGCGCTAGCTTTCCATGACGTCAATGGCGCGGGATTGATTGACTGAAACAAAACGTGGAGCATGCTCGGGTTTCAGCTGGACCAGACAAATTCGAAAACTCAATCGGGAATAAGTTTGGCATAAGTTTGTAAAGACATACGTTGATAATACACAACGTTCTAAGCTGAACTCGAAATCAGCCCTGGCCACTATTATGGAATCTGGGTGATGAATTCATTAGTCAAATGATGACGGGGTTTATATTCGTCATCCACCTTCAGTTCGCTTACGCCACCTAGGATGACGCCACGGAAAGTGTCACCGCCGCAATTGCAGCCTTCCCACGCCCAATATGTTCATGTCAATTTATCAAGAAACCCGGTAGTCGTCGTAGCTATAAAGAAAGCAGAGGAGTGGAAAAGGGCCAATATCTCTATATTGTCAGAGGTACTGCTTATAAGCTGTTTTTTTTATCACTAAATTCTGGTGTGATATGCAAGTATTGCATTGTTCACGTGTCAACGCTCAGAGGCTGCGTAGTGTTTTCACTGTGTCTCTCTGGTTTCTGAATGGGAGGTATGCAGAGGGACAAATTTGCTGGAGCGAGTAAAATAAATTGTGAGGACACTTTGGCAACTAAAGTGTTGGGAGGCGAAAGCTGAGGCGAAATCCGATGTTTCGGTCCAGCGTCGCTATACAGGTGTATCGCGGTGTCAAATCCGCTGGTTTAACATTTCTTGAATCCTATAGACGCCAGAACTATTTTTATTATTTAGGTGAAGGCAAATATGTCAATAACAGAGCTCGAACATCGTATGCTACAAACTTAGCTGGTCATCGCAGTCCCGAACTTCTCAATACATACTTTAAGGTAGTCGACGCCCTATCCGAGTCAAATTCATCATCTGGGTTCAAGAAACGGTTGAAACACCTCTTTCTCAGTGTACAGTATGCATAGGAAATGAATCTGTTTGGCTTTGTGTACTGCGTACCTGCGCTGTGTATTCATGTTTGAAATCATGCTACCCATGCTACCCATGCTACCCATCTTCATAGTGTTATTTTATTAGTGTTGTTCTTCGTAGTGTTATTGTAGTGTTATTGTAATTGCAATTGTGCAGACCACGTGTGTGTCCTTATATTTTGGTCGTTTTACTTTTGTTAGTGCGTGTCCAACGTTTAATATTGTACTTAGTCAGTGCAACACAACATTTTTGCTTTTCTTTCCTTTTGTACTTTCTTGCTTTTCCTTCCCATCAGCGCAGTGTTACTTTTGATCGTCGCGCCGTTGTCTGAGGCATGTGTGCAATAAGGGATCCGAGGCCCAGTCAGGCGTTTGAATAAGTCTTTTGCCTCGGCTATCCAGACAGGAGAATTAAATATGTATAAGCATATACACTGTACCTGTTTCTGTCAAAAATGAATGAATGAATGAATGAACTATACCGTGACGACTTCAAGTGGATGTGACGTCACACTGTTCTCGTGGTTATATCGATACCTAATTTATACATCTTTCGAGGATCTTAAGTGTTAACTACGCTTAATTACACATCGTTTCACCTAATTTCACGCAAATACAACGTGTTCCGACCATTCTGTGTCAATTTTCACTGTGCCGTGACGACTTCCGGTACATGTGACGCCACACAGTTCCCGTGGCTATATCGACAACCGCGCTCTTTCGACGCAATTTCTACATTTCTGCTTATAGTTAATAAGCTAGTTAGTCTACAGTATTCAAACTTGGCTTCTAGGTTCACTTTTTCCACCTCTAGCTGAAGCAACCATTGGTTGTCTTCTATTTTTCTTAGTTCCCGAGTTAATACGCGTGTGACACGCTTTGTTAACGGACGACAGTATGAGCCATTAAAGGCTTTCGCTATAATACCTGGGGCTTGGACTAAGGCACTAGTTTTTGTGGCTTTTGTTCTCAAATGGCCTGCCATGTGAGACTCGGCCACGTTCTACCATATTTTGTTCTGTCCACCGTAGTTGTTTTGGGGGTGGATGTTTGGTTAACACAAAAATTCGCGAGAAGTCTTCCTCTTCTGGCAGTGCGTTTCTCCAATGAATATTTGTCTCATGTAAACAGGAAAGCACTCTACGAGGACTTCTGCGATTTTTTTTTTCCGAGAACTTTTTCCAAGGCCCCGTATAGTGGAGGTCCAACCAGTAACGTTTCAAGAAGGGTCAGGAAAATGCAGGCACTGCCAGGAGCAAAGGCCTTTTTTTTTCTTTCAAGCTACACACGGCAACGATACCGATTAAGTGCTTCATAGAGGGAAAAGATTTTTTCGAATTCAGGGGTCTCATAGTTGAGTTGGTAGGCAGCCAGAAACAATAGAACATGTTTTCTTACATTGTTGGGAAGGGGTATATTTTGGGATGTATCACAACGAGCAATAAAGAAAGAATTTTTCAATTGACTCTCCCGACATTTGGCACTAATACGCATTCAGTGAAGATTGTGTGGCATTTTATTTATTAGGCTGATGGGCCCCCACTGTACTAAGCGCTCCAGAATGGCAAGTTACAATTCAGATCCGGATTAAAACCAGACCGTATTTTATTTCCTAAAAGTATGCTTTGGTTTGTCGCTATGCAAAAAAATGCGGCGTATACTTCCGTGCGGCTCTCCAGAGTATAGCCCTCGTTACGTCCGCACAAATCTTAATAAGCTGCTGCAAACCTGTGGCTGGCTAATCACATGAAGGAGCTAGACACCGCAGCGGACACGGGACAGAGAAAGAAGACAACACAGGGCGACAGAAGACGACAGAAGACGACACAGAACTGGGTTTCCTTGACAGGTAACAGGTTGGGTGGCTTCCTTTTGACGTTCTTTTTCTTCCTTTGTCTTGTGGTTTTCATGCTTCCACATGCGATCGACGGTTTTTAACACTTCTGGTATATGTAGATTGTGACTCGCATGATGAGCATTGCATAGCGTTTTAAAGTCTGATTTCTGTACATTGTGACTCGCATATCTTTCCTGTGCATTGTTGTCAGTTAGGTGTTGTTATCTGTTGCTTTTCATTCATCCTTTTTTACCCGATTGCAAGATCACACGTGCCTCTGTCTTTATAAAGCCATGAAGTTTCAAATAAAATTTTAGTTGCAAGTACCGCCCTGTGTCGTCTTCTTTCTCTGTCCCGTGTCCGCTGCGGTGTCTAGCTCCTTCATGTCTCACCAACTGGCCTACACATCTACCCTCCTAGGCTAATCACAAAGTCGCCAGATGTTTTTTGTGTGTATATACATCTTGTTCTGCGTAGTGTTTAGGTTTTTCTTTGTTGTTATGTAGTGTTTGTGAAATATCGTGCTGTGCCGGAGCCTGGTAATGAAGGAAAAAGGCTTGTCATGGCTACTCGCTTCTCACGAGAAATTCCTGCCTTCGAAACCCACCTCTAGAACTTTTTCCCTCTTTACATTTTTTATTAGACAGAAAGTCTACACAAAGATAGTGAAGGCCGCTAATGCGATTGCAAAGCATTTGCGACACGGGGACTGAAAAATGAAGAGAAAAAGAACTTTTCCGAACATTCCTGAAGGCGAGCGCGGCTGTCTGTAAGAGCACCTCAGCGCAGGGGCCAGGACCTCCACCGCACGCGTCCTTGGCGAATCGGGATGAGCGCGGACAGATTTTCGCGAGAATTCCCGCCCTGTTGAGAAGACAGGGGAAGCGAGACGTAGCTTAACGTCTGCAGCGAGTCCTCTCCTCCCTCTCAGCGCCATGCTGTCTTCTTGAAATTTAGAACTATGTTATTTAAGGTCATGATGCATCTCGTTATGCAGTTCTAAGCCAGCCTTCGCGCAGCCATGTAGACAGGCCTCGGATTTGTAGAAGCCTTGAAGAATGATCTTTGTGCTCGAGTGTTTCTTTTTAAACAGCTTTGGTAGGTTAGTGCGTAGTCACTGTTTCGGCTTGTTAGATTCGTTTCTGCACAGTTTTAATTGTTATAAAAGGCCTGTTCCTTTGTCTCCCTTTTCTCTTCGTCCGTCCATCACCCGGCCGCCTCCTCGATGTTCCGTGCCAAATAAACGAGCCTCGAAGGAAGCGTGGCGCGAAGGGAGAACCTATCAGTTTACTCAAAGATAAAACTGCTCACCGCTGTCAGTAATGGAAGCACAATAAAAACTAGCCCAACGCGAGCCCACCTGACGCGACAGTGCCCGGTTCGTGGCCTTCGTGGCTTAGTGCACAAGTTGCGCGGGTCAGGCGCAGGGCTATAGGTTCGCATGCTCTAGAAAAGTTTTGGTCAAGGTGCAACCTTCTAATAACCAGTTTTCTTATGTATTGCTTAATGACTGACAAATGTATTTTATACGTTATAGGGAAGATTTACAATCGCATAAAATAACGCTAAACAAATTTAATTTTGTTACCATGATGCACTGACATCCCCCCGGAGAACAAACAGGATGCGCCAAGAGGCAGAAAATGCTCAAAGAAATAAAAGAAACAACCCAAAATGTTCTCTCCATGCTCTTCCTGGTTTGTGTTATATGCTGTGCTCTAATTGCTCCTACGTCTTTTCGAAAGTGCCTGTAGACGCTGGTATTGGCAACGTTGGCATTTTTTCTGGCGTTTCCAAGCACGAATCGAACAATGAAATTGTGAAATTTTGCCTAATGTCTCTAAGGTATACCGTTTTTATGAACTTCTGTTTTTTTCTCCGTAACCTCCGCAGTATTAAGGCTTGAAAAAAATAAATTTCTCTGCCCCATTCAGGACACCAGGATCTAAACGTCAGCAGCAGACGACAGAATAAACGGCCAGTACTCCTGCGCAGAGCATTGATTTTGCAAGAAAAGTTCCACAGCCGCCTGCCATAATCGCCCAGCAGTCGCAACGGAAGTGAACAGGAGTGAATACCTTCTCAGCCTGGCCTGCAAAGAACATTGTACTTCAATTGGACAAAAGATAAGAAATCACGAAGATCTCGGTCAACTGCCGTTAAATGACTGTCTAACTTCACCGTGCTATCACCGCAGCCGTGGCCTAGTGGTTTGGTCGTCCGCCTCGGCTGCGGGAGGTGACAGGTTCGAAACCCACCGACGGATACCCACCGGATGGGTTCAGGCGCTCCCCAACCTGGCGGCCGATTTGTTCGTGGGGAGCAGTCCTGGGAGAGGCTCCGTAGCTCCCGCTATGCCCTGGGGGGTAAACCCTGTTTCGAACAACCGCCTGAAAAGGCGGCGTGGTATGTGTTCATGTACTGTCCTCGTGTTTGTCTCTGTGATGTGTCAGTGTTTATAAGAAACTCGGTGAAAGTTCTGCCAAGACCACTAATGGCGGCGGAACTGGGTAGATTCCGGTGATGAGTAGCTGGACGATTGGTCACAGTCGCGGAGCCTCTTTTCGTTGCTTTTTTTTTCATCCAAAGCCGATAAAGGAACACTGCAGAGCATTGCATCCAATTTTTGTGCGTAGTTAAAGTTCATTCTGGGCCGCTTTCTGGCTACGCCCTGAACATAACATCTACATATGGTCTTGCGCAACGGCTACAATTCGCAACATTTGCATAGAAAACGGCTCAATGTTAACCCTTGTGCAGTCAACGCCGTTGTATCCTAACTCGGGTGTGCGGGCATATAAAATCTTGGCGACTAACCGCAGCTTCCTTGCAGAATAAACGGGTGATGGCGTCACTTGCGCTGCATATTTCGACCTTTTCTAATTCATAACGAACTTACCATGATCCTTATTTGCACGAATAAAGCGACGCACTGCCCCCCGCGCGACGCAATTCTGCGGAAGTTTCACCATTGGCTGAATCACGTCGATTCTGCTAAAAAGCACCTTGATTTTGTCGTTGGCATTGGAAGCATGAGAAGTTGCCCTACAGACATGTGTGGCCAGTACAAAATGGTTTGCGTTATTGGGGTTTAACGTCCCAAAGCAACTCAGGCTATGAGGGACGCCATAGTGAAGGGTTCCGGAAATTTCGACCACCTGGCTTTCTTTAACGTGCACTGACATCGCACAGCACACGAGCCTCTAGAATTTCGCCTTTATCGAAATTCGGCCGCCGCGGCCGGGGGCGCTATAAAATGCAGGCATATTACAGGATTCATATAATGCAGGTAAAGTAACGGCACAGCAATCTAAGGCGAGGAAGAGCAGGTTAAAAAATAACAGGAGTGATCTATCACTTGGAGCAACAGCAGAGTGCGCGCTAGTACTTCCTATAATATGTGCGCTTAGTCCGTTAGCGCCATGTAGGTTGGTAAAGAGTACAACTGCAAATGCAAAGTGGCAGGCACCATTCGCCAGATATATTAGCGCCGTGTAGTACACACGCTGCAGCAATGCATTCAGATTAAAGCCCCCGCACTATGTAGAGCTCGGTGTGGCCGGGCAAGAGCGGAACGCGATCGAAGCACAACAAAATTTTGGTCTGGCAGTGTTCTGCGAGCTTAACGCACCAAGATTGAACGCACAGTGTTATCCGAAACCTTGACTACAGCTTTCCCAAAAGGATTTCTGAATACATGAGGTGGTAAATACGCTTACTACGGTATCTACGAGGGTATCTGAAAAGTGGCGGCGAAAGCACAGAAGAGGTTGGAACGGCATCCCTTTACTGCATCGGCCGTGCCAGTCCTGCGGCTCCGGTACAAGATTTCAATTTCAGGCTCTTGAGATTCATTAAAGCAAACCGACATCGCGCGAAAGACCCTTCACGGAAATCTGCACATGCGAAGAAGCAGCGCTGCTCCTGTGAAATGCTGTGGGCTGAAACTAATAAATCGGCAGTTTGGAGGCACCGTTCCTTCTAGAGCACTGCACGGGCCACAATCTGAGGCCCAAGCCCGGCCCGGGCCCGAGACCTGAAGCCCGAGCCCGGCCCAGGCCCGCGGCTTCAAGCCCGGGCCCGGCCCAGGCCTGCTAAATTATCGCTGTAGCGAGCCCGGCCCGGCCCGTGAATCTTGGAGTGAGGCCCAGCCCGGGCCCGGCCCGTATCACAGTAACGCTTGACGTATACTGCTTTCTCTGGGCAAGCAGACTGCGACTATATCGATAAGGAACTCGCCCACAAAGGTTCTGAAACCACAGTTTGGGTTGAAGAAAGTTGGTTCTTTTTAACCCAGAAGGAAGTGATTAACAGTAGCGCTCGCCAGGCCTGTCTTTTGGAAAGTGATCTCGTGTACGTGCGCAAAGATAAACTCGGAAGTTCCGAGAGCCAAATAAAAAGGGCTGCATACGAGCGTAATATTCTACTTTGCATTCCTCCATGATTTTAATCAGTTATATTTCGCCGCTCGCGAAGTATAAACATTAAAGCTGGCTAGCAAGCAGGGGGATGACATTTTTTTAGTGAACCCGATCTCTCAGGTTGAACTCATAGCCGAACTGGTCGCCTTTCAGCAGAAACGAAAAGCTAAAAGGCTTGAGTATTTCGCAGTGTGTATTTCATTCATTCATTTTATTTGTTTTTCACAACATGACGTACACATTGTGAAAGGGGCCAAGAAGAAAAGCCGTTCCTTTACGGCTTGAAAAAAAATCTTGGTCCCCCCTGGCATTGACAGCAACGAAGCAACACAATCCAGAAACAAATGTACAGAACAAAATGTACAGATATATTACAGAAACAAGCAAAATTATAACTTGGCATTTTTATGAAAGATATGGCGACAAGCTCATGGAACGGTCGGGAAATAAAGACATGCAGTTATAATGAAACAGTGGCTAAATATCTGTACAAGGTGTTTTGTTTATGAAATGTGTGGTGTGTATTAGGGACATGCAAATTAATAGAACAACGCCTTCAGGTTCCGGAAATTTAGTCCTAAAATATCTGTTTCCGCTTTAATATGTTCATTTAGTAATCGAGGCAGGTTATTCCTAAGACTCTGAAACCCATAGTTCGTACGGCATTTTGGCACTTTCCAACTTTTTGAAGACTATAAGCATCCTAAACTTATATGTTCTTCCCGAATGCATGTCTAATAGTTTATAGGTATGTTTTGGGATGACGAACGATCAATGGCCAACTAAGGCAGGTTGAATTTTACTTTTACTGGTGGACCAAAAGATAACGTGTGAATCACGTGATAACTTATAGGGCAGAACACTTGTCATGACAACAAGGCTCTTGAAGAAGCGAGGAGGGATAGATGTGGTTATGAGATGAGATCTACAAACTCTCGCAAGCTTTTCTGGCTATCTAATGTACGAGATCTTCCGGCCAGCTGATCAAAAAGAAAACCAAACGCGCTTTAGTTTGTGAATTTTCTCTCATGAGAAAGATATAGCTAAAAATAAAACCTATGTTTTGGGGGCTGTGAGAGACACCGAAGCAGAGGACTCCGGATCATTTCGACCACCTGGGTTTCTTCAACGAGCAATGATACTACAAAGTACACGGCTTTCATGCTTGCCTGGACCTAAATAAAAATGCGGCCGCCGAGGCTAGGAGCAAACCCTGCTTCACCGGCTCAGTAGCCAAGAAATTTGACGGCTAAGCCACCGCGGCGCGGAAATAGGGAAATAAATAGGTCAATGAATAAAGCTTAGTTTTTTCTCAGCGCGTACTATAACCCATAGCTCATCTGTGTCGCTGCTCCAATGCCGCAGTTGTGTACTTCACTCTGCAATAGTGAATGAATAGTCGGACATCAGCCGTTTCTGTACAAACCGAAGGCCGGCTCAGGTCCGCAGATTTAAGCCCGAGCCGGGCCCGGGCCCGCAACTTCAGGTCCGGGCCCGGCCCAGGCCCGGCAAAACAAATCATGTCCCGGCCCGACCCGGCCCGCGGGCCGGGCCGGGCCCGGGCTTTCGGGCCGGCCCGAGCCCGTGCAGTGCACAACTTCCTTCTCCTGGTGGTGGCTGTACAATACACTCCTGTGCCGGACTACAATCCAAACTGCGCTCGAAATGGGACCGGCTCGCCCTCTCCGCCTCGTACGTTCGGTATCAACCGAAACAAATTAGAACATACGTCGTAAACGCGGTCACCTGTTCGCCACTTCGCGTAATGAAGTGGGTTTTATCGCTTTGTATAAACCCCACTGCTCTATGCAATCGCCCCTAATCTGTGGGAGCTGCGACAGGTGTGCAGCGTTGCATGTTTTCACTGCTGCCAGCAATGCAATGCGGGAAGGGCGCTTTTATTATTGTTCTTCTTAAAGCCCCTCACAACATACGTTACCAGTACTGTGACTCATCATGGTGGTCGGCATGTCAATGTCATCTCGAAAAGGAATGCCTTCATGAAAGTTATACGATACTGACAAGCCAGAAAACATGTGGACAGCACAAGAACTATCTCCTGGGTGTTTATATGAGGCTTCAACGAGACCACACCTCCATCAACATAACCTCTCGATGTGACCAATCTCACAGTGTAAAAGGCCTGTCTTGTGAATTATCACAGATGCATATCTCTTCGCATGAGCTCGCGTCAACACGTCTTTACAACTTCGTCCCAATCGTTGAAACTCGGGGCGCACTCAAAGTGGTCCTCCCAATCTTGGGTAACCTTCTATAAGTTCACATTAAAGGGCTTTGGTGTCCGGGGATTCTGCGGGGTCACGTAGGTGGCAGGACGAGAAAGGACACTGTCTGTTCTGGCCGGCGTGTGCGCAGCTATGGAAGTTCCTCCTCGAGCAGGAAGTAGACATTCCGGTTTGAAGCCGCGAAGCCTCTGACTGGAGCTATGAACAGAAATCTTACAGGGAGCTCTTCGCGCCACACTTTTTGTTCCGGCTTTGCGAAGGATTATGCAGCATAACCCATAATACTCAAACGAAATCCACCAACTGTCGTCGAATAGAACTGTAGATGGGGACCTCAGTGCAGCCAAGTTTAATTTTAAAAAATGATAGGTCGTGCTCTGCAAGAGGGAGGTTTAATTGCGCTAGCAGGCTGTTTACCACTGTAAGGGCTGCTTGGCAGTTTTTTAAACCAGTGCAGTCATATTATATTGGCCCTTGCAAACTGCTTCGTTCACAAACTCATCTTGTACTTGACCAGTTCCATCACTGTTTCTTCCGTCTTGTTCCCACCACATAATTGTCCTAGTTGTGTTGCTTTTATTCACAACACGGGCGTGTTTAGACACTTTTTAAGATGTCCCAAGAAATTAACGATTTTGCTTCATCCATGTTAAGTTCGAGGCCAAAGTGAATAGGCTACGCACAGATGTTTTGTATGAGAACCGGCGTTAGCTTTCCATGACTCAATGAAGGCGTAGTTTGTATTCGTCATTCCCCTTCTCGTCACTTACGCCACCTAGGATGACGTCATGGAAATTTCCACCGACACAACTGCTGCTTTCTCGCGCACACTATATTCACCTCTATCTGTCAAGTAACACCATAGTCGTCTTGGGTATAAATGGAGCAGAAAAGTGGAAAAGGGCAAACCTCTCACATTTGCCAGGCTTACTTCTCCTAAGGCATTTCATTCATTTAACTCTGGCAGCATGTTATACAAGTATATATTTGTTCATGTATAAACGCTCAGAGGCTGCAGAGGATTCCCGCTGTGTTTGTATAGGCTTGTGAATGTGAGGGATACAGAAGGACGGACTCGTTGAAGCGGATAAAAAACATGACGCTGGGACTAGCGCACCAGTTCATAGGGCAATGTCTAGACCGTTTTTTTTTTCTAAAATGATCTCCCAAGTGATACTCGGCCGCGTTCTACCAGATTTCGTTCAGTCGACCATAAATGTTTCGGGGTGGAAGTCTGCTTGCCAGAAATAAGTTTTATAAAGTCTTCCTCTTCTGGCAGAGCGTTTCTCCAACAAATATTTGCCTCAAGTACACACAGGGAAGAACTGTACGCGGACTTCTGCGATGTTCATTCTCTGGAGCCCTTATACTTGACCCTGTACTGTGGACGCCCAAGAAAATGTATTTTGAAAAGAGTCAAGAAAATGCAGTTGCCGCCAGCAGCAAATATCCCGGCAACGAAGGCATTTTCCTGGCGTTTTCAAATATAAAGCAAAGAATGGAATTGTGACACTTGCCCTGATTTAATGAAGATAGGACGATGTTAGGAGTTTCGTCTTTTCTCGGTGACTTCCGCAATAATAACACTTGAAAAAATAATTATTTCACTTTGCGCATATAAGACACATAAGTCCTAATCTCTCAACAGAGGAGTCAGAATATTGCCAGTACCATTGCCGAGAGACCCGATTTTGCAAGAATATTTCTGCGGCAGGCAGTTTTCATCGCCTAATAGTCACACGGAAAATAATAAGGGGTGAATACCTTCTCAGCCTGGCCTGGAAAAAACATTGCACTTCAATTGGACACAAGACAGGGAATCACGTTGTTCTCGGGCAACTTCTTTGAAATGGCTGTCTAGATTGACAGTGCTATCACAGCAGCCGTGGCCTAGTGGTCTTGGCGTCCGCCTCGGCTGCGGGAGGTGGCAGGTTCGAAACCTACCTCCGGATACCCACCAGGTGGGTACAGGCTTTACCAATGCTCACATGACGAATTCTCTTACAGACTTCTATTACCAGCAGAAACTGTGGGCAGATGAGAGGAATCGCATAATGCAGGGGAAATATCGGCAGAGTATGGTAGGGCACTAAGGAGCACGTAACCTCCCCAAGTGGCCACTCGCAGTGTAAACGGTTCGTCCACGTAAATCATGAGAGATGCATATCCATTGGCGTTGTGCATGTTTTCAAGTCACCTTCTATTGTATAGGTGAAGGTACAGAAAGAAACGGCGCGCGCCTGGAACGGCTCAGAAATGTAAGAGAACTGTAGCTGTCAGCCAAAGTGTCACAAGGCTGTCAGCCGAACTGTCAGGGACGGGCTGGGAGTGAAATGAAAGAAACCTTGATATCTAGTGATCTAAAGCGATTTCCCTATGAACTTGGTATTGTCGTTGGCTGTGAACTGTACCGCATTCTTGTTATTGGCCTCTCGTCGAACGTTCTACTTGTTCTTCTTCTCCACATGAAAATGGCACGCGCTATATCAAGGACTTCTTTTTTCTTCCTGGGCTGTAAGCTTTATCGTCGTTGACACTACATTTCCGCATTATTTAAAACTTATTGTCATGTTTGCAATAACTTTCATCTTTATAGTTCCAAGACTGTACACATCACGAAAGTAAGATCTCCTGAGCACAACATAATAAAATAAAAGAGCGCAAAGACGGGACGAAACACGAAGGAGCAAAACATAGACACGGGCCCTGACCAACAACTGAAATTTTATTTCGATATAGGACACATATGTAAGGTACAAAGAGGGGTGTGTGTCCAAGGCGATCCTGCACAATCACCGAAACAGTGTAGTCACATCCAAGGGTAAAAACGATAAAAAGGTGAAAGGCCGAAAAAGATAAAAAGCGATAAAACCACGCGGTAAGAGGCCGGGACAGAAAGTGAAACCGATGAGGTTTTTCGTCCCGTCCCTTGCGCTGTCTTATTTCATTATGCAATACCAACATCCAGGCATCTTGCACTTCTGAGCACGTCATACTGAACAAAAAGACGGGTGCTTTAAGCAAGCACTTTTCAAGCGAAGCCAAGGAGTTGTAAAATTTCTTTTAACACGCGATTAAGCTTACTCCAATCGACACAAAAGCGCAGCATTCTATACTTCTTTGTCACGATAGCCACAGGTGACGACAACGGACCGTTCAAAGCTTTGATATGCCATCATTTGACTTCTGTCTGGCTAGCCTCTCGCTGTCAGGAAGAGACACCATACCACTGCTGATCTGCTATGCGTGCACACTCATATGTGATTATTCATTGTTTAGTGATTGGCGAATTAACCTACCTACCATATATATAGATGTCTAACCAGTGCGGTCTTCGCTCTCAGCCTCGAGGGCAACGAAGCGGACGTAGTCGCGTGAGGAGCGCTTGGGCTGGGATAAGTTTTTAAGGTTAAACATGGCCGGTAAGGGCCCCCTTCTACGTCTTTGTCTGCCGTCCTTCTGACTCGGGACAATTGGTGCCGGGTGGCGTAGAACGACGTACCACGTCACCAAACGTCGCGGTACGGGCAAGGAGTTGGAAGAGGTGGTGGCTCGACCTTAGCGATGGTGCCTTTAGTGCGTGCAGAGCTTCCTATCGAACGACGTTGGCGAGTAAATGCACTTGACAAGGCCCGCAAATTTTCTGCAGTTCTTCGAGGAGCACAGAACGCAGGAGATAGCGAAGAGAGATCAAAGCTGGCCCGGAGGCAGTATCGAGAGGATGCAGCACGGAAACAGGATTCAACGCCCGGTCATACTGATTGTACCGCAGCTGCAGTGCTTTCACCATGACCACACACACGCAGAGGATTTCGATGCTCTTAGGCGGATTACATACTCTGTAACGGAACAGCTGCTCTACCACACCGCCCATCTTATTACTTACACCGTGACGTTCTCATGCTGAAGATGAATTTGATGTTTCAACGCACGCTCTGGCCGTTCACGCGCTCGCTTGAGGTGAAAGGATTTAAAAGTTGGCGAAAAAATTCCTGCCCCCTCGGAAGTATCATTTCGCGATACTCATGCGATGGGCGGTCGGCGTCGTGGAAGCTGTAGTAGACATTGCGGATGTCTGTAGTTTCCTTCCAGTCGTTGAAGCCTGGGATGCGTTCGAAGTTGTCGACCCATTCTTGAGTGTTCTCCTATAAGTCGCCATGAAAGGTCTTTCGAGTCTGGAGATTCTCGTAGGAGGCAGGAAGAGAAGAGACGCTGTCTGTTCTGGCCATGTGGGCGAAGCCAGGGGTGTCCCTTCTCGTGGAAGAAGTCGAAAATCCGGGGACAAGCCGTGAAGCCTCTGACTATCACATGAACAGCGGTGTCGGAGAGGGCCTTTCAGACCGGACTTGCTTTCCGTCTCTCCGAGGCATATTGGAGAATAGGCCACAATACCCAAACGAGATCCACCACTTGTCACGGACCAGAAGAGGGAGAGGCGCTGACGTGGAAGGGGACCTCAGAACGGCTGAGTTTAAAGTTTAAAATAATCACACGTCATGTTCTGTAAGAGCGAGGTGTAAAAGTACTAGCAAGCAGTTGACAACACTAAGGACTGCTTGGATATTTTTAAAACCACTGCAACCAAATTATATTGGCCGTTGCAAACGCCTTTTTTTCTATCACTCTTAACATCTGCGCAACCAAACTCATGATTGTCACTTGCGTCTTGTTCTCACCGCATCAGAGTTCTTGTTGTGTTGCTTTTATTCGCAACAGTGGCGTACTTAGACCCAGTTTAAGAAACCTCAAGGCATTACCCATTTTGCCTCGTCTATGCTTAGCAAGAGGCCGATTCGACTTAGCTACGCAAGGAGGTTTCATAGGCAAGTGAGCGCTAGCTTTCCATGACGTCAATGGCGCGGGATTGACTGACTGAAACAAAACGTGGAGCATGCTCGGGTTTCTGCTGGACCAGACAAATTCGAAAACTCAATCGGGAATAAGTTTGGCATAAGTTAGTAAAGACATACGTTGATAATACACAACGTTCTAAGCTGAACTCGAAATCAGCCCTGGCCACTAATATGGAACCTGGGTGATGAATCCATTAGTCAAATGATGACGGGGTTTATATTCGTCATCCACCTTCAGTTCTCTTACGCCACCTAGGATGACGCCACGGAAAGTGTCACCGCCGCAACTGCAGCCTTCCCACGCCCAATATGTTCATGTCAATCCATCAAGAAACCCGGTAGACGTCGTAGCTATAAAGAAAGCAGAGGAGTGGAAAGGGGCCAACATCTCTATATTGTCAGAGGTACTGCTTGTAAGCTGTTTTTTTTATCAGTAAATTCTGGTGTGCAATGCAAGTATTTCATTGTTCATGTGTCAACGCTCAGAGGCTGCGTAGTGTTTTCACTGTGTCTCTCTGGTTTCTGTATGGGAGGTATGCAGAGGGACAAATTTGCTGAAGCGAGCAAAAGAAATTGTGAGGACACTTTGGCAACTGAAGTGTTGGGAGGCGAAAGCTAGGGCGAAAGCCGATGTTTCGGTCCACCGTCGCTATGCAGGTGTATCACGGTGTCAAATCCGTTGGTTTAACATTTCTTGAATCCTATAGACGCCAGAACTATGCTTATAATTTACGTGAAGGCAAATATGTCAATAACAGAGCTCGAACATCGTATCCTACACAGTTAGCTGGTCATCGCAGTCCCGAACTTCTCAATACATACCTTAAGCTAGTCGACGCCCTAACCGAGTCAAATTCATCATCTCGGTTCAAGAAACGGGTGAAACACCTCTTTCTCAGTGTACAGTATGCATAGGAAATGAATCTGTTTGGCTTTGTGTACTGCGTACCTGCGCTGTGTATTCATGTTTGAAATCATGCTACCCATGCTACCCATGCTACCCATCTTCATAGTGTTATTTTATTAGTGTTGTTCTTCGTAGTGTTATTGTAGCGTTATTGTAATTGCAATTGTGCAGACCACGTGTGTGTCCTTATATATTGGTCGTTTTACTTTTGTTAGTGCGTTTCCAACGTTTAATATTGTACTTAGTCAGTGCAACACAACATTTTTGCTTTTCTTTCTTTTTGTACTTTTTTTCCTTCCCATCAGCGCAGTGTTACTTTTGATCGTCGCGCCGTTGTCTGAGGCATGTGTGCAATAAAGGATCCGAGGCCCAGTCAGGCGTTTGAATAAGTCTTTTGCCTCGGCTATCCAGACAGGAGAATTAAATATGTATAAGCATATACACTGTACCTGTTTCTGTCAAAAATGAATGAATGTATGAATGAATGAATGAATGAATGAATGAATGAATGAATGAATGAATGAATGAATGAATGAATGAATGAACTATACCGTGACGACTTCAAGTGGATGTGACGTCACAGTGTTCTCGTGGCTATATCGATACCTAATTTATACATCTTTCGAGGATCTTAAGTGTTAACTACGCTTAATTACACATCGTTTCACCTAATTTGACGCAAATACAACGTTTTCCGCCCATTCTGTGTCAATTTTCACTGTGCCGTGACGACTTCCGGTACATGTGACGCCACACAGTTCCCGTGGCTATATCGACGACCGCGCTATTTCGACGCAATTTCTACATTTCTGCCTATAGTTAATAAGCTAATTAATCTACAGTCTTCAAACATGGCTTCTAGGTTCACTTTTGCCACCTCTACCTGAAGCAATCATTGGTTGTCTTCTATTTTTCTTAGTTCCCGAGTTAATACGCGTGTGACACGCTTTGTTAACGGACGACACTATGAGCCATTAAAGGCTTTCGCCATAATACGTGGGGCTTGGACTAGGGCACTAGTTTTTGTGGCTTTTGTTCTGAAATGGCCTGCCATGTGAGACTCGGCCACGTTCTACCATATTTTGTTCTGTCCACCGTAGTTGTTTTGGGGGTGGATATTTGGTTAACACAAAAAATTGCGAGAGGTCTTCCTCTTCTGGCAGTGCGTTTCTCCAATGAATATTTGTCTCATGTAAACAGGAAAGCACTCTACGGGGACTTCTGCGATGTTTTTTTTTCGGAGAACTTTTTCCAAGGTCCCGTATAGTGGAGGTCCAACCAGTAACGTTTTAAAAAGGGTCAGGAAATTGCAGGTGCTGTCAGGAGCAAAGGCTTTTTTTTTTTCTTTCAAGCTACATACGGCAACGATACCGGTTAAGTTGTTCATAGAGGGAAAAGATTTTTTCGAATTCAGGGGTCTCATAGTTGAGTTGGTAGGCAGCCAGAAACAATAGAACATGTTTTCTTTCATTGTTGAGAAGGGGTATATTTTTGGGATGTATCACAACGAGCAATAAAGAAAGAATTTTTCAATTGACTCTCCCGACATTTGGCACTTATACGCATTCAGTGAAGATTGTGTAGCATTTTATTTATTAGGCTGATGAGCCCCCACTGTACTAAGCGCTCCAGAATGGCAAGTTACAATTCAGATCCGGATTAAAACCAGACCGTATTTTATTTCCTAAAAGTATGCTTTGGTTTGTCGCAATGCAAAAAAAGGCGGCGGAGACTTCTGTGCGGCACTCCAGAGTATAGCCCTCGTTACGTCAGCACAAATCTTAATAAGCTGCTGCGAACCTGTGGCTGGCTAATCACAAAGTCGCCAGATGTTTTTTGTGTGTATATACATCTTGTTCTGCGTAGTGTTTAGGTTTTTCTTTGTTGTTATGTAATGTCTGTGAAATATCGTGCTGTGCCGGAGCCTGGTAATGAAGGAAAAAGGCTCGTCATGCCTACTCGCTTCTCACGAGAAATTCCTGCCTTCGAAACCCACCTCTAGAACTTTTTCCCTCTTTACATTTTTTATTAGACAGAAAATCTACACAAAGATAGTGTAAGGCCGCTAAAGCGATTGCAAAGCATTTGCGACACGGGGACTGAAAAATGAAGAGAAAAAGAACTTTTCCGAACATTCCTGAAGGCGAGCGCGGCTGTCTGTAAGAGCACCTCAGCGGAGGGGCCAGGACCTCCACCCCACGCGTCCTTGGCGAATCGGGATGAGCGCGGACAGATTTTCGAGAGAATTCAAGCCCTGTTGAGAAGACAGGGGAAGCAAGACGTAGCTTAACGTCTGCAGCGACTCCTCTTCTCCCTCTCAGCGCCTCGCTGTCTTCTTGAAATTTCGAACTATGTTATTTAAGGTCATGATGCATCTCGTTATGCAGTTCTAAGCCAGCCTTCGCGCAGCCATGTAGACAGGCCTCGGATTTGTAGAAGCCTTGAAGAATGATCTTTGAACTCGAGTGTTTCTTTTTAAACAGCTTTGGTAGGTTAGTGCGTAGTCACTGTTTCGGCTTGTTAGATTCGTTTCTGCACAGTTTTAATTGTTATAAAAGGCCTGTTCCTTTGTCTCTCTTTTCTCTTCGTCCGTCCATCACCCGGCCGCCTGCTCGAAGTTCCGTGCCAAATAAACGAGCCTCGAAGGAAGCGAGGCGCGAAGGAAGAACCTATCAGTTTACTCATAGATAAAACTGCTCACCGCTGTCAGTAATGCAAGCACAATAAAAACTAGCCCAACGCGAGCCCACCTGACGCGACAGTGTCCGGTTCGTGGCCTTCGTGGCTTAGTGCACAAGTTGCGCGGGTCAGGCGCAGGGCTATAGGTTTGCATGCTCTAATAAAGTTTTGGTCAAGGTGCAACCTTCTAATAACCAGTTTTCTTATGTATTGCTTAATGACTGACAAATGTATTTTATACGTTATAGGGAAGATTTACAATCGCATAAAATAACGCTAAACAAATTTAATTTTGTTAGCATGATGCACTGACATCCACCCTGAGAAAAAAAAGGATGCGCCAAGAGGCAGAAAATGCTCAAAGAAATAAAAGAAACACCCCAAAATGTTCTCTCCATGGTCTTCCTGGATTGTGTTATATGCTGTGCTCTAATTGCTCCTACGTCTTTTCGAAAGTGCCTGTAGACGCTGGTATTGGCAACGTAGGCATTTTTTCTGGCGTTTCCAAGCACGAATCGAACAATGAAATTGTGAAACTTTGCCTAATGTCTGTAAGGTAGACCGGTTTTATTAATTCCGGTTTTCTTCTCCGTAACCTCCGCAGTATTAAGGCTTGAAAAAAATAAATTTATCTGCCCCATTCAGGACACCGGGATCTAAACGTCAGCAGCAGCCGACAGAAGAAACGGCCAGTACTCCTGCGCAGAGCATTGATTTTGCAAGAATAGTTCCACAGCCGGCTGCCATAATCACCCAGCAGTCGCAACGGAAGTGAACAGGAGTGAATACCTTCTCAGCCTGGCCTGCAAAGAACATTGTACTTCAATTGGACAGAAGATAAGAAATCGCGAAGATCTCGGGCAACTGCCGTTAAATGACTGTCTAACTTCACCGTGCTATCACCGCAGCCGTGGCCTAGTGGTTTGGTCGTCCGCCTCGGCTGCGGGAGGTGGCGGGTTCGAAACCCATCGACGGATACCCACCGGATGGGTACAGGCGCTCCCCAACCTGGCGGCCGGTTTGTTCCTGGGGAGCAGTCCTGGGAGAGGCTCCGTAGCTCCCGCTATGCCCTGGGGGGTAAACCCTGTTTCGAACAACCGCCTGAAAAGGCGGCGTGGTAATGTGTTCATGTGCTGTCCTCGTGTTTGTCTCTGTGACGTGTAAGTGCTTATAAGAAACCCGGTGAATTGTTCTGCCAAGGCCACTAATGGCGGCGGAACTGGGTAGATTCCGGTGATGAGTAGCTGGACGATTGGTCACAGTCGCGGAGCCTCTTTTTGTTGCTTTTTTTTTCATCCAAAGCCGATAAAGGGACACTGCGGAGCATTGCATCCAATATTTGTGCGTAGTTAAATTTCATTCTGGGCCGCTTTCTGGCTACGCCCTGAACATAACATCTACATATGGTCTTGCGCAACGGCTACAATTCGCAACATTTGCATAGAAAACGGCTCAATGTTAACCCTTGTGCAGTCAACGCCATTGTATCCTAACTCGGGTGTGCGGGCATATAAAAATATTGGCGACTAACCGCAGCCTGCTTGCCGAATAACCTGGTGATGGCGTCACTTGCGCTGCATATTTTGACCTTTTCTAATTCATAACGAACCTACCATGATCCTTATTTGCACGAATAAAGCGACGCACTGCCCCCCGCGCGACGCAATTCTGCGGCGCTGGTGGGGCACTACTGCGCCGCGGCGCATCACCTCTCTTTGTGTCCTGCTCGGCCACACTGTTCCCGTCTACAGCAATATTTTCTCGGCGGAGAGGGCGCATACAGACGCGCGATGCGTATTGTGTGCTCAGATGATGTTCCTGGATGGGAAGTTTCACCATTGGCTGAATCACGTCGATTCTGCTAAAAAGCACCTTGATTTTGTCGTTGGCATTGGAAGCATGAGAAGTTGTCCTACAGACATGTGTGGCCAGTACAAAATGGTTTGGGTTATTGGGGTTTAACGTCCCGAAGCAACTCAGGCTATGAGGGACGCCGTAGTGAAGGGTTCCGGAAATTTCGACAGCCTCGCATTCTTTAAAGGGGGGGGACACCAAATTTTGAAGCTATAAAAAGCCTGCTATGGGATTCCTCTGTATGCAAGGGCACTGACAGCCAGGTGTTGGACACAACAAACGCTTAAAAAATATTTTAATTCGCTTCCAAAGATTACCTAAATGCTCACTCTCACGATCTAGAGCTATCGCTAGCGCCATCAACCCTGACGTCACAAGGTGGGAAGAAAAATTAAAGTTTTAGTGACGTCATGCCAAAATACAGTGACGTACGATGAGCGGGGCACAGCCGCGTGAGCGCAGTCGACGCACCAGCGAGCCGCATTTGCTGCTAACCGCCCCTCGCTCGGTTTGCGGCGCGCCGTTGCGAGCAGCGTCGCACCGTCCGATTGCAGCTCGCCGCCTGCGTCCGGCCTGCTAGATGTCAACGGCGGACCGCTCGCGGCAAACGCAACGACGGGAAGCGGCAAACGCAACGACGGGAAGCGGCAGCCAATGCGAACGCGGAGAGCGGCAGCGTCATGATGACATAGGGCGCACTCCTTGGAGCCGGGCGGCCTGCGCCAGTCTTCGTGCCGACCGCCGGCATCTGAAGAACGCGATAGTATTGTTTGTTCACGTTCATAGCAAACCCTGGGATATATGAATATCAAAAATGCATCGTTTTTGATGATCGTTGGCAAATACCGAGTTCCTGGTAGAAGTGATGACTGCGAAGCAAGCAAATTTCATCCCATAGCCGGTTTTGTGCGGCTGCTACCTGGTGCGGTTCGCCTGCCGTCTGCTAGTTCCGTTGCTGAAGACGTCGTGGAAATCGAACATATCTCTTATTATGGGACGAGCTCACAGTAAAGGGGTGCCGAGCGGAGCACGTTTCTGAGCGCTGGCCAGTCCCGAAGCGCCCTCAGCTGCGAAGTCGATACGAAACCAGCTAGGCCTAGCAACGACTAGGGCAGTCTGGGACCAGCGCGCAGGTCGTCGCCCGGCGTTGCCGCAGGCAGTGTCGTTGCCGAAAGATCCACTTTTAGCACAGTCATGCTGTCGTATCTCGAATCTAGGAAGCATATCCTTTCTGGTAGCATGGCTGTTTTGTATTTTCTTGTGCGGACGTGAAGTACGCCGAGCCTGCCGGCCGGTCGGCCAGCCTGGATACCGTCTGCCGACGTCATAAAAGCGAGCTGGAGAGTGTTCTTGACGTAAATAATAAACCATGGAACAAGAAATGTGAAAAAATTGTCATTTTTGAGGTTCGCTGACTAATACTGAGCTGCTGGTAGAGGTAACAACTGTGATATGAGCAAATTTCTTGCCACAACCGCCTCGCAGCTGCCGCTGGCCCGACGTTCGGGTCCGGCTCGCCTGGCGCCCGCAAGCTCCGCTGCCGAAGGCGTCGAGGAGATTGACCATACTATTATTTTATTGTGAGATGATGCTGTTGACACTAAAGCTATTTGTGAAAAGTAGGCCTTTTATTATAGCGCAGGCGACTTCCGAAGCGCCGGCCGCTTGCGAAACAGGCTATAGGCCTAGCGACGACCACGGCAGCCAGGCAGCCAGGCAGCAGCAGCTATAGCTCGTCGCCCGGAGCGCCCGCGAGCGGTGCCGTTGCCGAAAGCTCCCAACATAAGCAGGTATATGCTTTGTCGCTGCTCGAGTATAGCTGGCAGTTCTGATAACAAGGCGATCTTGTCTTTTCTTGTGATATTTGTACACCATCCCAAGCAGCGCTCAGGTACTGCTGCACGGCGGCGAAGTGTGACACCGGTTGTGGGCGCTGCTTGGGTAGAGCGGCGCAGCGATGCGCACTGGCATTTTGCAAAGTGTTTCGCATCCTCACGCGAAACGCGAAGGCGATATTAGCGTGTGATAAAAAAAAAGTCGATGTCCTCACTCATTGGAATCAGATCCGTCAGAATCCGAGCTGCTATAGCCATGCCGTTGTTTTTTTTAAAATGCGCTGGTCAGCACGTGTGTGAGAAAGCAGACGATGCAGCAGTAGGTGCGTCACAACTTTTGTGGGCCCACGTGACCAAGCGAAGTAGTTGATCTTCCCCCTCTGTGACGTCACTGTACAACTCGGCGTTCCGAAACCGCAACTGAAAATCGTTCACCTAAAAATGCGATAATAAATTATTCACTCTGAATATATGAATATTTGAGTGTGCATCATGCTACCTGGAGCCATAAGAAGCGTTTGAAACTAAGAACGCGCGAACCACAAATTTGGTGTCTCCACCCCTTTAACGTGCACTGACATCGCACAGCGCACGAGCCTCTAGAATTTCGCCGTTATCGAAATTCGGCCGCCGCGGCCGGGGGCACTATAAAATGCAGGCATATTACAGGATTCATATAATGCAGGTAAAGTAACGGCACAGCAATCTAAGGCGAGGAAGGGCAGGTTAAAAAATAACAGCAGTGATCTATCACTTGGAGCAACAGCAGAGTGCGCGCTAGTACTTCCTATAATATGTGCGCTTAGTCCGTTAGCGCCATTTAGGTTGGTAAAGAGTACAACTGCAAATGCAAAGTGGCAGGCACCATTCGCCAGATATATTAGCGCCGTGTAGTACACACGCTGCAGCAGTGCATTCAGATTACAGCCCCCGCACTTTGTAGAGCTCGGTGTGGCCGGGAAAGAGCGGAACGCGATCGAAGCACAACAAAATTTTGGTCTGGCAGTGTTCTGCGAGCTTAACGCACCAAGATTGAACGCACAGTGTTATCTGAAACCTTGACTACAGCTTTCCCAAAAGGATTTCTGAATACATGAGGTGGTAAATACTCTTACTACGGTATCTACGAGGGTATCTGAAAAGTGGCGGCGAAAGCACAGAAGAGGTTGGAACGGCATCCCTTTACTGCATCGGCCGTGCCAGTCCTGCGGCTCCGGTACAAGATTTCAATTTCAGGCTCCTGAGATTCATTAAAGCAAACCGACATCGCGCGAAAGACCCTTCACGGAAATCTGCACATGCGAAGAAGCAGCACTGCTCCTGTGAAATGCCGTGGGCTGAAACTAATAAATCGGCAGTTTGGAGGCACCCTTCCTTCTCCTGGTGGTGGCTCTACAATACACTCCTGTGCCGGACTACAATCCAAACTGCGCTCGATATGGGACCGGCTCGCCCTCTCCGCCTCGTACGTTCGGTATCAACCGAAACAAATTAGAACATACGTCGTAAACGCGGTCACCTATTCGCCACTTCGCGTAATGAAGTGGGTTTTATCGCTTTGTATAAACCCCACTGCTCTATGCAATCGCCCCTAATCTGTGGGGGCTGCGAAAGCCCAGGCAGCACAAACCGTTGGCCCAATATTGGGAGTCTGTTGGCTATGGCCCTATACAGGACCAATGTTGCCTTCATTGTCCCCATATTGGCACTGCCACAATGTGCCATTTCCAACATTGTCCCTACTTGTCCGATGTTTTCCCCATATTGGCAATGCCGCTTAGTTACACCTCCAACGATGGCCCTACTTGTCCGGTGTTTTCCCCATATTGGCAATTCCACTTAGTTACACCTCCAACGATGGCCGTAAATGTCCGCTATCGTCCCCATATTGGCAATGCCGCCTCATTACACCCGCAACGATGGCCCTACTTGTCCGCTCTTTTCCCTATATTGGCAGTGCCGCTCCACGACACACCAAAGGATGTCCCTGTGATTATATGTGGTTATTTCTCTCAAACCGTTTTTTTTTCAACATTCGGACTTGTTTATTTATTTATTTTTTATGACCTACAACAGCGCTAGCGTAGAACTCTGACGCGAAATTACAATAAAAAGCGCGATGTAATTGATTGCGCGAAAGTGAGCAGAGGTCAGATTCATTCACGAAGGAATACGAATTTTGAAAAGCGGCGTCTTTTGTATTTATGGTATGCAAAGAAAAGAAGAAAGAGAGAAAGAGGTGCCACAATCAAGAAAATGAAATTTCGATTCGAGGAATGGTATAATAACGCACTAATTAACGTGCTGCCTCGCGTATCTCTCCCATACCTCGCATACCACAGCCCCCGATTATAGGCTGCCGGTTCAAATTCGTGTCTCAAGATATAGGCTCAACTTAACTAATAAGTTTATGCTGCACTAAACGCTGAATCGTATTACACAATCCGGAACACAATGCCTCACCCACAGGATGCTCACCCTAGAAAAAAACAAATAAATCGCTTTTTCCACTAGGTCACAAATTATTGCGTGGCGCATTTGGAGAGAAGAAACGATGTGAGTAAAACGGGATTTTGGTTTTATCGCAAATAAACAGTTGACGTGAACAACTTGCTGCGCATTTACGGCGTGAAGAAGGAGCAGACGGGAAAGAAAATGTAGATGTATGTTAAATTAAAAAAATAATAATAAGCGAACAAACGGCTCTGCTTCCTGAAGCCGCGAAGCTAAGGCGGCTAGGTTTTTTTAATGTCGCAAATTGTTTTGTTATTCTGCTGTGCTTTTTGGGTATTCTATAACGACGGCTCTAGCATACGTTTTGCTTTAAATTAACACGTTTATCAAATTAAAGATCGGAACTTTTTCCCGGTCGCATTTCCACTAGTTTTTTTGTCTTTTCTTTGCGCGTATCCTTAATAACAATGAGCCATAACAGGTGCATTGCTGAGTAGCGCGCCGCGTCATTTCGAGCTAGCGGAGACACGCACGGGTGGGCCGCATGACTATGGCTTAGACCGACCTGCCTACACTGGTGTGTATAAAATGTAGGGTATTCGTCGCTCTAGAAGCGAATCATTGGATTATATTGATGAATGGTGTTGCTTGGACGTATGTCATCCTACTTTGTCCGCCACAAGTATCATATATGAAACACTCAAAGAACACGCATTGTTCCCGCTGATTTTATTTATTGTTTTATATTTCCGGTAATTTCATAGTAGCACATTTATCTCAGCTTCAACCAAAGAGGCACACGACCGCAGAGATTACGCTAATGTTTGAAGCCGTTTTGACGAAATTCATGCCCAAGCTCCACGTTTCCACTTCCAACATCTCCGCATTGTCGTTTCCTTGCCGCTTTTCACGTGCTCAACGCCTATGGCGCACCCTCCAGACATTCCGGAATTCTTTCACTCATTTCACCCCCCCTCTCCACCGGGTGCCCTTTTTGAAGTCCCATACAGCCGCCTTTTGCCGTGCCGAGCCTCTTTGTTGGAAGAGCGCTGGCCCTCACCATGCTAGGAGTTATTTTTTTCTTTGTGATTTTAGGTACACTGACCTTCTCTAACCTGTTTTCCCCTCGCGCCCAACTAAGCGCAACGCCACTCATCCACCCTCCCTAGATTTTCTTCTACCCCTTTTCCAGCTGCCGTTTCTCTTGCTGCAGCAAATTCTCCGAAAAATATAAGAAACCTGTCCCATCGTCGTCTCCTCCTTTCCCGAACACTCGCCCAACGAGTATCGCCTGTAGCTAGCAAGGCAGCGAAAAGCCACACAACCAGCGTGCCGACGAAGCATGCGCGCTCAAGCTGACGCCGTTCGTTGTCGAGAATCCGCACCCGATACGATTTGACAATTATGACGGAATTCAGTAGCCTGGCCTGCAAGATTCTTTTTGTGAGTACCACCATACTTTCATATTGAAATGTGTTCGGAAATGAATATGGTTCTTGGCGTAATTGCCGCTTTGAATCAGCGCCGACCTTTTTTTTCTCCGGCAGGAAAAGAAAAAGCGACAAAGCACTGGCGCCAACTTCTGAATGCCAACTTTCACAGCAAAATGTCTAGCGCAAAGGCATGCACAGAATGGTGAGAACTTTATTTTTCAGCTTTGAAAAAATGGATTTACCGAACGTTGACTATCTCTTCAATCACCGTGGCGGAGTGTTGTGTGGCTCGACTCATGTTGCGTTCATTACGACATTGGTCGTCTATCGTTTGTGCAAGATGAGTACCAGAAGCGCTTATTCTTCCACTGCAGCAGTTTTCTGGCCGCGTGTAATATTCCCGTGCCGGGTGCCTTTGTCTTGGCCAGTTGCAGGCGTACGCGAAAAAGCGGAATTCCTGGTCCCAGCGAACTTTATCCATGTTGTCTCGGAATTAATCACCCATGGACTATCGGAAGAGTGATTTCGTGTGGTTTTCAAGTAAGATTTCCGTCTGTTCCGTTACATGCATGCCAAGCGGCATCGATAATCTGCTTACTTTAAAAAAAGTGTATTCGCTCTCCTTCGTTCAGCGCATTTCGCAAAACTGTGCAAGCCGTCTTTGCATAGAATATTATATTTCATAGCGAAAAAAAAATTGCTCACAGCTGTTCAATGCAGAGGAGCTGCTACCACCTGTGCCATACTTTGGTGGAACAAAAAGGCAAACAACCAGCTCGCAATAGACATATAATTTTGACAGGAAACATAAAAATAGATTGATTTGTATTAAACACTATATTTATCTCTTTTTGTGACTTTTAATATGCATTTGAGGGTGTGACACGGCAAATTGGGATTAGAAATTAGCAATACGGTGGGAAAACATTGTTAAATTCAATTCAACATTTTGCTTTTAGTGTAGGGATTTATATTAAGAGTCATTTAGAAATTATACTTTCAACATATGTTGCGAGTACCTTCTCGAACACTGCGCGCCACTAATATCAATGTGTTATTTTATTTCTTGTCTTTTTTCTGCGATGGTTGTGCTTACACTCATTATCACATCATGCACCTCTTTGCAGCTGCGATGTACAGCCAGGTCATCGTGCAAGAGCTTGGCGAGGAATTTGTTTCAAGGCACTGCAAAAGTTCTCTTACAAGAGGAGTGCAACGATTAGTGCCGATATGACTCATCGATTCAGCGGCTCCGGCAGTGTGCATTTCACGATGCACTGGCACCGTAGATGTAATAAATTTCGTTCTTTGAATCCGTTCTTTCTTTTTTGTATGTCTGCTGACTGCTTATATGTAAAATGTTACACATACAAGCTCCGGCTGGTGGAAAACAAGCGGTATATGTCTGCATTGTTGCTGGCCAGCAAGAGGTGTGGTACAAAACTAGGTGGGACCCCCGATCGCATACAACTTCCCACTGGCCTTGCAATTGATATGCCACCTATAAAAGTTAGATCAAGGGTGGAAAAGTGGGCACAAGTCGGAGCGAACCTGGGGCTATTATTGATACTGGCGGAATGTGGGCATACTATTGGCGCGAATTTCGGGCCATTATTGACAGATCGACTGAATGTGGGCATACTATTGGCGTGAGATTGGCTGAATATGGGCATAGTATTGGCACGAATGTCGGGCCATAATTAATAGATTGGCTGAACATGGGCATTGTCTTGGCACGAACGTTGGCCATTTGTGGATAGACTGGCTGAATGTTGGGTGAATGCTGGTAGCTAGACTGGCTGAGTATAGGCACAATCTTGGCATGAATGAAGGGCCATTGTTAGAAAAAGTCTCGGATTGCTCAAATGCCAGTGTAGGACCAATATTCATGCCAATTTCCGCCACTCTTTTGCCACTGTTGGACCAATCAATTTGTGCTGCTTGGGAGGTGTGCAGCGTTGCATGTTTTCACTGCTGCCAGCAATGCAATGCGGGAAGGGCGCTTTTATTATTGTTCTTCTCAAAGCCCCTCACAACATACGTTACCAGTACTGTGACTCATCATGGTGGTCGCCATGTCAATGTCATCTCGAAAAGGAATGCCTTCATGAAAGTTATACGATACTGACAAGCCAGAAAACATGTGGACAGCACAAGAACTATCTCCTCGGTGTTTATATGAGGCTTCAACGAGACCACACCTCCATCAACATAACCTCTCGATGTGACCAATCTCACAGTGTAAAAGGCCTGTCTTGTCAATTATCACAGATGCATATCTCTTGGCATGAGCTCGCGTCAACACGTCTTTACAACTTCGTCCCAATCGTTGAAACTCGGGGCGCACTCAAAGTGGTCCTCCCAATCTTGGGTAACCTTCTATAAGTTCCCATTAAAGGGGCTTTGGTGTCCGGGGATTCTGCGCGGTCACGTAGGTGGCAGGACGAGAAAGGACACTGTCTGTTCTGGCCGGCGTGTGCGCAGCTATGGAAGTTCCTCCTCGAGCAGGAAGTAGACATTCCGGGGAGAAGCCGCGAAGCCTCTGACTGGAGCTATGAACAGAAGTCTTACAGGGAGCTTTTCGCGCCACACTTTTTGTTCCGGCTTTGCGAAGGATTATGTAGCATAGCCCATAATACTCCAACGAAATCCACCAACTGTCGTCGAATAGAACTATAGATGGGGACCTCAGTGCAGCAAAGTTTAATTTTAAAAAATGACAGGTCGTGCTCTGCAAGAGGAAGGTTTAAATGCGCTAGCAGGCTGTTTACCACTCTAAGCACTGCTTGGCAGTTTATTAAACCAGTGCAGTCATATTATATTGGCCCTTGCAAACTGCTTCGTTCACAAACTCATCTTGTACTTGACCAGTTCCATCCCTGTTTCTTCCGTCTTGTTCCCACCACATAATTGTCCTAGTTGTGTTGCTTTTATTCACAACACAGGCGTGTTTAGACACTTTTTAAGACGTCCCAAGAAATGAACGATTTTGCTTCATCCATGATAAGTTCGAGGCCAAAGTGAATAGGCTACGCACGGATGTTTTGTATGAGAACCGGCGTTAGCTTTCCGTGACTCAATGAAGGCGTAGTTTGTATTCGTCATTCCCCTTCTCGTCACTTACGCCACCTAGGATGACGTCATGGAAATTTCCACCGACACAACTGCTGCTTTCCCGCGCACACTATATTCACCTCTATCTGTCAAGTAACACCATAGTCGTCGTGGCTATAAATGGAGCAGAAAAGTGGAAAAGGGCAAACCTCTCACATTTGCCAGGCTCACTTCTCCTAAGGCATTTCATTCAGTTAACTCTGGCATGTTATACAAGTATATATTTGTTCATGTATAAACGCTCAGAGGCTGCAGAGGATTCCCGCTGTGTTTGCATAGGCTTGTGAAGGTGAGGGATACAGAAGCACGGACTCGTTGAAGCGAGTAAAAAACATGATGCTGGGACTAGCGCACCAGTTCTTAGGGCAATGTCTAGACCGTTTTTTTTTTCTAAAATGATCTCCCAAGTGATACTCGGCCGCGTTCTACCAGATTTCGTTCAGTCCACCATAAATGTTTCGGGGTGGAAGTCTGCTTGCCAGAAATAAGTTTTATAAAGTCTTCCTCTTCTGGCAGAGCGTTTCTCCAACAAATATTTGCCTCAAGTACAAACAGGGAAGAACTGTACGCGGACTTCTGCGATGTTCATTTTCTGGAGCCCTTATACTTGACCCTGTACTGTGGACGCCCAAGCAAATGTATTTTGAAAAGAGTCAAGAAAATGCAGTTGCCGCCAGCAGCAAATATCCCGGCAACGAAGGCATTTTCCTGGCGTTTTCAAACATAAAGCAAAGAATGGAATTGTGACACTTGCCCTGATATAATGAAGATAGGACGATTTTAGGAGTTTTATCTTTTCTCGGTGACTTCCGCAATAATAACACTTGAAAAAATAATTATTTCACTTAGCGCATATAAGACACATAAGTCCTAATCTCTCAACAGAGGAGTCAGAATATTGCCAGTACCATTGCCGAGAGACCCGATTTTGCAAGAATATTTCTGCGGCAGGCAGTTTTCATCGCCTAATAGTCCCACGGAAAATAATAAGGGGTGAATACCTTCTCAGCCTGGCCTGGAAAAAACATTGCACTTCAATTGGACACAAGACAGGGAATCACGCTGTTCTCGGGCAACTTCTTTGAAATGGCTGTCTAGATTGACAGTGCTATCACAGCAGCCGTGGCCTAGTGGTCTTGGCGTCCGCCTCGGCTGCGGGAGGTGGCAGGTTCGAAACCTACCTCCGGATACCCACCAGGTGGGTACAGGCTTTACCAATGCTCACATGACGAATTCTCTTACAGACATGTATTACCAGCAGAAACTGTGGGCAGATGAGAGGAATCGCATAATGCAGGTGAAATATCGGCAGAGTATGGCAGGGCACTAAGGAGCACGTAATCTCCCCTAGTGGACACTCGCATTGTAAAGGGTTCGTCCACGTAAATTATGAGAGATGCATATCCATTGGCGTTGTGCTTGTTTTCAAGTCAGCTTCTATGGTATAGGTGAAGGTACAGAAAGAAACGGCGCGCGCCTGGAACGGCTCCGAAATGTAAGAGAACTGTAGCTGTCAGCCAAAGTGTCACAACGCTGTCAGCCGAACTGTCATGGACGGGCTGGGAGTGAAATGAAAGAAAGCTTGAAATCTAGTGATCTAAAGCGATTTCCCTATGAACTTTGTATTGTCGTTGGCTGTGAACTGTACCGCAACTGTACCGCATTGGCCTCTCGTCGAACGTTCTTCTTGTTCTTCTTCTCCAGATGAAAATGGCACGCGCTATATCAAGGACTTCTTTTTTCTTCCTGGGCTGTGAGCTTTATCGTCGTTGACACTACATTTCCGCATTATTTAAAACTTATTGTCATGTTTGCCCTAACTTTCTCATTTATAGTTCCAAGACGGTACACATCACGAAAGAAAGATCTACTGAGCACAACATAATAAAATAAAACAGCGCAAAGGACGGGACGAAACACGAAGGAGAAAAACATAGACACGGGCGCTGACCAACAACTGAAATTTTATTTCGATGTAGGACACATATGTAAGGTACAAAGAGGGAGGTGTGTCCAAGGCGATCCTGCACAATCACCGAAACAGTATAGTCACATCCAAGGGTAAAAACGATAAAAAGGTGAAAGGCCGAAAAAGACAAAAAGCGAAAAAACCACGGGGTAAGCGGCCGGGACGGAAAGTGAAACCGATGAGGTTTTTCGTCCCGTCCCTTGCGCTGTCTTATTTCATTATGCAATACCGACATCCCGGCATCTTGCACTTCTGAGCACATCATACTGAACAAAAAGACGGGTGCTTTAAGCAAGCAATTTTCAAGCGAAGCCAAGGAGTTTCAAGCGAAGCCAAGGAAGCTTATTCCAATCGACGCAAAAGCGCAGCATTCTATACTTCTTTGTCACGATAGCCACCGGTGACGACAACGGACCGTTCAAAGCTTTGATATGCCATCATTTGACTTCTGTCTGGCTAGCCTCTCGCTGTCAGGAAGAGACACCATACCACTGCTGATCTGCTATGCGTGCACACTCATATGTGATTATTCATTGTTTAGTGATTGGCGAATGACCTACATATCATATATATAGATGTCTAACCAGTGCGGTCTTCGCTCTCAGCCTCGAGGGCAACGAAGCGGACGTAGTAGCGTGAGGAGCGCTTGGGCTGGGATAAGTTTTTAAGGTTAAACATGGCCGGTAAGGGCCCCCTTCTACGTCTTTGTCTGCCGTCCTTCTGACTCGGGACAATTGGTGCCGGGTGGCGTAGAACGACGTACCACGTCACGAAACGTCGCGGTACGGGCAAGGAGTTGGTAGAGGTGGTGGCTCGACCTTAGCGATGGTGCCTTTAGTGCGTGCAGAGCTTCCTATCGAACGACGTTGGCGAGTAAATGCACTTGACAAGGCCCGCAAATTTTCTGCAGTTCTTCGAGGAGCACAGAACGCAGGAGATAGCGAAGAGAGATCAAAGATGCCCCGGAGGCAGTATCCAGAGGATGCAGCACGGAAACAGGATTCAACGCCCGGTCATACTGATTGTACCGCAGCTGCAGTGCTTTCACCATGACCACACACACGCAGAGGATTTCGATGCTCTTAGGCGGATTACATACTCTGTAACGGAACAGCTGCTCTACCACACCGCCTATCTTATTACTTACACCGTGACGTTCTCATGCTGAAGATTAATTTAATGTTTCAACGCACGCTCTGGCCGTTCACGGCGCTCGCTTCAGGTGAAAGGATTTAAAAGTTTGCGAACAAATTCCTGCCCCCTCGGAAGTATCACCTCGCGATACTCATGCGATGAGCGGTCTGCGTCGTGGAGGCTGTAGTAGACATTGCGGATGTCTGTAGTTTCCTTCCAGTCGTTGAAGCCTGGGATGCGTTCGAAGTTGTCGACCCATTCTTGAGTGTTCTCCTATAAGTCGCCATGAAAGGTCTTTCGAGTCTGGAGATTCTCGTAGGAGGCAGGAATAGAAGAGACGCTGTCTGTTCTGGCCATGTGGGCGAAGCCAGGGGTGTCCCTTCTCGAGGAAGAAGTCGAAAATCTGGGGACAAGCCGTTAAGCCTCTGACTATGACATCAACAGCGGTGTCGGAGAGGGCCTTTAAGACCAGACTTGCTTTCCGTCTCTCCGAGGCATTTAGGAGAATAGGCCACAATACCCAAACGAGATCCATCACTTGTCACGGACCAGAAGGGGGAGAGGCGCTGACGTGGAAGGGGACCTCAGAACGACTGAGTTTAAAGTTTAAAATAATCACACGTCATGTTCTGTAAGAGCGAGGTGTAAAAGTACTAGCAAGCAGTTGACAACACTAAGGACTGCTTGGGTATTTTTAAAACCACTGCAACCAAATTATAATGGCCGTTGCAAACGCCTTTTTTTCTATCACTCTTAACATCTGCGCAACCAATGTCATGATTGTCACTTGCGTCTTGTTCTCACCGCATCAGTGTTCTTGTTGTGTTGCTTTTATTCTCAACAGTGGCGTACTTAGACCCTGTTTAAGAAACCTCTAACCATAACCCATTTTCCCTCGTCTATGCTTAGCAAGAGGCCGATTCGACTTAGCTACGCAAGGAGGTTTCATAGGCAAGTGCGCGCTAGCTTTCCATGACGTCAATGGCGCGGGATTGATTGACTGAAACAAAACGTGGAGCATGCTCGGGTTTCTGCTGGACCAGACAAATTAGAAAACTCAAGCGGGAATAAGTTTGGCATGAGTTAGTAAAGACATACGTTGATAATACAACGTTCTAAGTTGAACACGAAATCAGCCCCGGCCACTAATATGGAATCTGGGTGATGAATCCATTAGTCAAATGATGACGGGGTTTATATTCGTCATCCACCTTCAGTTCGCTTACGCCACCTAGGATGACGCCACCGAAAGTGTCACCGCCGCAACTGCTGCCTTTCCACGCCCAATATGTTCATGTCAATCCATCAAGAAACCGGGTAGTCGTCGTAGCTATAAAGAAAGCAGAGGAGTGGAAAAGGGCCAACATCTCTATATTGTCAGAGGTACTGCTTATAAGCTGTTTTTTTTTATCAGTAAATTCTGGTGTGATATGCAAGTATTGCATTGTTCACGTGTCAACGCTCAGAGGCTGCGTAGTGTTTTCACTGTGTCTCTCTGGTTTCTGAATGGGAGGTATGCAGAGGGACAAATTTGCTGAAGCGAGTAAAAGAAATTGTGAGGACACTTTGGCAACTAAAGTGTTGGGAGGCGAAAGCTGATGCGAAAGCGGATGTTTCGGTCCAGCGTAGCAATGCAGGTAGGTGTATCACGGTGTCAAATCCGTTGGTTTAACAGTTCTTGAATCCTATAGACGCCAGAACTGTGCTTATAGTTTACGTGAAGGCAAATATGTCAATAACAGAGCTCGAACATCGTATGCTACACAGTTAGCTGGCCATCGCAGTCCCGAACTTCTCAATACATACCTTAAGCTAGTCTACGCCCTATCCGAGTCAAATTCATCATCTGGGTTCAAGAAACGGGTGAAACACCTCTTTCTCAGTGTACCGTATGCATAGGAAATGAATCTGTTTGGCTTTGTGTACTGCGTACCTACGCTGTGTATTCATGTTTGAAATCATGCTAAACATGCTACCCATGCTACCCATCTTCATAGTGTTATTTTATTAGTGTTGTTCTTCGTAGTGTTATTGTAGTGTTATTGTAATTGCAATTGTGCAGACCACGTGTGTGTCCTTATATTTTGGTCGTTTTACTTTTGTTAGTGCGTGTCCAACGTTTAATATCAGTGCAACACAACATTTTTGCTTTTCTTTCCTTTTGTAATTTCTTGCTATTCCTTCCCATCAGCGCAGTGTTACTTTTGATCGTCACGCCGTTGTCTGAGGCATGTGTGCAATAAAGGAGCCGAGGCCCAGTCAGGCGTTTGAATAAGTCTTTTGCCTCGGCTATCCAGACAGGAGAATTAAATATGTACAAGCATATACACTGTACCTGTTTCTGTCAAAAATGAATGAATGAATGAATGAATGAATGAATGAATGAATGAATGAATGAATGAATGAATGAATGAATGAATGAATGAATGAACTATACCGTGACGACTTCAAGTGGATGTGACGTCACACTGTTCTCGTGGCTATATCGATACCTAATTTATAAATCTTTCGAGGATCTTAAGTGTTAACTACGCTTAATTACACATCGTTTCACCTAATTTGATGCAAATACAACGTTTTCCGACCATTCTGTGTCAATTTTCACTGTGCCGTGACGACCTCCGGTACATGTGACGCCACACATTTCCCGTGGCTATATAGACGACCGCGCTATTTCGACGCAATTTCTACATTTCTGCCTATAGTTAATAAGCTACTTAATCTACAGTCTTCAAACTTGGCTTCTAGGTTCACTTTTTCGACCTCTACCTGAAGCAACCATTGGTTGTCTTCTATTTTTCTTAGTTCCCGAGTTAATACGCGTGTGACACGCTTTGTTAACGGACGACAGTATGAGCCATTAAAGGCTTTCGCCATAATACGTGGGGCTTGGACTAGGGCACTAGTTTTTGTGGCTTTTGTTCTCAAATGGCCTGCCATGTGAGACTCGGCCACGTTCTACCATATTTTGTGCTGTCCACCGTAGTTGTTTTGGGGGTGGATGTTTGGTTAACACAAAAAATTGCGAGAAGTCTTCCTCTTCTGGCAGTGCGTTTCTCCAATGAATATTTTTCTCATGTAAACAAGAAAGTACTCTACGGGCACTTCTGCGATGTTTTTTTTTTCGGAGAACTTTTTCCAAGGCCCCGTATAGTGGAGGTCCAACCAGTAACGTTTTAAAAAGGGTCAGGAAAGTGCAGGTGCTGCCAGGAGCAAAGGCATTTTTTTTTCTTTCAAGCTACACACGGCAACGATACCGGTTAAGTTGTTCATAGACGGAAAAGATTTTTTCGAATTCAGGGGTCTCATAGTTGAGTGTGTAGGCAGCCAGAAACAATAGAACATGTTTTCTTACATTGTTGGGAAGGGGTATATTTTTGGGATGTATCACAACGAGCAATAAAGAAAGAATTTTTCAATTGACTCTCCCGACATTTGGCACTTATACGCATTCAGTGAAGATTGTGTAGCAATTTATTTATTAGGCTGATGGGCCCCCACTGTACTAAGCGCTCCAGAATGGCAAGTTACAATTCAGATCCGGATTAAAACCAGACCGTATTTTATTTCCTAAAAGTATGCTTTGGTTTGTCGCAATGCAAAAAAAGGCGGCGGAGACTTCCGTGCGGCTCTCCAGAGTATAGCCTTCGTTACGTCCGCACAAATCTTAAAAAGCTGCTGCAAACCTGTGGCTGGCTAATCACAAAGTCGCCAGATGTTTTTTGTGTGTATATACATCTTGTTCTGCGTAGTGTTTAGGTTTTTCTTTGTTGTTATGTAGCGTTTGGGAAATATCGTGCTGTGCCGGAGCCTGGTAATGAAGGAAAAAGGCTCGTCATGGCTACTCGGTTCTCACGAGAAATTCCTGCCTTCGAAACCCACCTCTAGAACTTTTTCCCTCTTTACATTTTTTATTAGACAGAAACTCTACACAAAGATAGTGTAAGGCCGCTAAAGCGATTGCAAATCATTTGCGACACGGGGACTGAAAAATGAAGAGAAAAAGAACTTTTCCGAACATTCCTAAAGGCGAGCGCGGCTGTCTGTAAGAGCACCTCAGCGCAGGGGCCAGGACCTAACCCCACGCGTCCTTGGCGAATCGGGATGAGCGCGGACAGATTTTCGAGAGAATTCCAGCCCTGTTGAGAAGACAGGGGAAGCGAGACGTAGCTTAACGTCTGCAGCGACTCCTCTTCTCCCTCTCAGCGCCTCGCTGTCTTCTTGAAATATCGAACTATGTTATTTACGGTCATGATGCATCTCGTTATGCAGTTCTAAGCCAGCCTTCGCGCAGCCATGTAGACAGGCCCCGGATTTGTAGAAGCCTTGAAGAATGATCTTTAGCTCGAGTGTATCTTTTTAAACAGCTTTGGTAGGTTAGTGCGTAGTCACTGTTTCGGCTTGTTAGATTCGTTTCTGCGCAGTTTTAATTGTTATAAAAGGCCTGTTCTTTTGTCTCCCTTTTCTCTTCGTCCGTCCATCACCCGGCCGCCTCCTCGATGTTCCGTGCCAAATAAACGAGCCTCGAAGGAAGCGAGGCGCGAAGGAAGAACCTATCAGTTTACTGAAAGATAAAACTGCTCACCGCTGTCAGTAATGCAAGCACAATAAAAACTAGCCCAACGCAAGCCCCCCTTACGCGACAGTGTCCGGTTCGTGGCCTTCGTGGCTTAGTGCACAAGTTGCGCGGGTCAGGCGCAGGGCTATAGGTTTGCATGCTCTAATAAAGTTTTGGTCAAGGTGCAACCTTCTAATAACCAGTTTTCTTATGTATTGCTTAATGACTGACAAATGTATTTTATACGTTATAGGGAAGATTTACAATCGCATGAAATAACGCTAAACAAATTTAGTTTTGTTACCATGATGCACTGACATCCCCCCTGAGAACAAACAGGATGCGCCAAGAGGCAGAAAATGCTCAAAGAAATAAAAGAAACACCCTAAAATGTTCTCTCCATGGTCTTCCTGGATTGTGTTATATGCTGTGCTCTAATTGCTCCTACGTCTTTTCGAAAGTGCCTGTAGACGCTGGTATTGGCAACGTAGGCATTTTTTCTGGCGTTTCCAAGCACGAATCGAACAATGAAATTGTGAAACTTTGCCTAATGTCTGTAAGGTAGACCGGTTTTATTAATTCCTGTTTTCTTCTCCGTGACCTCCGCAGTATTAAGGCTTGAAAAAAATAAATTTCTCTGCCCCATTCAGGACACCGGGATCTAAACGTCAGCAGCAGACGACAGAATAAACGGCCAGTACTCCTGCGCAGAGCATTGATTTTGCAAGAATAGTTCCACAGCCGGCTGCCATAATCGCCCAGCAGTCGCAACGGAAGTGAACAGGAATGAATACCTTCTCAGCCTGGCCTGCAAAGAACATTGTACTTCAATTGGACAAAAGATAAGAAATCACGAAGATCTCGGGCAACTGCCGTTAAATGACTGTCTAACTTCACCGTGCTATCACCGCAGCCGTGGCCTAGTGGTTTGGTCGTCCGCCTCGGCTGCGGGAGGTGGCAGGTTCGAAACCAACCGACGGATACCCACCGGATGGGTACAGGCCCTCCCCAACCTGGCGGCCGGTTTGTTCGTGGGGAGCAGTCCTGGGAGAGGCTCCGTAGCTCCCGCTATGCCCTGGTAAACCCTGTTTCGAACAACCGCCTGAAAAGGCGGCGTAGTATGTGTTCATGTGCTGTCCCCGTGTTTGTCTCTGTGACGAGTAAGTGTTTATAAGAAACCCGGTGAAGGTTCTGCCAAGACCACTAATGGCGGCGGAACTGGGTAGATTCCGGTGATGAGTAGCCGGACGATTGGTCACAGTCGCGGAGCCTCTTTTTGTTGCTTTTTTTCATCCAAAGCGGATAAAGGGACACTGCGGAGCATTCCATGCAATTTTTGTGCGTAGTTAAAGTTCATTCTGGGCCGCTTTCTGCCTACGCCCTGAACATAACATCTACATATGGTCTTGCGCAACGGCTACAATTCGCAACATTTGCATAGAAAACGGCTCAATGTTAACCCTTGTGCAGTCAACGGCGTTGTATCCCCACTCGGGTTTGCGAGCATATAAAATATTGGCGACTAACCGCAGCTTGCTTGCAAAATAACCGGCTGATGGCGACACTTGCGCTACATATTTTGTCCTTTTCTAATTCATAACGAACCTAGCATGATGCTCAGTTGAGGGAATAAAGCGACGCAGTGCTCCCTGCGTGACGGAATTCTGCGGTGCTTATGGGCACCACCTAGCGGCGCATCGCCTGCTCGGGCACACTGTTCCCGTCTACAGGAGTATTTTAACGCAACAGCGTTAAGGGTCCTGTGTCATGAAAAGCCGCTGTCGTTGTTGGCCGTGAGCGAAAAATCCCAGAAGCATTAATAAATAAACGTCTATCGGGTCGTAGCTTGGACTGGACTGCAAGGTTTTAACTGATCTATTGTATTGACTACCCGGACGTGCTGTCGTATACAAAACTTGTCATGCAGGCTTTCGTCGCTGCGGAAATGCGGCTACCGCGTTCGCTGCCTTGAATGCAAGCTCCATGCACTGCTGCTTCTACCAGTTCCTTTCACACACTCGCGCCCCTGCGCCATGATGTAAAGCACGCGTGAGTGCCCCGGCCATGTTTTAATTTCTACTTCCACTGCTCATCTGCACCCTTGCGACCGAAGGCTAGCACTCTTCGCTCGCCTCACAACCCGCATATCTCTTACTCTGGGGTTAAGGTTAATAAAAACAACAAATTACATCATTCTCACCGCGTGTCAACGTAATTTTCAGCGAGAGCTGTCAATGAGATATATTGTGGTTGAGAATATGAGCGTTTTCCCTGTGTAGTTCTATGGCCCTCTTTTCAGTATCCCACACATAGCCGTTTACACTCAAGCGTATAGACCAGATTCTTTTACCCTCGCACGCAGGCTGCTGGCGCGCCCCTACTCTCGACACCAGTCGCCATCTATCGGCGCGCGCGGCCCGATGGACTGCGGGTCGCGCCGGCGCCGCGCGTAGAATGGATGTTTACGTGTTCGCTTCTGTCGTTGTTAGTCGTTAACATCTCCGAGTTTTTTTCCGTTCATTTGGATGTGAGTAAGTGCGGCGAGGCAGTGCCCCTCTGTCTCGTTGTTTGTGCCCACCATGATGATATTGATATTGATGATTAGCGTTCGTGCCCCTTCTTCACCTTTTCTGCGTCTCGTTTTTCGCGCTACGTTTTTCAATGATGATATTCCGCTGGCTCAGGATTCTAAACGCTGGCAGTGCAGCGGCGACGCTGCTCCACCGAGCCGCTGGTGCGGCGGCGCTGCTCAGGGAAATTCTGGAATAGTATTGCAAACAGCAAGGATTTTTCCGTGGAGTAGTCGGCCAGGTAGCGTACGGACTGGAAGCCGGCACTTCTAAGCAGATTTCTGCGCTGGCGTGTCGTTTGTTGCCGTCTTTTACGTGCGCTATCATCTATGATAATTTGAGGCGCAGGAATGTGGATTTATTTATTTGATTGAGTGGTGTACGTAGTAACTGGATAGGCGAGCTGCAGACTGAAGGTTGTCCCGACGAAGCGCGTGTTTTGTTTCACCTCCTTGCGCTGAGCTTGCTCTAGTTCCCATTAAACACATTTCATGCACAGGATTGTAAGCACGACCGCTACCGATTTCAGTTCCTCTTTCCGCACGCATGTCGTAGGGATCAGGGGGGGGGGGGGGGGGGTAAAGGGTTTACCATAGTGTCTTTCTGCTTTTGCTATCTACCTTAATCATACAAAAATATGCGCGATTTTAATACATTCATTCACACTTAGGCAAACGCCTACGCAACGCTGTCACACGCGGCGAGAGCTACTGAATAAAATGAACGCGACTCTGGATTTCAGAATTCGTGAAAGCTGGATTCACTGCTAATATCTATTCAAGCTTTGATAATTTGAGCAAGAGTACGTTTTTATGCACCAGGTTGCATAAACCATGGCAAATTTTGGTTTCTGTTTGCGCTGCGACTTAGTTAAGCTCGCAGCGGTAATTTGTTGATAAACTGGCGCACCACGCATGTGACAAGAAAGCCCTGTTTGTGGGGGTGCTTTATGGCCGAAGGATTAAGAGTGCATGGGAATTGGAACTGCATGCTAGCCGCACACCTAATACTTGATATTGAAAAAAAATTTTTGTTTTTTCAAGTGGAGCACCAAGACGGCTGCGATATAAGCACGAGCGCGTTCTAAGCGTCAGCACAATTCACGTGAATCTCAAACTAAATGTCATTAAAACGCATCAATGTGCTCTCTTTGATAACGTGAATACTTCCTGCAACACAGCCACGAAGCGGAAGTATGCTCGGCAATGTTTTTTTAGCGCCCGAAGCGCGGCTATATGCAGGCGCGGCCGCGGAGCTGCCGCAGCCCCGCAGTCCCCAAAGAAACGCCCGCACCGCGGCGCACCAGTCGGCGGAAAATGGCCGCGCCCAGGAGCGGCTTTGGATTCTGGTCTATACAGCTCGTACAGTCGAAAAGCCGTCGGCGTCGTAGTTAGTAGTTGTCGGCACTGCGCGTCGGAAAAAAGTCTGTCATGCCAACCGTTTGCCGCAGAATGTTCCAGATGGTGTAATACCATTCAGGGTTTCGAGCAGCACAAACTTACTAGTTACGTTATAGAGTTTGCTAAAGGAATTCGAACCGCCGACCTATAATTGTGGCTGCGGGTGTCTACCGAGATGTCTGAGACAGTTACTGCAACTTCCTTTCCTCAAATACAATTTTCGTTCCCTTCATTACGGCACCTCTTTCTCTGTCTCTCTCTCTCTTCTTTCACTTCCACCTACCTCCCTTTCCTTACGGTGTGGTACGGGTGTCCACCGAGATGTGATGTCAGACAATGAGTCTCTGAAGGCCTCTTCTAGGCTTAATCCTAAGCCAGGCTTCTGAGATTTAGTCGTACATTTCCTGTCTTCAAAAATGCGTTGCGTTCAAAGTTGTTTCCAAAGGAAAAGGTGTCGCGCTGAACGGACGACGGCGTTCCGTGGACTTCCTGGCAGCGCTGGAACACGCTGTCGCGTTCCACTCTTTAAGGCGAACTTAAGCGTCCTCCATGTTTATTGCGAAAGCAATACTAGTTGCACTTTCAAGCCTTCGCGTGACCCGGCCGCAGTTACGTTTGACCTCTAGCGGAGAGAATATGGGCGACCAACTCGCTCCTTCAGATAGCCCGGCTGCAGTTACGCCGCGCCGCGCACCTATGGCGCTACTGCCGCTGTGACGTCATACCAGCTGTAGATTATGGGCGACCAACTCGCTCCTTCAGAGCCCGGCTGCAGTTAGGGTGAGTGCGTGCCGCGCTGCGCACCTGTGGCGCTACTGCCGCTGTCACGTCATACCAGCTGTAGATTATGTTTCCCTCAGCCGCAAAAACATCAAAAACAAATTATAAAAAAAATTACCGAAGACGCTTTGAGTCGTCGCGCAGCGGCGGCCGGTAGCCACGCGTGACCTGTAGACGCGGCGCACTGCGTTCCTTCAGTTGGAGGCGCTGCGCTTTTGCTTTCGCAACCTACCAGGCTTAACCAAAGCTAAGCCCCTGCCAATTTTTATTGCGAAAGCAATACTGCTCGCAGTTTGAGCTCTTCAGCGTCGTCCCGGAGGTGTAACCACGTTTGACTTTTAGCATAACCTCCGCTCTGACGTCACGCCAGACGGAGAGAGACAGAGCCCCAGCTCGTCTCGTCGCGGTCGTCCCAGCGTAACCACGCAGCGCCGCGCTTCAGCTGCGCGCAGCTGCCGCGAATAAAAAACATGAAGAAAAAATAAAAAACCTACGAAAATAAAAGTACCATAATATATATATATATATATATATATATATATATATATTCGGAGGTCGTGGGCTCGGATCCCACCGGCGGCATGTGGTTGTTTTTTCTTCTGCTTTTCTAATCAATTATCTTTAAGCGATAACATATTCAGTAATATTCTAAATTGATCAACACCACAAAATAAATAAATTAATTAAAAAAAATCCCCTGTGCCCCTTGGTTTCTGTGGTTGTTGGCTTCTGTCATATTTATAACGAGCCCCTCATTCCCCTTCCTATATATATATATATATATATATATATATATATATATATATAGCACAATAAGATAAACGTACTTGGTTGCTAGTTTAAATAAGATGCGAAATTGAGAAACGCTTTGTTTATTGGGAGTCGACGTTTCGGACAGAGCCTGTCCTTTTTCAAGACTGAAGTCTTGAAAAAGGACAGGCTCTGTCCGAAACGTCGACTACCAATAAACGAAGCGTTTCTCAATTTCGCATCTATATATATATATATTGTAAGATGGGCACTGGGATGGTTAGAGGAGCTGGGCGCCGGCGGTAGACACAGAGACACAGGCCTCGCAGACACACAGTTCGAGCACCGAGAGCACACACCCAAAGCGATGGCAATGCCGCTCAACACAACGGTCAGAAGTTCGTCGTCGTCTTCGCCTGTACAGGAACTTCTTCGTCGTTACAACTGCCCCCCCCCGGGAAGGAGAGGAGCCAACCTGGCGACTTACGGCGTAAGTGAGATGGCCGGGTCATAATACGGCTTTAGGCGCTGCACGTGAACAGTCTCGCGTCCGCGCCGGCGAAGATCAGGAGACGGCATCAGCGGTTCCACCACGTAATTAACACGCGAGGTGCGCTCCACAACTTGGTAGGGGCCATGAAACTTTACAAGAAGTTTCGAGGAGAGGCCTAGAGTACTGGATGGAACCCAGAGCCACACGAGGCTACCAGAAGAAAAGTGCGGGGACGTGTGATGGCTGTTGTGGTGGGATTTCCGACGGTATTGGGCCTCAGTTGTGAGAGAACGGGCGATTTGGCGACACTCTTCTGCGTGTCGTGCAGCTTGCGAAATTGGAGTACACTCAGATGCGTCAGGCTGGTATGGGAGAATGGTATCGAGTGGAGCAGAAGGATGACGGCCGTAAAGAAGATAGAACGGGGAGAAGCCGGTAGTCGACTGCGTTGCGGTGTTGTAGGCGTACGTCACATACGGAAGGACGAGATTCCAGTTGGAATGGTCTGATGAGACGTATATAGAGAGCATATCACCGAGGGTACGGTTAAATCTTTCTGTAAGGCCGTTAGTTTGCGGGTGATAGGCAGAGCTTGTTCGGTGAACAGCGTTTGCGTGAACGCTCGCAGCACGTCGGCGAAAGCTTCACCAGCTATATAGAAGAAGTCATTGACTTATACAAACGTGTCAATGCGAACATGCCCGAAGCCGACAAGATAAAACACATCTTGAAAGGTATCGACGATGATGCCTTTCAGATGCTATTAGCCCGTGACTTGCGCACCGTTAAGGAAGTGTTCACACTCTGCCAAAGCTTCGAGGAGCTGCGCAAACAGCGGTTATTGACTCGGAAACACCAAGCCCACGTTGAATCGCTTTCTGGACTGGCGCCTGCAGCTGACAACACCTCTATGCTGCAGCAAATCAAAGATTTCGTCCGTGAAGAGGTAGCTCGGCAACTTTCTCTTCTGCCTTGCCCTCAACAGGCGCCGCCTTATTTGGCCCCGGCTCCTCGACAGGCTATACAAGACCAGGTTACTGAGGCGCTTCCATCCTTCCATCCTCCGCCACCTGTCGCCGCACCCTTGATTTACGCCGATGCTGCTCCAAGGTCTGTCACCAGTCCCATGCCTTGCGCCGACGTCGCCCCAAGACCTGTAGCCGGTCCTCGGACTTACGCCGACGTTCTAGTACAGCCCCCGCCGTCGTCCTATCTACAATGTACGTGCCTGTGCAAGCTTCGGCACCTGCCCTGCGACCAGCTCGAAGAGCAAGCAATCCGTGGCGCTCCAGTGACAACCGTCCTGTCTGCTACACTTGCGGAGTGCCTGGCCACGTCGCGCGCTACTGCCGTCGCCATCTCCAAGCGCCAGCACCACGTGCGCAATCTTCGGGGTACTGGCCTTCAAGCCGTCAGTACTTTGAGCCTGTCGACCAAACGCCAAGACGTCCTTTCTCCCCTGATCGTTCAGCCCTCTCCAGCCGCCGCTCCCCTTCGCCCCTACGCCGCTCTATCTCCCCCATGCGACGTCGCCCTAATTCTCCTCAGCAGGAAAACTGGGCGCCGCAGTTCCGGAGGCAAGAACTGCGCCCCCGTCGAAATTTCAAAGACCTCATCGATCACCTGCGAACCTTATTGATGTTTTTGTTCAGGGCGTGTCTGCGATGGCTCTGATAGACACCGGTGCAGCGATTTCGGTAATGGACGAAAAGTTATGTACTTCTTTAAAGAAAGTTAAGACGCCAGTTTCGGGACTCACGCTGCGCACGGCCAGCGCACAGCCGATTACGCCGTTAGCAGCATGCACTGCTCGAGTTCGAATCCAGGACGCACTATATTCCATCGAGTTCGTCGTGCTGCCTTCTTGCTCACATTCTTTAATTTTAGGGTGGGATTTCCTGTCGCGTCACGAAGCTGTCATCGACTGCGCTCGCGGAGAAGTTGGGTTCTCCGCTTTGCCTAATGTCTCGCCAGACGCTGCTCCTTCTGTTCCCTGCGCGAAAGCCGTCGTCACTGAAGACATCATCCTTCCTCCCAGCTCCACTGCGCTTGTAAGCATCTCCTGTGACTATGTTTGTGATGACGTTGTTCTCTTCACGCCGGCCTGGACTTTCCTGCGCCGCAAGTCCCTCCCGCTGTCTCCGCATAACGGGTCAGGTAATCGAAGGCGACAATTACCCATCGCTTACCGGCCGGAGTGCAGGGAAATGGGCATAAAGGTCGATGCCGATGCGTTCAAAGGGGCGAGCTGGCCATGGTAATGGCCCCGCTCGCCCGAGGATGGTGAGTTGACGGGCGCCGAAGTTACATTTTTTAAGGTTCAGTTGAAGGCCGGCACGAGCAAGGCAGGTCAGCACCTGGCGGAGACGATGCAGATGGGTGGGAAAATCAGGGAAGAAAACAACGATGTCGTCCAGATAACAAAGACATATCTTCCATTTGAGGCCACGCAGCACGTTGTCCGTCATTCGTTCAAATGTTGCTGAGGCGTTACAACGGCCGAATGGCATAACGTTGAATTCGTAAAGCCCATCCGGTGTGATGAAAGCGGTCTTTGCGGGATCAGCAGGAGCCATGGGAACTTGCCAATATCCGGAGCGTAGGTCAAGCAAAGAAAAGAATTCTGCGCCTTGCAAGCAGTCCAATGCATCGTCAATGCGTGGGAGCGGATACACATCCCGACGTGTAATTTTGTTGAGACGTCGATAATCCACGCAGAAGCGTATAGACCCATCCTTTTTCTTGACGAGGACAACGGGAGACGACCAGGGACTACTTGATTCGTGAACAACACCGCGGTAGAGCATGTCGTCGACTTGTTCGGCTATGACACGACGCTCTGTAGGTGACACGGTATGGGCGCTGGTGCAGAGGCGGGTGAGTGCCTGTGTCGGTATTGTGGGAGACAGCCGTCGTCCGTCCCAAAGAGGCTTGCGGCGTGTCGAATGAGGACCGAAAATGGTTCAACAGCTCAAGAAGCTGCGCGCGGCGGCGTGGTTCGAGGGCAGGATCAACAGAAAAGGCGAGAAGATCCCGGTGACGCGGGTCGGAAGTATCATTAGTAGGGGTCAACGCATCATCTGGAGACTGTTTTGGAATACTGCACACAATCTCATATGCCTGTCATTATCTGCGGTGATTATAATATTGATGCATTTTCAACGAGCCCCACCAGGCAACAACTTTTTGACCTTATTGTATCATATGGCTATAAAAATGTGATACTTTCGCCGACTAGAATAACAAATACATGTGAGTCCTTAAGTGACTTGTGTTTTACAAACTACCATACTGAAAATGTACGAGCCGGTGTTTTAATATCTTCTATAAGTGACCATCTACCTATCTTTATTTTTTTCACACCCCACAAATCGCAAAATACATCATCTGCTGCCGCCGCCATCAAGTATAGGAAAATTGATACAAATAACATAGCCATTTTTCAAGAGCTTGTTGTTGCAGCTGATTGGGATGAGGTGTTGCAAACAAATGACTCTGACACTGCATATGATGCGTTTATACGCAAATTCACCCAACTGTATGCCCAAGCGTTCCCTGTCACGGAACAGAGAAAAGCACGAAATATAGAAAACTGTGGATTGACAACGCTCTCCTGAAAAGAATCAGGCATCGAGTAAACTTTTCGCGCTGTTCATAAGAACTAGGAACCTCGAACATTTGGAAAAATTCAAGAAATTTAGAAATCGGCTCGGTGCTGATCTTAAACGCGCTCACGCAATCTACTATGCGCAAATATTTGCTGAGCATGCTCATGATTCTAAAAAGGTATGGCAAGTATTTAATGACATAACGTGAAGAAATGGAAAAACTATAGCTTCTGAGCTCACAATAGAAGGTATGTCATACGCAGGAACCAACCTCGCCAATAAATTCAATCAGCATTTCTTAAACTGTGGAGGATCGAGTGCATCCGTTATAAGCGATTCACACTGCAATTCTTATGCCGCTAAAAGCATCAAGAATTCAATATTCCTTTCTCCCACAACAAAGTCAGAAAATTATGCCCTAATCCAGAATTAAAGAACCATAGCGCATGCGGCGATGACGAGATGAAAGCATCCCCTGTTAAAGCATTTGCCGATTTAGTTTGCAAACCTCTTACTCATATATGCAATCTAATCTTGTCTACAGGGGTTTTTCCGGATAAGTTAAAAATTGCGAGGGTTTCGGTAATTTACAAACAAGGTGATACGAATGATCTAAACAATTACAGGCCGATTTCAGTCTTACCGATTTTTTCTAAAATCTTCGAACAAGTTATAAAACCCAGACTGCTAAGCTTCTGCAATGGGAATAAAATTATAGCTGAACAACAGTACGGTTTCCAAAAGCACAAGTCTTTAGAAAAAGCATTGGTAAAAATTAAAGACAAAATAATCGATAATTTTGAACAGAAACTATACACACTAGGGGTATTTCTTCATTTTAGAAAAGCGTTCGACACTATCAAACACGATATACTATTGGATAAGTTGTGCAATGTTGGTATCAGAGGCATCTGCCTCGAACTTTTAAAAAGTTACTTAACTATCCGGTCATAATATACAAATATAAGCCATGTTAAATCGGAAATAGGGTGCACAAAGTTCGGCGTTCCGCAGGGTTCTATTCTTGGGCCACTACTCTTTTTAGTGTACATCAACGATATAGTCAACATACCAGACGCACCATGCATTATTCAATATGCAGATGACACAAATATATTTTTTTCTGGCACAGACCTGCTCACACTGCAACGGGAAACAAATAGGTGGCTTCTGAATCTTTCTTTATGGCTCCAAAAAAACAACATGGAATTGAACATGAAAAAGACTAAATATATTATTTTTCATCCACGAAACAAACCCATACACCACTTGCCGTCTACAAGGTTTCACGACGACATCATAGAGCGAGTCTCTACACATAATTTCTTCGGTGTTGTGTTTGAAGAAAATCTGAACTGGTCACCTCATGCACAAAAAATCCGATGCGAAATATTAAGATCTATTGGAATTCTACGCAGATTTAGAGATTTACTACCCAGCTGGTTAAAGAAGCAATTATATTACACTCTCATCCATTCACGGCTTTATTACTGCTTGATCATTTGGGGAACAACTACACAGTGCAATATGATTAGTTTGCTTACTCTCCAAGCAAGAATTGTACGCCTTATTGAAAATGTTCCACTCAAGAGTCACACTGCACTCCTTTTCAGGAAACATCAAATACTAACCGTGAATAACGTAATGAAGAAATAGTTAGCTATGGTTATCTACGAAAATTTAAAATGCGATCCGTATACTTTCACTCAACAATATCTCTCCAGGCAGCACAATTATGATTTCCGCCACACAATATACCAAAAAGAAATAATGCGCACGAACTATGGTTCACAGAAACTAACCAACCAAATTGCAGATCTCTTAAATCACCATCCCATAATTATATCTATCATAAATGAAAGCAAGTCTGTAGGTACATTCAAAAAGAGTATTCACAAGTATGTATTGTCTCTACATGAAACATCTTGTAATGTCCGAAGTGCTTGTTTTTAAAAGTTTTGTCTGCAGTTCATATGTTTACGGTAACTTGAAATATACGTCCTTTATGTAGCGAATATGTATTCTACATTGTATTCTTTGCATTGAAACTTTCCTTCTTGTCATACTGTATATGATGTGTCACACGTTGCAGGAGGTTGACGCCTAGTCAGGCATGCTGTTGCCTTTTTTTCAACCTCCTTGACAACTGTAGCGTTGTCAAAATAAACTTCAACCTTCAACCTTCAACTTCGCAAGCAGATGAACGTTCGGTACAGTCGAGGTCAAATAGTAATACCCCTGTCAAGCGCACAAGTTAAGTGCACTTACGGGGAGTACGCTTCGGCATCCCGAGTGACACTTTGGGCTACGCGGTGCTAAACGGGAAAGCAAAGTGCACTCGTAGCACAAAAAAAATGGCGTAAGAAAATGAGCGGAATTCCTGAAGAGGTCAACGGAAAAGAAAAAGGACTCATAATAACTGTCTGCTTAACGTGACAGCGCGAATAAAACGAGGTTCAACAGTTTATAACGATGGAAAAAAATATAAATAGCAGAATAGCCAAGACCAGCCAAGACTATCCATAATTGCGGCAACAAACAAGATGGCGGCGGGCGGTGATGTTGCATCTGATCTCGTTCCTTTGTTTTGTTGCTTCGGTTGTAGCTATAACGAACTAATTTTTTTAATAAAACAGTGTTATAGCATGTAAAATAAAGTTGTAAGTACTTTTTATGCACTACACATATTGTCCCTTTGAAGTCGCTGCTAGCGAGGCTACGCACTCAGCCCTCAAAGTGCGTTCTGTGAACGCACTCCGACATGAGTGCGCACTTTGGCGAGTGCACTTATGTTGCGCCGTTTAGCTGTGCTAGAGTGCACTTTTAGAAAGTGACACTCTTCGTAAGTGCACATTATTTTGCGCGCTTGGCAGGGGTATAAGTCCACAGGCTCAAAACGGCCAACGCACTTACCACGAAGCAACGTGACGGGGTAAGAAAGGGTATTGGCGACCAGAAGTGTGCTGGCACCATTTAGCAAGTCAAGCACGGCGAAGGGCAGTGAGATACGGTGGCGGCAGAAAACGGTGGCGTCGGCGGTAGAAGCGGCAGACAGAGGAACGAGGACAGCGCTTACGGGTGGGATAGTAGTGTCCTGAGCGACATGGAGTTTCGGAACAGCACGAGAACCCACGTCATCAAACACAGCGGCGGATGGCAGAGAGCATGGCACGGAAAGTTCGACGTGAGGGCGGGCGCAGTCAATCAAGACATGATGATGGGACGAAAAATCCCAGCCGAGAATGACATCATGAGAACAAGTGGTGAGGACGATGAATTCAATAAAATACACGGTGTTCGCAATTATTACTCGAACGGTGCAGAGGGCTGTGGGCTGGAGGTGTTGTGCGGTGGCGGTACGTAGTGACAAACCGCAAAGAGGCGTCGTCACCTTGCGCAGAGAGCGGCAGAGTTTTTGGCTGATAACACATATGGCGGCACCAGTGTCTATAAGAGCGAGAGTCGAAACTCCTTCCACAATAACGTCAATAACGTTCGCAGGGGAAAGAGGACTTTGGCGGTCGGCGGAGTACGCAGTTCGTGCCTCGGGAACTGCGCCGGTTAGTTTCCTTGCTCGGCTGAAGGAAATCGGCGGCGAGAGGGCGAAATGGAGCGGCGACGGAGTGAAGGTGAGCGACGAGACGAGGAAGCCTGGTGGTCAGAAGGTTCAGGTGGCGGCCCCGGCGGAACTGGGAAGTAGGGGGCCGAATAGGACATTGCGGTATATTCTGGCACCGGCAGTGACATTCGGCGTCGACAATGGCGCACGACATGGCCGGGAATGCCGCAAGCAAAGCATATTGGGCGGTTGTCCGATGTGCGCCATGGAGAGGCAGGCGGCGCAACTCTACCAGTAGTGCGTGGCGAATGCATCATGGCGGAAGGATACGCATATGCCGTGGCAGGTGCTGGGCGAGCCACAACCTCGGCATAGGTGCGAGGCGCCGCCACAACGGGGTTCGACGCGAAGGTGTCAGAATACCTCAGCGGCGCAGCACTGGGGGTAGGTGGAGTGAGGGCATCACCACAAAGCGCCATCGGGGCAGCGACAGGAACTGGAGGATAGCCGGAAGGAAGAGCTTCCGAGACCTGTCGCTGTATTTCATTTCTGAGCTGCGGCGCCGAACAAGATGATGGTTCGGGTACAGAGGGTAGGAGAGGCAGCTGGCGGGCAACCTCCTCGCGGATAAATTTGTTGATTTCGGTGTGGAGACAGGAGGAGTCGGGGTGCGCGGTCAGTCCGCGAGCGACGCGTCAGAAGGGTGGCGAACCAGAACGCGTTGCTTCCGTAGCTCGTCGAAGCTTTGGCAAAGTTCGTATGCAGTTGCGATGGTGGTCGGACTCTTAGCCACGAGCATGTTGAAGGCGCCATCATCGATGCGCTTCATGGGGTGGCGGATCTTCCTCCGTCATAGATGGGTTGACTCGTTTGCACAAATCGACGATGTCCTTTCACCGGTCCTCTGCGCTCGCGAACGGAGACGCTGTTCAGCGCAAAGTTTGCGAACGGCAGTGCGCCCGAATACTTCGGCAAACGTAGTTTTGAACGCGGACGAGGTGGTGATGTACGACTTGTGGTTCCGATACCACAGGCTGGCGACGTCAGTAAGGTAGAATACGATGTTGTTAGGTTTCAGAGCGTCGTCCCACTTGTTATGCCGGCTCACCAGTTCGTAGGCGGACAACCAATCCTCCACATTTTGGTCGCAGCTGCCACTAAAGATAGCAGGGTCGCGTTGACGTAAGGGTCCAGAACAGGTGACAGCTGGAAGCAGGTCGCAGGAAGCAGGGTCAGGGGCTGCTTGCTTGGATCCTCCATGGGAACGGACACCGTGCGACTGTGGAGGTCCAGGGTGACTTCGGGGGTTAGGATCGTTGCACTCTCCACCAAGTGAACACTGGATTTATTAAGGGTCACGTGGGGGCCCTCGTGTGGTGAGTATCATGCCATGTAAAACAAATGGGCAAAACTTTGATAAACATAAGCTTTACTAAGAGCACTACCAAGACACACCACCAGCCAAACCAGACGCAGCCAGGGCTAATGCTTTCGCAACTTACCGGGCTTAACCAAATTAAGCCTCTGCAAATTTTTTTTCTCTGCGGAGAGGGCGCACACAGACGCTCAATGCGTATTGTGTGCTTAGATGATATTCCTGGATGGACAGTTGCATGAATGGCTGAATCACGTCGATGCTGCTAAAAAGCGCCTTGGTTGTGCCGTTGGCATTGCTAACATGACAAGTTCACTAATAGACTTGTGTGGCCAGTAGAAACTGCTGGAAGAGGACAGGAATCATAATCCGGGTCAAAACTCGGCACAGCAAGCTTAGGAAACAAAGGAGAGATTGCAAAATAATAGGAATGATCTATCACTGGAAACTGCAGCAGAGTGCGCACTGGTATTGCCTATAATATCTGCGCGTAGTCGGCTAGCGCCAATTAAGTTCGCAAAAAGTACAACTGCAAAGGCAAAATGGCTAGCGCTATTCGCACGCTGCAGATGATCGCCGGTTCAGATTCAAACCCTCGTACTTTGTTTACAGCCCAGCGCGGCCGCGCATCTTCGAAACTCGAACAAAGCACAGCAAAACTTTGGTCTGGTAGTGTTTTGTGAGCTTAACGCACCAAGACTACACGCGCAGTGTTATCCCGAAACCTTCGAATGCGGCTTGTCCAAAAGAATTTCTGGACTCTTGAAGTGGTAAATACGCTTACTACGGCAACTACGAGGCTATCAGAAAAGCGGCGCCGAAAACGCAGAAAAGGTAGGAACGGCATCGCTTTACAATACTGGCCGTACTAGTCCTGTACTAGTCCTGTAGAACATTTCAATTTTTTGCTCATTAGATTCATTAAAGCGAACCGACTTCGTGCGAAAGACCCTTCACGGAAACATGTACGCCTGAAGAAGCAGCGCTGCTTTTGCGAAATGGTGTGGACTGAAACTAGTAAATCGGCAGTTTAGAGGCACCGCTCCTCCTCCTGGTGGTGACTATGCAGTATGTCCTGAGTTGGATGACTCTCCGACTCGTACGCTCCAAATAGAACATGCCTCGTCAACCCGATCATCTGCTCCCCACTTCGCGTATGAAAGTGTGTTTTATCGCTTTATATATCACCCCCACTGCTCTATACGCATGCACATCGTTGCTACAACTACAGAGACCCGGCTAGGCCCGTCGTCTCTATCGGGGGGCGCCTCGGCCCAAAGCTGTTCCTCGTTCTAGCGCGCTCTTAAAGTACAAGCCACGTGCTTCAGCGTTCACGCCAAATCTGTAGGCTGCGATGGGTGTGCAGAGCTGCAAGTTTTCACTGTTACCAGCACTGCGTTGCGAGCAGGGCGCTTTTATTTTTCTTCTTTTTAAAGTCCTTCCTAACATATGCTACCCGCACTGCGACTCATCCTGTTGGGAGACAAGTCAACGTCATTTCGGAAAGAAACACCTTCATTAAAGTTATTCGATACTGACACGCAAGGGAATTTATGTAAAGCACAAGAACTATCTCTATGGGCGTATCTGGCACTCCAAATCGACCAAACCTCCATCAGCATCACCTCCCGATGTGAAAAATCGCACAGTGTAAATGGCTTGTCCTTGTGAATTATCACAGATGCATACCTCTTGGCGTGAGCTCGCGTAATCACGTTTTTCGAAATTTCTCCCAATCGTTGAAACTCAGGACGCACTCGAAGTTGCACTCAAAATCTTGCGTATCCTCCTATAAGTCGCAGTTAAAGGTGTTTGGAGTTCGAGAATTCTCCTGGGTCACGTAGGAGGCAGGACGAGAAAAGACACTGCCTGTTCTGGCCGGTGCGTGCGCAGCTATGGATGTTCCTCCTCGAGCTAGCAGTCGAAATTCCGGGGACAAGCCTCTCAGCCTCTGACTGGCGCCATGAACAGCCGTCTTGAAGAGAGCTTTTCTCACCGCACTTGTGTTCCGGCTCTCCAAAGAATTATGGAGCATGGCCCATAATACCCAAACGTGGTCCACCCACTGTCATGAAGCAGAAGTAGGGCAGGCGCCGACGTAGGAGAGGATGGCAGTGCGGCCAAGTATAACTTTAAAAAATGACAGGTCATGCTCTGAAAAAGGGAGTTCTGAACGTGCTAGCAAGCTGGTGACCACTCAAAGACTACTTGGTTATTTTTTCACATTATACTGGCCCTTGCATTCATGAAAACTTATTCTGAGCCAGTGCACCACTGCCACTTCCGTCTTGTTCCCACCATGTTTTGTCGCTTTTATTCGCAACAGAGGCGTGCTTAGAAACTTTTCAAGATGCCTCAATGCATTAATGATTTTGCTTCATCCATGATTAGTGGGAGGCCGAAGCGAATAGGCTACGCAGGGAGGTTTTATATGAGAACCGGCGTTAGCTTACTATGACATCAATGGAGGTGCAGTTTGTATTCGTCATCCACCCTCTGTTCACTTACGCCAGCTAGGATGACGTCATGGAATGCTCCACCGCACCAACTGCTGCTTTCGCACGCGCACTATGTTAACTTCTATCCATCAAGTAACACCGTAGTCGCCGTGGCTATAAATGGAGCTGCAAAGTGGAAAAGGACAAACCTCTCACATTTGCTAGGCTTACTTATCTGTAAACTCTGGTATGTTATGCAAGTATATCATTGTTCATGTATGAACACTCAGAGGCTGCATAGGATTTTCGCTGTGTTTGTATAGGCTTGTCAAGGGGAGGGGTGCAGAAGGACGAATTTGTTGAAGCGAGTAATAGACATGGCGCTGGGACTAGCGCGCCAGACTTTATGGCTATGTAAAAACGGTTTTTGCTCTGAAATGATCTGCCAAGTGAGACTCGGCTGTGTTTTACCAGATTTTGTTGTGTCCACCAGTACAAGTTTCGGGGTGGATGTTTGGTTACCACACACAAGTTTTATAAAGTCTTCCTCTCTGGCTGAGCGTTTCACCAAAGAATATTTGCCTAACGTAAACAGGAAAGAACTGTACGCGGACTTCTGCGATGCTTTTTTTCGGAGCAGTTGCACTTGACCCTGTACTGTGGAGGTCCAAGCAAATATATTTTGGAAAGAGTCAGGAAGATGCCGTTGCCACCGGGAGCAAATGCTCAGGCAACGGAGGTATTTTCCTCGCGTTTTCCAACATAAAGTAAAGAATGAAATTGTGAAACTTGACCTGATATAATGAAGATAGGCCGATTTTAGGAATTCGTTCTTCTCTCTGTGACTTCCGTAATATTAACACTTGAAAATAAAATTATTTCACTGAGCGCATTGAAGACACGAAGGTTCTAATCTCTGAAACAGATGAGACAGAAAACATCCAGTACCCTTGCCCAGACTCGGTTTTGCAAGAATATTTCTTCAGCAGGCAGATTTGATCGCCTAATATTCGCAAGGAAAATAATCAGGGGTGAATACCTTCTTAGTCTGGCCTCCAAAGAACATTTTACTTCAATTGGACACAAGAAAAGGAATCACGAAGATCTCGGGCAACTGCTGTTAAATGACTAACTTGACCGTGCTATCAGCGCAGCCGTGGCCTCGTGGTTTAGTCATCCGCCTCGGCAGCGGGAGGTGGCAGGTTCGGAACCAACCTTCAGATACCCGCCGGATGGGTACAGGCGCTCCCCAACCTAGGACCGGTTTGTTCATGGGGAACAGTCCTGGGAGAGGCTCAGTAGATCCCGCTATGCCCTGGGGAATGAACCCTGTTTCGAACAGCCGCCTGAAAAGGCGGCGCGGTATGTGTTCATATGCTGTCTTCGTGTTTGTCTCTTTGGCATTTAAGTGTTTATGTGAACCCCTCCCAAGAGGGATGCCAAGGCCACAAATGGCGGCATAACTGCATGGATCCCGGTAAATGAGTCGCTGGATGATTGGGCACAATCGTGGAGCCTCTTTTTGTTACCTTTTTCCTTTTTCACCAAAAACTTTGAAGGAACACTGCGGAGCACTCTAATTTTGTGCCGAGTTAAAATCCATCCTGGGCCCATTTCGAGCTATGCTCTGTACATTGCATCGACATTTTCTTGCGCAACGACTACAGTTTGCGCTATTTGCACAGAAGATGGCTCCATGATAACCCTTTTTAAGTCACAGGCCTTCTATCCTATCCTAGGCGTATAAGGATAGAAAACTGTGCCGTCTAACTGCAGCTTGCTTGCAAAACAACCCGATTTTGGCATCACTTGCTTTACGGATTTTCCGCTTTCAAAATTTATACGGAACGTAGCAAGGTGTTTATTTGCGTAAATAAAGGGGCGCACTGATCCCCCTAGCAACGAAATTCTGTGGCGCTGATGGGGCTCTGTGGCGCCGCGGTGCATAGACTGTCTTTGCGTCCTGCTCATGCACGCTGTTCGCGTCTGCTCTCGTCTATTTTTATCGCAAATGGCGCACACACATGCCCGACTGGTGGTGTGGGCGCAGATGTTCATGAATGGGCAGTTTTAATGATGGATGAGTTACGTCGCCAGTCCTAAAAAGTTCCTTGCTTGTTCTGCTGACATTGATGATACGAGGAATTCTCTTACAGACTTGTATTACCAGCAGAAACTGTAGACAGATGACAGGAATCGTATAATGCAGGTGAAATATCGGCAGAGCATTGTAAGGCACTAAGGAGCACATAACCTCCCGAAGTGACCGCTCGCAGTGTAAAGGGTTTGTCCAAGTGAATTATGACAGATGCATATTGCTTGGCGGTATGCGTGTGTTTTCAAGTCAGCTGCTAAGGTATAGGCGAAGGTAAAGAAAGGTAAAGTAAAGGCGGATAACTGTACGAGAACTGTAGCGATCAGCCGAACTGTAAGAGACGGCCTGGGGGTGAAATGAAAGCAGGCTTGAAATCTAGTGATCTAAAGCGATTTTCTGGTGAACTTGTTGTTCTTGTTTGCTGCGAACTACAACGCATTGTTGTTGTTGTTGTTGTTGTAGCCTACGACAGAATGGCACATACCCACTCTGGGGGATCGGCCAAGAATCGGGTGGAAAAGGTTGTTATTCACCTGTACGTAGTAAAGGCAAAAGGAAAGCAAACGGGAGAGGAACACCGGGGGAGTCTACCACAAGAAGGGCACGGAGAGGATGAAAAAAAAAATAAAAAAACTGAAAACATATAATAAGAATGGCTTCTGGTGGAACGCGCTATTTGAAGGGCTTCTTTTTTCTTCCTGGGCTGTGATCTTTATCGTCGTTTACAGTACGTTTTCGCAATATTTAAAACTTATTGTCATCAAAGGTCTAACTTTCATCTTTTTAGGTGCAAACCTGTACGCATCAGGTAAGAAAGCTCTGCTGAGCACAACATACTGAAGTAAAAAGCGGGCGCTTTCAGCAAGTACTTTATGCAAGCGAAGCCAAGAAGTTGCAGCCCGTGGCCGGAAATGCACCTCTTGTGATTAAGCACGTGCTCTCAAGCTCAATGGTAGAAGAAGACGTGAATCGTTCCAGAGGTTAGGGTCGTACGATGACACTGCAGCTTAGGTGGAAACCAAAAACCCGAGCCACTTCCTTTGTCGCTGTCGTGGTTCTTCTCAGCCAAGAGATACGGGCGGGTAAGTGCCTGAAGGCACACGTGGGGAGGGTACGCTTAAACTAGGAGGACTCTAAGGCAGTACGCATAGATACACTGCGGCCTTTGCAGGATAAGCATGTCTGCAGCGTCGTGACTGCTATACGTACGCGAAAAGAAAGAAAACCACCTCGGCTTTATGCAGCATGGCCTGTGTTTCATGCATAGAGACCGCGGAAACCTAAGGCATAAATGTTCCGGTTGCTATTAAGGAAGTACATGTACCTTCATTTACCAATATTATGAGGCTAATATGTTATACCCGAGGTGGCAGCTTCTTCAAACGTTATAGCAATTTAAAAATCGTGTTTCTGGCTAACAAGGTGCCTTAAAACGCTAAAGACTAAGCAGATGCACGTTTTTATGGCCTTCAGATTTTTTGCTTTGGCTGTTCATTTTTAACACAAATTTTTTAATCATAGTTTTGGTAGCTAGTGATGTGAAGTGAGGACTTTGGATGCGATTTACAAAAAACGAGGCTGCTGTCAACGCTACAGATCGCTTACCATATGTTATGCAAGCGAGACACCAAGTACGAATCCGGGTTGGTGTTTTAGGATTGAACGACACCTTGCTAAGAATTCGTGAATTCTTGAATTCTTCAGGGGTACAAGGGCAAGTACTTTGCGATGGCATTATGAAATGCCTGTAGAATGCGAAGCTGCGATGTGAGAATTGCTGGGTGGATATTCGCTACCTATTGATATTTTCAGCAGCTGTGCTTCTTAGTCACAGGTTATCACATCCTCGCCGGCCTCCGAATGGCGGGTGGCCTGGAATGCATCGCAGTTCTCTGTAGTTGGGGGGCAGTGACACAAGAAGGCAGAGCCAAGGACCTTCCCAAAGACGCTTTCCTATTCACTGAGGCTCTGATTTACCGATGCCGTTACGCAGCGCGAGTGCTCAATCGGTTCGTGCGCCACTACGAGCCGCTGTCGTACGAGCCCGTCTCTACGCACACTCCTGGACGCTGGAAGCGCTCGGCCACCGTGGACCCCCACAACAACGCACCACGCACCGTCCAGGTCACCTTCAGAGCTCACGGAAGGCGAGTCCAACTGTCATTTCCTTGCATCCCTTAGGAGCATGGCGCTTCTCAAATATCACATGAGCTGGCTTCGCAGACCACCGGAAAAATTTCTTCCGCTCTCTTCCCAGTCTTCGTATTCGTGAAAATCAGCGTAATAAATGCCAGTTTCCGTTCGCTTGGAGGAGATTCAGTTGTCCCTACTAGCCAGTGCTTTCGCCTGTCGTGGACGCGTGGACAAACTAGCTTTCGGCGTGGCTCCTGTATGAAGAGGGTGCGGTCTTTAATTAACGAATTTATTTATTTATGTTTGAGTTGTCTCCGGCCAAGTATTAGGCCCTAGGCAGAAGTGAGTTTTACAAAGTAGCTTCAAGATGTAACATGCCACTTTTTAAAATAAGAAAACACCAAAAGGGCGACAGTCAAATCGAAATAATGCAAAAAGGAGCGCACATTTTTTGACGAAACATCAAACTGTGTTTCGACAACTGTGAAATAAACAGTGCAAATAAAAGAGACAGAAGAAGATCTCACACGCGCAAGCGCTCACTGGCAAAATGCACGTGCAAATGAATAATGGTTTTTCTGATTGGGCTCAAGCTAACTTCACATATATTTACGCGCAGGCTTAAACAATTCTTTCATTTGCCAATCAGCGCTCGTGTGTGTCTGCTCTTCTTGACTCACGTTTATGCTCCCAGTGTTAGTTCACAATGTTAAGTCCCCAACGCACCCAGCGGCATGTTTTATACAATGGGTCGAGATATTGGGCGGAAATATTCGAGGGGTATTTATTATTATTATTTACTGAACCTTCAACTCCAGAGGCATTAAAAACTGGAGTGGTTACGAACAAAAAATACATAAACAAGAACAATGCGGTGTACAAAACTTTTCCACTATTTATACAATGTTAGCTAATGCTTTGCAAAAAAGCGGGTTATCACTGATGTCGATGATTTCATCGGGAAGGTGTTTCCGTTCACGTGAAGCGCGAGGCAAGAAGGGCTGAAATGCAGATGAGGTGTTAAATGTTGAAATTGCAACCTTGTGGTGATAATCGGTGTGGTTTGAAACGTAGCGGGGATGAACAATGAGTGTGTTCCGTAGTGTGGAATGACGGCACAATTTGTGAAAAATACTGAGACGAATTTCTTTTCAGCGGCATTTTAAAGGCTTTAAAGAGAGGTAAGTTTCCACACTGGTCACGCTAGCGCCACCATTAAAGTCGATAAATAAAACACGCTACATTATTCTGGGCCATCTCCAGCGAAATAATTAGTTTTTCTTGGGAGAGTCCAGCTTTTAAAGAAATCGCGTTTTTTAAAGCAATAATTTCAAAGGTGGCGTGGTTATTATAAAGTTTCGGCGTACGTAGCTTAACATGCAGTTGGAACTGTTGATAATGTACAGTTGCGGTGTAACCAGGAGAGGCCTCCAGAAATGTGGACGCTCCATATTTGTATGCAGTGCAGATTCTCAGGGAGCTTTATTTAAGTAGGACCTGCAAGAAGTGTTAGTGTGTCGGAATACTCGTACAACTTTAGATTTTAAAGCGTTCAGTTAGGTGCATGAACCAATCACAGAATGTGCACCAAGTCGAAATATAGGTAAGATCGCTCTGAAGAAAGTTAGCATCATCGGGTAAATTTATTTTGCGAAAAACAGCGCAGTCGTCAGCAAACAAATGAATGTTGATGCAACATTGGAACGAAGATCATTGATTTAGATGAGAAACAGGAGCGTCGAATGACTAACGATTGAGGCGCACCTTAGTAAACATAACTAAAAGGTGAATCGTAGTTATCAGAAACAAAGACCGCTTATGAAGAAAGTATTCGATTCATTTCGAAACTTCATAGCCAATGTTAAGTTGTTGCAGTTTAAAAAGCAGTAAGCGGTGACATTCCTTCTCTAAAGCTTTACAGAAGTGGAGGAAAATCCAGTCAGCCTCTGATACACTGTCTAAAATAAGCTGAAACTTGTTAGTGAACCATAGTGATTCCGTGCTTAGAGACCATGGTTAGTGGCTCGGTATTATAGGGGCGAAGCTTTAATTCCCATCTAACCTTTTATTTGTTCAGTATACATGGTAGGTTATTAGCTAGTGAATATACTTTACATTTTGCGCTGAAATGCGCTAGCTTTCTTTTAAGTAAAATGCTTGCATATCATAATGACGTCTGTCTGAGGAGGCGACCGTATATTCACAATTTATGGTATGCTTCATTCGTTTTCGAAATCGACCTCTCCAAGTGTGGCGTCACTGTCTTATCGACCAATACGCATTTTATACGATGGCCGACGGCGCTACTTTGTTTCCCACTGAAGGAGCGTCTTAATTCTATCACTTTAAAAATATTATAGTTTCTCGTCCTCGACAGCACGTATAAGCATGAAGTGCTTGGCACGAATGTTGCATGTGGCGCATGATAAGGCGGTTAATAGATGGTGATGTTCGTACTCAGATACACGTCGCAACTTTTTTCTGCTCCGCGTGTTCCTTTCCCCCTTTTGCCCTCCTGCTTTCCTCGAGCTGGGCAGGTCCTATAGTGTCCCAGGCGACTTTTAAGACTAGAATGCGCAGTGTGCATCTTTTGCAATCTTTCATGCTGTAAGTGCCGTGCCGTTAAGCCACTTCTCATTTTAGTGACGGGCAGGGTTTTCAAGGTCTCCCGCTAATTTACTTATCTGACGCCACGTCAGCCGCTCCAGTCCTTCAGCCGCCTAAGCAAATAACGACGGTGCATAGAGAACGCATAAAAAATGGCTGAGATGGCAATTCCCACCCCGTAGAATTAGAGGCAACCAGTTAGAACAGGCGGCGCGAGAGCTGCGGCAAACGCTGAGTGGTCTAATACACCCGCAAACAAAGCTCCTTTGTTTGCGCTGCTAATTTGTCGCTTTGCTGAAACCTGTCTAGAAAACGTTGGATCTTTAGGCTTTAAGAATATAACTGAAGAGACTAGACGCCCTCATAAAGGAAACACCGCATTTCAGCACAAAAAGTAAAGTATATTCACTGGCTTTGATCTCCCATATATACAAAATAAATAAAATCACACAGCCTATTTTAGTCTAGAGCAGCTGAGGACCATTACGTGCTTAGGAAACCTGTGCTCATTATCGTGGAAATGTACCCGTATTGTGATTTATATTTTTTACGCCTTATGTGCTCTTGTTATATCCTGTTCCATAGTGAAGATTATGTAAAAGATTGAACTTTTAATTCTTGCTATCTGAGTTTCTGTATATGTTACACTGGAGATATTTATGCTCTAACCAAGTGTCTAAGTGTTGTTTCTCTTCACTGTAGCAACGAACCGATTGTAACATATATCTCATGTTTTTTGCATACAGAAAAAAGGAAACTTTTTTCAGTTTACTTTTCTCTATGATGAACCAATCGTATTCTGTATCTTTGATGTTGGGCTTGTGTGAAACTTCTAACATGTTATCTTACCATCTACTACCCTTATGTTATCGTCCCCTTGGGCCTTTCTCAAGCTGTGTGCGCAGCTTTAGAACGCGGTCGCCATCTAGATTTTCGTGGTAAACGGAAAAAGAAGTCGAATGATTACTTGATTGAATTATTTCACGCTGCACACCAATCGGAAGGAAAGTTTTGTAATGTTTTCAGCAAGTTCGCCTTCACGTTCGGTTTCAAGTTACCATTGCCGAGAGACCCGATTTTGCAAGAATATTTCTGCGGCAGGCAGTTTTCATCGCCTAATAGTCACACGGAAAATAATAAGGGGTGAATACCTTCTCAGCCTGGCCTGGAAAAAAACATTGCACTTCAATTGGACACAAGACAGGGAATCACGTTGTTCTCGGGCAACTTCTTTGAAATGGCTGTCTAGATTGACAGTGCTATCACAGCAGCCGTGGCCTAGTGGTCTTGGCGTCCGCCTCGGCTGCGGGAGGTGGCAGGTTCGAAACCCACCTCCGGATACCCACCAGGTGGGTACAGGCTTTACCAATGCTCACATGACGAATTCTCTTACAGACTTGTATTACCAGCAGAAACTGTGGGCAGATGAGAGGAATCGCATAATGCAGGTGAAATATCGGCAGAGTATGGTAAGGCACTAAGGAGCATGTAACCTCCCCAAGTGGCCACTCGCAGTGTAAAGGGTTCGTCCACGTAAATTATGAGAGATGAATATCCACTGGCGTTGTGCTTGTTTTCAAGTCAGCTTCTATGGTATAGGTGAAGGTACAGAAAGAAACGGCGCGCGCCTGGAACGGCTCAGAAATGTAAGAGAACTGTAGCTGTCAGCCAAAGTGTCACAAGGCTGTCAGCCGAACTGTCAGGGACGGGCTGGGAGTGAAATGAAAGAAAGCTTGAAATCTAGTGATCTAAAGCGATTTCCCTATGAACTTGGTATTGTCGTTGGCTGTGAACTGTACCGCATTCTTGTTATTGGCCTCTCGTCGAACGTTCTTCTTCTTCTTCTCCACATGAAAATGGCACGCGCTATATCTCTGGACTTTTTTTTTCTTAGGAAAATTCAGAACTCCGGAAGATGGGCCAATCCCGGCTTACTCAACAACCAAAGATAACGCCTGCACTGGTGGAGGCGGCGGCCGGTGTCAGTGATGCCTCGGTGGCGCCACCATCGCTTCCCCCGCCTATAAAAAAGAGGACGTGTGACAACACGCAGCCCGAGCTCACGCTCGCAGAGGTATGCAGGAGGCTAGAGGACAAAATTGATGCCCAGGTTCAGGCCACAGATAACAAAATTCAGGCACAAATTCAGTCCATTTTTAACGTTGTTCAGGAAATCACTACAGAAACCAAAAGGCTAGGAAACGAGCTGTTAGCTATGAATGCATGGCGGCAGGCCGTAGAGAATAAGACAGACGCTATTACGATAACCCTTCAACAACTTCAAAATGGCCAGGCAACATAAGGACAATAGATATACGCTCTGGCAGTGGAACTGTCGGGGATACCGCCGGAAGCGAGCAGTTCTTCAACAACTCCTCATTGGTAAAGACTGCCCGGACGTGATCGCTCTTCAGGAAACTGGGGGGATTGCAAAATTATCAGGCTATCAATCTTTTAATACCTCTGGCGAGAAGGCGGGAGTTACCACCCTCGTCAAAAGAAACATAACGGCTATTGCGCATGACACGGGGATCAGTCACGTAGAGCACGTTCTTCTAGAACTCATTCCGAATAATAAAATTAAGACCAGCCTACTTGTGCTGAATATATACAGCAGTCCAAAACAAAGAAAAGCTCGCTTCGGGTCGCTTCTTCAAAAAACTCTACGCATTGCTAACAAACAAGCGGTGGTGGAAATGGGGGACATCAACGCCCATCACGCTGCTTGGGGGTACCAGAGAGAATGTGTCAAGGGTAGAAAGCTCTGGCTCGATATGCAACAAGGGGCCTTCACCATACTTACGGACCCTCAGTCTCCCACTAGAACGGGAAATAGCGTCAGTACGGACACATCTCCGGACCTCACCCTCGTTAAGAACGTCGGCAGCGCAAACTGGGTTAACACTCAAGAAAATTTAGGCAGTGATCACTTTATTTTGGAAACGGTAATTACTGCTGGGCCCTATAAACGCCCAGGCCGACGTCACTCACTTGTTGAGTGGGACGCCTTCCGAAAAATCCGGGAACAGAGCGCTAACACCACAGAAATTGATGACATTGAGGAGTGGATAAGGCAGCTCCAATTGGACGCTCGTAAAGCGACCCAGACTGTGGCGGAAGACTCAGGCCTAGAAACAATGGACACCCGCCTCCTCCATATGTGGCAAGCCAAAACCAGTATGGAAAAGCGACTTAAAAGTCAAAAGTGGAATCGTAACCTTCGCAGAAGGATAGCAAGGCACAACAAAGAGATAGAGGAATATGCGCTCAAACTTTCTAGGCAAAACTGGGAATCGCTATGCGACAAAATGGACGGCTCGCACATAGAGTTTACTCAGATACCTCCTAGACCCTGACGGATGTAAAACGGCCCAGAGGCAAAACCTCCAAAAGATCCAGCATAAACATGAGGGTAGAGAGCAAGAGCTGCTCGATGAGATTCGATCTAAGTACATAGGGGACACCGAGAAGGTACCTCTGCATGGTTACTGTGGGATACCCAACGATAGCTTGGACGAACCCATTACTGAATCCGAAGTGCGAGCAGAGCTTGCTAGACTAAATACTAATTCAGCGCCCGGACCGGATGGGGTAAGCAACAAATTGCTCAGAAATCTCGACGACAACTCTATAACAGCACTCACTGCCTACATGCAGAAATGTTGGGAGGCGGGTGAGATTCCTAAGCAGTGGAAGTCGGCTAAGGTGGTACTTATTCCTAAACCGGGGAAACCTTTGTCGATCGAGAATCTAAGGCCTATATCCCTAACCTCCTGTGCAGGGAAATTGATGGAGCATGTAGTGCAGACACGTCTCAACAACTACATGGAAGACCACCATCTTTATCCTATCTCCATGGTGGGATTCAGGTCTCATCTCTCAACGCAGGACGTGATGCTGCAACTAAAACATGAAATTCTGGACTCACAAACGCGGGACGCGAAGGTCATTCTGAGTCTTGACCTGGCGAAGGCTTTCGATAACGTCACGCACAAGGCGATCCTGGATAATCTCAGCCTCCTGGGAGTAGGCCCGAAAACCTACAACTATGTTAAAAATTTCCTTTCCGACAGAGTGGCCCAAATTAACTTCGGGGAAAGTAAATCAGACTACATAGAGCTAGGTAGCAAGGGGACCCCGCAGGGATCTGTACTGTCCCCGCTTCTTTTCAACGTGGCCATGATCGGGCTTCCTAGCAAACTAGCAGCGATTGAAGGTCTCAGTCATTGCATGTATGCGGATGACATTACTATGTGGATTGGCAAAGGAACTGACGGTCAAATAGAGGAGACTCTCCAAATGGCCATAGGAGAAGTTGAAAAGTATGTAAATGATAGGGGGCTTAGGTGCTCCCCGCCAAAATCGGAAATGCTTTTTTACCAACCAAAGAGGAAATCACGGTCGGATCCCCCGCGGATATCTCTTAAGGCTCAGGGACTCGATATCCCGACGGTGGACAGGATTAGAGTCTTAGGGCTGTACATTCAAAACAACGGTTTCAATGGAGAAGCAATAAAGAAGTTGGAGATATGCGCGCAACAGACTATGCGGCTCATCCGCAGAATCGCAAATAGGCGCTATGGCATGAAAGAAACGAATCTAATCAGATTAGTTCAAGCCTTTGTAATAAGTAAGATTGCTTACGTAGCTCCTTTCCTTAATCTCAAGGCAGCGGAGAAGTCCAAGCTGGAAGGGATCATTCGCAGAAGTGTCAAGCAGGCGCTGGGTTTACCAATTCGGACCCCCACCGCAAAACTTTTAGAACTAGGTCTTCACAACACATTGGATGAAATTGTGGAAGGCGTGACAGTCTCGCAGTACGAAAGGCTGTCGGGAAGCGTTACAGGCAGGCAAATCCTCGCGAAACTAGGAATAAATTACGAGAGTCAGCGAGGTCCGAAAGTGGACATGCTTAAGAGCGTGCGCGATAGGCTGATGATCCCACCACTACCGAAAAACATGCATCCCGTCCACCACAAGGATCGCAGAGAGAAACGGGCTGAAGCCCTCGGCAAATGTTTCAAAAACTATCCGATAGAAGACGTGGCCTACGTGGACGCAGCTAATTGCGGGAGGGGGAGAATGGTGATAGCGGTAGCTAGCGCCGAGACATATTTCCGAGCCGGCGCTTCGATCACGACGGACAGTCCCGAAATTGCAGAAGAAGCCGCCGCCATCGCACTTGCAATAGTGGGCACGGATGCGTCAATGATAGTCAGTGACTCAAAGGTAGCAGTGATGAACTTTGCCAAGGGGAGGGTCTCCCCTCTGACGAACGGAATCCTGCGGACTGCAAGGGACGACCGCAAAATTCGCATAGTCTGGGCTCGAGGTCTTGCTTTCCGAGCCAGTGGCCATACCGAGGGCTTCGCAGACAGGGATCGTCTTGTAGGTTACAGAGAAATCACACAACATTATAGGCTCAATCGAACAAAGTACCCCGCTGCTGATAAATCATTGACAAAGAGTCAGGCCACCTCTTGGCGCCGTCTCCAAACTTATACGTTTCCGAACCCGGTTATATGTAGTCGTTATTATCCGGGACAATATTCAAACGAGTGTAAGCAATGTAAGGCCAAAGCGTATCTCAACCATATTCTCTGGAAATGCCCTTTTGCCCCCCTGGAGGGACAAAAAATAAAGTCACTTGAACAATGGGAGGCTCTCCTACTCAGCTCCGATCCGGAGACTCAAACAAAAGTCGTCCAACTGGCCGAAGACGCCGCCAGGAGCCAAGACCTTCTGGCCGTCGTTTAGGCGGGGGGCCTATATGCCCTTCAGACTGTTGGCAATAAACGTTTTACAATCCAAAAATCCCTCATGTTCACCGAGGTTTCTGGGTATGTTCGCCTTAGATTACCGAGAAAGGTTTTCATACTTGATGTGACACAATGGATGCAACACGCACGACTGAAACGACCGCGTTCGCGAATTAAATTAAATTGGTTTTTTGAGGAAAGGAAATGGCGCAGTATCTGTCTCACATACCTCGGCGGACACCTGAACCACGCCGTAAGAGAAGGGAGGAAGGTAGGAGTGAAAGAAGAAAGAGAGAAAGAGGTGCCGTAGTGGAGGTCTCCGGAATAATCTCGACCACCTGGGGATCTTTAACCTGCACTGACAACGCACAGCACATGGGCGCCTCTTGCGTTTGGCCTCCATCGAAACGCGGCCGCCGCGGTCGGGTTTGAACCCGGGTACTCCGGCTCCGTATGGTATATTAGTAAGCTCATTTATTTACTAGTGCACTGCAGTCGTGTAAAAATTATGTACGCAGTTGTGAACACATTTCGAAGAGACCGCTACCAATGGCGCCCACGCCACCTAGGATGACGCCACGGAAAGTGTCACCCCCGCAACTGCTGCCTTCCCACGCCCAATATGTTCATGTCAATCCATCAAGAAACCCGGTAGTCGTCGTAGCTATAAAGAAAGCAGAGGATTGGAAAGGGGCCAACATCTCTATATTGTCAGAGGTACTGCTTATAAGCTGTTTTTTTTTATGAGTAAAATCTGGTGTGCAATGCAAGTATTGCATTGTTCACGTGTCAACGCTCAGAGGCTGCGTAGTGTTTTCACTGTCTCTCTGGTTTTTGAATGGGAGGTATGCAGAGGGACAAATTTCCTGAAGCGAGTAAAAGAAATTGTGAGGACACTTTGGCAACTAAAATGTTGGGAGGCGAAAGCTGAGGCGAAAGCCGATGTTTCGGTCCAGCGTCGCTATGCAGGTGTATCACGGTGTCAAATCCGTTGGTTTAACATTTCTTGAATCCTATAGACGCCAGAACTATGCTTACAATTTACGTGAAGGCAAATATGTCAATAACAGAGCTCGAACATCGTATGCTACACAGTTAGCTGGCCATCGCGGTCCCGAACTTCTCAATACATACCTTAAGCTAGTCGACGCCCTATCCGAGTCAAATTCATCATCTCGGTTCAAAAAACGGGTGAAACACCTCTTTCTCAGTGTACAGTATGCATAGGAAATGAATCTGTTTGGCTTTGTGTACTGCGTACCTACGCTGTGTATTCATGTTTGAAATCATGCTACCCATGCTACCCATGCTACCCATCATCATAGTGTTATTTTATTAGTGTTGTTCTTCGTAGTGTTATTGTAGTGTTATTGTAATTGCAATTGTGCAGACCACGTGTGTGTCCTTATATTTTGGTCGTTTTACTTTTGTTAGTGCGTGTCCAACGTTTAATATTGTACTTAGTCAGTGCAACACAACATTTTTGCTTTTCTTTCCTTTTGTACTTTCTTGCTTTTCCTCCCCATCAGCGCAGGGTTACTTCTGATGGTCACGCCGTTGTCTGAGGCATGTGTGCAATAAAGGTTCCGAGGCCCAGTCAGGCGTTTGAATACGTCTTTTGCCTCGGCTATCCAGACAGGAGAATTAAATATATATAAGCATATACACTGTACCTGTTTCTGTCAAAAATGAATGAATGAATGAATGAATGAATGAATGAATGAATGAATGAATGAATGAATGAATGAATGAATGAATGAATGAACTATACCATGACGACTTCAAGTGGATGTGACGTCACACTGTTCTCGTGGCTATATCGATACCTAATTTATACATCTTTCGAGGATCTTAAGTGTTAACTACGCTTAATTACACATCGTTTCACCTAATTTGACGCAAATACAACGTTTTCCGCCCATTCTGTGTCAATTTTCACTGTGCCGTGACGACTTCCGGTACATGTAACGCCACACAGTTCCCGTGGCTATATCGACGACCGCGCTATTTCGACGCAATTTCTACATTTCTGCCTATAGTTAATAAGCTAGTTAATCTACAGTCTTCAAACTTGGCTTCTAGGTTCACTTTTTCCACCTCTACCTGAGGCAACCATTGGTTGTCTTCTATTTTTCTTAGTTCCCGAGTTAATACGCGTGTGACACGCTTTGTTAACGGACGACACTATGAGCCATTAAAGGCTTTCGCCATAATACGTGGGGCTTGGACTAGGGCACTAGTTTTTGTGGCTTTTGTTCTCAAATGGCCTGCCATGTGAGACTCGACCACGTTCTACCATATTTTGTTCTGTCCACCGTAGCTGTTTTGGGGGTGGATATTTGGTTAACACAAAAAATTGCGAGAAGTCTTCCTCTTCTGGCAGTGCGTTTCTCCAATGAATATTTGTCTCATGTAAACAGGAAAGCACTCTACGGGGACTTCTGCGATGTTTTTTTTTTTTCGGAGAACTTTTTGCAAGGCCCCGTATAGTGGAGGTCCAACCAGTAACGTTTTAAAAAGGGTCAGGAAAATGCAGGTGCTGTCAGGAGCAAAGGCCTTTTTCTTCCTTTCAAGCTACACACGGCAACGATACCGGTTAAGTTGTTCATAGAGGGAAAGGATTTTTTCGAATTCAGGGGTCTCATAGTTGAGTTGGTAGGCAGCCAGAAACAATAGAACATGTTTTCTTACATTGTTGGGAAGGAGTATATTTTTGGGATGTATCAGAACGAGCAATAAAGAAAGAATTTTTCAATTGACTCTCCCGACATTTGGCACTTATACGCATTAAGTGAAGATTGTGTAGCATTTTATTTATTAGGCTGATGGCCCCCACTGTACTAAGCGCTCCAGAATGGCAAGTTACAATTCAGATCCGGATTAAAACCAGACCGTATTTTATTTCCTAAAAGTATGCTTTGGTTTGTCGCAATGCAAAAAAAGGCGGCGGAGACTTCCGTTCGGCTCTCCAGAGTATAGCCCTCATTACGTCCGCACAAATCTTAATAAGCTGCTGCAAACCTGTGGCTGGCTAATCACAAAGTCGCCAGATGTTTTTTGTGTGTATATACATCTTGTTCTGCGTAGTGTTTAGGTTTTTCTTTGCTGTTATGTAGTGTTTGTGAAATATCGTGCTGTGCCGGAGCCTGGTAATGAAGGATAAAAGCTCGTCATGGCTACTCGCTTCTCACGAGAAATTACTGCCTTCGAAACCCACCTCTAGAACTTTTTCCCTCTTTACATTTTTTATCAGACAGAAAGTCTACACAAAGATAGTGTAAGGCCGCTAAAGCGATTGCAAAGCATTTGCGACACGGGGACTGAAAAATGAAGAGAAAAAGAACTTTTCCGAACATTCCTGAAGGCGAGCGCGGCTGTCTGTAAGAGCACCTCAGCGCAGGGGCCAGGACCTCCCCCCCACGCCTCCTTGGCGAATCGAGATGAGCGCGGACAGATTTTCGAGAGAATTCCAGCCCTGTTGAGAAGACACGGGAAGCGAGACGTAGCTTAACGTCAGCAGCGACTCCTCTTCTCCCTCTCAGCGCCACGCTGCCTTCTTGAAATTTCGAACTATGTTATTTAAGGTCATGATGCATCTCGTTATGCAGTTCTAAGCCAGCCTTCGCGCAGCCATGTAGACAGGCCCCGGATTTGTAGACGCCTTGAAGAATGATCTTTGAACTCGAGTGTTTCTTTTTAAACAGCTTTGGTAGGTTAGTGCGTAGTCACTGTTTCGGCTTGTTAGATTCGTTTCTGCACAGTTTTAATTGTTATAAAAGGCCTGTTCCTTTGTCTCCCTTTTCTCTTCGTCCGTCCATCACCCGGCCGCCTGCTCGAAGTTCCGTGCCAAATAAACGAGCTTCGAAGGAAGCGAGGCGCGAAGGAAGAACCTATCAGTTTACTCATAGATAAAACTGCTCACCGCTGTCAGTAATGCAAGCACAATAAAAACTAGCCCAACGCGAGCCCACCTGACGCGACAGTGTCCGGTTCGTGGCCTTCGTGGCTTAGTGCACAAGTTGCGCGGGTCAAGCGCAGGGCTATAGGTTTGCATGCTCTAATAAAGTTTTGGTCAAGGTGCAACCTTCTAATAACCAGTTTTCTTATGTATTGCTTAATGACTGCCAAATGTATTTTATACGTTATAGGGAAGATTTACAATCGCATAAAATAACGCTAAACAAAATTAATTTTGTTACCATGATGCACTGACATCCCCCCTGAGAAAAAACAGGATGCGCCAAGAGGCAGAAAATGCTCAAAGAAATAAAAGAAACACCCCAAAATGTTCTCTCCATGGTCTTCCTGGATTGTGTTATATGCTGTGCTCTAATTGCTCCTACGTCTTTTCGAAAGTGCCTGTAGACGCTGGTATTGTCAACGTAGGCATTTTTTCTGGCGTTTCCAACCACGAATCGAACAATGAAATTGTGAAATTTTGCCTAATGTCTGTAAGGTATACCGGTTTTATGAATTTCTGTTTTCATCTCCGTAACCTCCGCAGTATTAAGGCTTGAAAAAAATAAATTTCTCTGCCCCATTCAGGACACCGGGATCCATACGTCAGGAGCAGACGACAGAATAAACGGCCAGTACTCCTGCGCAGAGCATTGATTTAGCAAGAATAGTTCCACAGCCGGCTGCCATAATCGCCCAGCAGTCGCAACAGAAGTGAACAGGAGTGAATACCTTCTCCGCCTGGCCTGCAAAGAACATTGTACTTCAATTGGACAGAAGATAAGAAATCACGAAGATCTCGGGCAACTGCCGTTAAATGACTGTCTAACTTCTCCGTGCTATCACCGCAGCCGTGGCCTAGTGGTTTGGTCGTCCGCCTCGGCTGCGGGAGGTGGCAGGTTCGAAACCCACCGACGGATACCCACCGGATGGGTACAGGCGCTCCCCAACCTGGCGGCCGGTTTGTTCGTGGGGAGCAGTCCTGGGGGAGGCTCCGTAGCTCCCGCTATGCCCTGGGGGGTAAACCCTGTTTCGAACAACCGCCTGAAAAGGCGGCGTGGTATGTGTTCATGTGCTGTCCCTGTGTTTGTCTGTGTGACGTGTAAGTGCTTATAAGAAACCCGGTGAAGGTTCTGCCAAGACCACTAATGGCGGCGGAACTGGTTAGATTCCGGTGATGAGTAGCTGGACGATTGGTCACAGTCGCGGAGCCTCTTTTTGTTGCTTTTTTTTTCATCCAAATCCGATAAAGGGACACTGCGGAGCATTGCATCCAATTTTTGTGCGTAGTTGAAGTTCATTCTGGGCCGCTTTCTGGCTACGCCCCGAACATAACATCTACATATGGTCTTCCGCAACGGCTACAAATCGCAACATTTGCATAGAAAACGGCTCAATGTTAACCCTTGTGCAGTCAACGCCGTTGTATCCTAACTCGGGTCTGCGGGCATATAAAATCTTGGCGACTTGCTTGCTTGCTTGCAGAATAACCGGGTTATGGCGTCACTTGCGCTGCATATTTTGACCTTTTCTAATTCATAACGAACCTACCACGATCCTTATTTGCACGAATAAAGCGACGCACTGCATCCCGTGCGACGGAATTATGCGGCGCTGGTGGGGCACTACTGCACCGCGGCGCATCACCTCTCTTTGTGTCCTGCTCGGCCACACTGTTCCCGTCTACAGCAATATTTTCTCGGCGGAGAGGGCGCATACAGACGCGCGATGCGTATTGTGTGCTCAGATGATGTTCCTGGATGGGAAGTTTCACTATTGGCTGAATCACGTCGATTCTACTAAAAAGCACCTTGATTTTGTCGTTGGCATTGGAAGCATGAGAAGTTGTCCTACAGACATGTGTGGCCAGTACAAAATGGTTTGGGTTATTGGGGTTTTACGTCCCGAAGCAACTCAGGCTATGAGGGACGCCGTAGTGAAGGGTTCCGGAAATTTCGACCACCTGGCATTGTTTAACGTGCACTGACATCGCACAGCACAAGAGCCTCTAGAATTTCACCTTTATCGAAATTCGGCCGAAGCGGCCGGGGCACTATAAAATGCAGGCATATTACAGGATTCATATAATGCAGGTAAAGTAAAGGCACATCAATCTAAGGCGAGGAAGAGCAGGTTAAAAAGTAACAGGAGTGATCTATCACTTGAGCAACAGCAGAGTGCGCGCTAGTACTTCCTATAATATGTGCGCTTAGTCCGTTAGCTCCATGTAGGTTGGTAAAGAGTACAACTGCAAATGCAAAGTGGCAGGCACCATTCGCCAGATATATTAGCGCCGTGTAGTACACACGCTGCAGCAGTGCATTCAGATTACAGCCCCCGCACTTTGTAGAGCTCGGTGTGGCCGGGCAAGAGCGGAACGCGATCGAAGCACAACAAAATTTTGGTCTGGCAGTGTTCTGCGAGCTTAACGCACCAAGATTGAACGCACAGTGTTATCCGAAACCTTGACTACAGCTTTCCCAAAAGGATTTCTGAATACATGAGGTGGTAAATACGCTTACTACGGTATCTACGAGGGTATCTGAAAAGTGGCGGCGAAAGCAGAAAAGAGGTTGGAACGGCATCCCTTTACTAGTTCGGCCGTGCCAGTCCTGCGGCTCCGGTACCAGATTTCAAGTTCAGGCTCCTGAGATTCATTAAAGCAAACCGACATCGCGCGAAAGACCCTTCACAGAAATCTGCACATGCGAAGAAGCAGCGCTGCTCCTGTGAAATGCTGTGGGCTGAAACTAAAAAAATTAGGAGTCACTTTGGCGACTAAAGTGGTGCAAGGCGAAAGCCTTAGTACAGCATTCTGTCACGAATGTGGTTGTGAATGATGATTCAAGTGCTGCCAGCGAATGACGCGTCCATCGGCTGTCTGCGTGTGTTACTGATGTGTGGTTAACATGTTAAGCTTCGCCTGTAAGAGTGGAACGCGACAGCCTCTTGCAACGCTGCCAGGGAGTCCACAGAACGCCATCGCCAATTCGGCTGTACGCCTTGCCGGACGGTAAATTTATTTTTTGAGGAAAGGAAATGTATCTCTCTCGCATATCTGGGTGGACACCTGCACCTCGCCGTAAGGGAAAGGGGGAAGATGGGAGTGAACGAAGACGCCGTATTAGCTAGACGCGCCTTTGTTCATTCCAAACCATTCAGCTAGCATTACGGAGTGGCTAGCGTGCTCGTATCTCACTCCGGAGACCCTGGTTCGATTCCCCAACTCGACCAATTTCGTTCTCGGTTTTATTGATTTATGCGGTCTAACTAGAAAGGTTAATTAGGCTATTTCATATTTATATTATTGTATTTCTATCCATCGTGTTCTGTCATTCACCTGTCAATTGTTGGAACTGTCTAGGATGTTCGACACAACGTATATGAAACGAGCAACGTCGAACAGAGTGGGGAAGTGCGTGGTGGTGGAGCGAACGCGGTTTCGTACTTATCTGTTTTTTTCAGCAGCGTCTTCCGCGGACGCTGTTGTCGCTGCGGCGCGCGTCTTTTCTTTTTCTTCTGACCTCTTCATTCTCCTCTATCTTAATTAGGCTAATTGATTAATTAAGCGATTAACTAAACTCAGTCCAACTTAGTTGGAGCATCAATATACGATCCCTTTGATTGGTTGCATGGTTACTAGCCAAAGTACAATTGGCCCCATTTGAAATTCGCGCACTGTGACGTCACGAGCATTTCGACCAATTGAAAAGCGTGACATTTTCTGTCGACAACTCCTGCTTACAACGATGAGGCATTAAAGGCTTTCGCCTTAATAAATCGGCAGTTTGGAGGCACCCTTCCTTTTCCTGGTGGTGGCTGTACAATACACTCCTGTGCCGGACTACAATCCAAACTGCGCTCGAAATGGGACCGGCTCGCCCTCTCCGCCTCGTACGTTCGGTATCAACCGAAACAAATTAAAACATACGTCGTAAATGCGGTCACCTGTTCGCCACTTCGCGTAATGAAGTGGGTTTTATCGCTTTGTATAAACGCCACTGCTCTATGCAATCGCCCCAAATCTGTGGGGGCTGCGACAGGTGTGCAGCGTTGCATGTTTTCACTGCTGCCAACAATGCAATGCGGGAAGGGCGCTTTTATTATTGTTCTTCTTAAAGCCCCTCAAAACATACGTTACCAGTGCTTTGACTCATCATGGTGGTCGACATGCCAATGTCATCTCGAAAAGGAATGCCTTCATGAAAGTTATACGATACTGACAAGCCAGAAAACATGTGGACAACACAAGAACTATCTCCTCGGTGTTTATATGAGGCTTCAACGAGACCACACCTCCATCAACATAACCTCGCGATGTGACCAATCTCACAGTGTAAAAGGCCTGTCTTGTGAATTATCACAGATGCATATCTCATGGCATGAGCTCGCGTCAACACGTCTTTACAACTTCGTCCCAATCGTTGCAACTCGGGGCGCACTCAAAGTGGTCCTCCCAATCTTGGGTAACCTTCTATAAGTTCCCATTAAAGGGCTTTGGTGTCCGGGGATTCTGCGGGGTCACGTAGGTGGCAGGACGAGAAAGGACACTGTCTGTTCTGGCCGGCGTGTGCGCAGCTATGGAAGTTCCTCCTCGAGCAGGAAGTAGACATTCCGGGGAGAAGCCGCGAAGCCTCTGACTGGAGCTATGAACAGAAGTCTTACAGGGAGCTTTTCGCGCCACACTTTTTGTTCCGGCTTTGCGAAGGATTATGTAGCATAGCCCATAATACTCAAACGAAATCCACCAACTGTCGTCGAATAGAACTATAGATGGGGACCTCAGTGCAGCCAAGTTTAATTTTAAAAAATGACAGGTCGTGCTCTGCAAGAGGGAGGTTTAAATGCGCTAGCAGGCTGTTTACCACTCTAAGGACTGCTTGGCAGTTTTTTAAACCAGTGGAGTCACATTATATTGGCCCTTGCAAACTGCTTCGTTCACAAACTCATCTTGTACTTGACCAGTTCCATCGCTGTTTCTTCCGTCTTGTTCCCACCACATAATTGCCCTAGTTGTGTTGCTTTTATTCACAACACAGGCGTGTTTAGACACTTTTTAAGATATCCCAAGAAACTAACGATTTTGCTTCATCTATATTAAGTTCGAGGCCAAAGTGAATAGGCTACGCACGGATGTTTTGTATGAGAACCGGCGTTAGCTTTCCATGACTCAATGAAGGCGTAGTTTGTATTCGTTATTCCCCTTCTCGTCACTTACGCCACCTAGGATGACGTCATAGAAATTTCCACCGACACAACTGCTGCTTTCCCGCGCACACTATATTCACCTCTATCTGTCAAGTAACGCCATAGTCATCGTGGCTATAAATGGAGCAGAAAAGTGGAAAAGGGCAAACCTCTCACATCTGCCAGGCTTACTTCTCCTAAGGCATTTCATTCAGTTAACTCTGGCATGTTATACAAGTATATATTTGTTCATGTATAAACGCTCAGAGGCTGCAGAGGATTCCCGCTGTGTTTGTATAGGCTTGTGAATGTGGGGGATACAGAAGGACGGACTCGTTGAAGCGGGTAAAAAACATGACGCTGGGACTAGCGCACCAGTTCTTAGGGCAATGTCTCGACCGTTTTTTTTTTTTTTTCTAAAATGATCTCCCAAGTGATACTCGGCCGCGTTCTACCAGATTTCGTTCAGTCCACCACAAATGTTTCGGGGTGGACGTCTGCTTGCCAGAAATAAGTTTTATAAAGTCTTCCTCTTCTGGCAGAGCGTTTCTCCAACAAATATTTGCCTCAAGTACAAACAGGGAAGAAATGTGCGCGGACTTCTGCGATGTTCATTTTCTGGAGCCCTTATACTTGACCCTGTACTGTGGACGCCCAAGCGAATGTATTTTGAAAAGAGTCAAGAAAATGCAGTTGCCGCCAGCAGCAAATATCCCGGCAACGAAGGCATTTTCCTGGCGTTTTCAAACATAAAGCAAAGAATGGAATTGTGACACTTGCCCTGATATAATGAATATAGGACGATTTTAGGAGTTTTATCTTTTCTCGGTGACTTCCGCAATAATAACACTTGAAAAAATAATTATTTCACTTAGCGCATATAAGACACATAAGTCCTAATCTCTCAACAGAAGAGTCAGAATATTGCCAGTACCATTGCCGAGAGACCCGATTTTGCAAGAATATTTCTGCGGCAGGCAGTTTTCAACGCCTAATAGTCACGCGGAAAATAATAAGGGGTAAATACCTTCTCAGCCTGGCCTGGAAAAAACATTGCACTTCAATTGGACACAAGACAGGGAATCACGTTGTTCTCGGGCAACTTCTTTGAAATGGCTGTCTAGATTAACAGTGCTATCACAGCAGCCGTGGCCTAGTGGTCTTGGCGTCCTCCTCAGCTGCGGAAGGTGGCAGGTTCGAAACCCACCTCCGGATGCCCACCAGGTGGGTATAGGCTTTACCAATGCTCACATGACGAATTCTCTTACAGACGTATTACTAGCAGAAACTGTGGGCAGATGAGAGGAATCGCATAATGCAGGTGAAATATCGGCAGAGTATGGTAAGGCACTAAGGAGCACGTAACCTCCCCAAGTGGCCACTCGCAGTGTAAAGGGTTCGTCCACGTAAATCATGAGAGACGCATATCCATTGGCGTTGTGCTTGTTTTCAAGTCAGCTTCTATGGTATAGGTGAAGGTACAGAGAGAAACGGCGCGCGCCTGGAACGGCTCAGAAATGTAAGAGAACTGTAGCTGTCAGCCAAAGTGTCACAAGGCTTTCAGCCGAACTGTCAGGGACGGGCTGGGAGTGAAATGAAAGAAAGCTTGAAATCTAGTGATCTAAAGCGATTTCCCTATGAACTTGGTATTGTCGTTGGCTGTGAACGGTACCGCATTCTTGTTATTGGCCTCTCGTCGAACGTTCTTCTTGTTCTTCTTCTCCACATGAAAATGGCACGCGCTATATCAAGGACTTCTTTTTTCTTCCTGGGCTGTGAGCTTTATCGTCGTTGACACTACATTTCGGCATTATTTAAAACTTATTGTCATGTTTGCCCTAACTTTCATCTTTATAGTTCCAAGACTGTACACTTCACGAAAGAAAGATCTGCTGAGCACAACATAATAAAATAAAACAGCGCAAAGGACGGGACGAAACACGAAGGAGCAAAACATAGCCACGGGCGCTGACCAACAACTGAAATTTTATTTCGATGTAGGACACATATGTAAGGTACAAAGAGGGGGGTGTGTCCAAGGCGATCTTGCACAATCACCGAAACAGTGTAGTCACATCCAAGGGTAAAAACGATAAAAAGGTGAAAGGCCGAAAAAGACAAAAAGCGATAAAACCACGCGGTAAGAGGCCGGGACGGAAAGTGCAACCGATTAAGTTTTTCGTCCCGTCTTTTGCGCTGAATTATTTCATTATGCAATACCGACTAGCCCGGCATCTTGCACTTCTGAGCACATCATACTGAACAAAAAGACGGGTGCTTTAAGCAAGCAATTTTCAAGCGAAGCCAAGGAGTTGTAAAATTTCTTTTAACACGCGATTAAGCTTATTCCAATCGACGCAAAAGCGCAGCATTCTATACTTCTTTGTCACGATAGCCACAGGTGACGACAACGGACCGTTCAAAGCTTTGATATGCCATCATTTGACTTCTGTCTGGCTAGCCTCTCGCTGTCAGGAAGAGACACCATACCACTGCTGATCTGCTATGCGTGCACACTCATATGTGATTATTCATTGTTTAGTGATTGGCGAATGACCTACCTTCCATATATATAGATGTCTAACCAGTGCGGTCTTCGCTCTCAGCCTCGAGGGCAACGAAGCGGACGTAGTCGCGTGAGGAGCGCTTGGGCTGGGATAAGTTTTTAAGGTTAAACATGGCCGGTAAGGGCCCCCTTCTACGTCTTTGTCTGCCGTCCTTCTGACTCGGGACAATTGGTGCCGGGTGGCGTAGAACGACGTACCACGTCACCAAACGTCGCGGTACGGGCAAGGAGTTGGTAGAGGTGGTGGCTCGACCTTAGCGATGGTGCCTTTAGTGCGTGCAGAGCTTCCTATCGAACGACGTTGGCGAGTAAATGCACTTGACAAGGCCCGCAAATTTTCTGCAGTTCTTCGAGGAGCACAGAACGCAGGAGATAGCGAAGAGAGATCAAAGCTGCCCCGGAGGCAGTATCCAGAGGATGCAGCACGGAAACAGGATTCAACGCCCGGTCATACTGATTGTACCGCAGCTGCAGTGCTTTCACCATGACCACACACACGCAGAGGATTTCGATGCTCTTAGGCGGATTACATACTCTGTAACGGAACAGCTGCTCTACCACACCGCCCATCTTATTACTTACACCGTGACGTTCTCACGCTGAAGATGAATTTGATGTTTCAACGCACGCTCTGGCCGTTCACGGCGCTCGCTTCAGGTGAAAGGATTTAAAAGTTGGCGAACAAATTCCTGCCCCCTCGGAAGTATCACCTCGCGATACTTATGCGATGGGCGGTCGGCGTCGTGGAAGCTGTAGTCGACATTGCGGATGTCTGTAGCTTCCTTCCAATCGTTGAAGCCTGGGATGCGTTCGAAGTGGTCGACCCATTCTTGAGTGCTCTCCTATAAGTCGCCATGAAAGGTCTTTCGAGTCTGGAGATTCTCGTAGGAGGCAGGAAGAGAAGAGACGCTGTCTGTTCTGGCCATGTGGGCGAAGCCAGGGGTGTCCCTTCTCGAGGATGAAGTCGAAAATCGGGGGACAAGCCGTGAAGCCTCTGACTATGACATGAACAGCGGTGTCGGAGAGGGCCTTTCAGACCGGACTTGCTTTCCGTCTCTGCGAGGAATTTTGGAGAATAGGCCACAATACCCAAACGAGATCCATCACTTGTCACGGACCAGAAGGGGGAGAGGCGCTGACGTGGAAGGGGACCTCAGAACGGCTGAGTTTAAAGTTTAAAATAATCACTTGTCATGTTCTGTAAGAGCGAGGTGTAAAAATACTAGCAAGCAGTTGACAACACTAAGGACTGCTTGAATATTTTCAAAACCACTGCAACCAAATTATATTGGCCGTTGCAAACGCCTTTTTTTCTATCACTCTTAACATCTGCGCAACCAATCTCATGATTGTCACTTGCGTCTTGTTCTCACCGCATCAGAGTTCTTGTTGTGTTGATTTTATTCGCAACAGTGGCGTACTTAGACCCTGTTTAAGAAACCTCAAGGCATTACCCAGTTTGCCTCGTCTATGCTTAGCAAGAGGCCGATTCGACTTGGCTACGCAAGGAGGTTTCATAGGCAAGTGCGCGCTATCTTTCCATGACGTCAATGGCGCGGGATTGATTGACTGAAACAAAACGTGGAGCATGCTCGGGTTTCTGCTGGACCAGACAAATTCGAAAACTCAATCGGGAATAAGTTTGGCATAAGTTAGTAAAGACATACGTTGATAATACACAACGTTCTAAGCTGAACTCGAAATCAGCCCTGGCCACTATTATGGAATCTGGGTGATGAATCCATTAGTCAAATGATGACGGGGTTTATATTCGTCATCCACCTTCAGTTCGCTTACGCCACCTAGGATGACGCCACGGAAAGTGTCACCGCCGCAACTGCAGCCTTCCCACGCCCAATATGTTCATGTCAATCCATCAAGAAACCCGGTAGTCGTCGTAGCTATAAAGAAAGCAGAGGAGTGGAAAGGGGCCAACATCTCTATATTGTCAGAGGTACTGCTTATAAGCTGTTTTTTTTTATCAGTAAATTCTGGTGTGCAATGCAAGTATTGCATTGTTCACGTGTCAACGCTCAGAGGCTGCGTAGTGTTTTCACTGTGTCTCTCTGGTTTCTGAATGGGAGGTATGCAGAGGGACAAATTTGCTAAAGCCAGTAAAAGAAATTGTGAGGACACTTTGGCAACTAAAGTGTTGGGAGGCGAAAGCCGATGTTTCGGTCCAGCGTCGCTATGCAGGTGTATTACGGTGTCAAATACGTTGGTTTAACATTTCTTGAATCCTATAGACGCCAGAACTATGCTTATAATTTACGTGAAGGCAAATATGTCAATAACAGAGCTCGAACATCGTATGCTACACAGTTAGCTGGCCATCGCAGTCCCGAACTTCTCAATACATACCTTGAGCTAGTCGACGCTCTATCCGAGGCAAATTCATCATCTGGGTTCAAGAAACCGGTGAAACACCTCTTTCTCAGTGTACAGTATGCATAGGAAATGAATCTGTTTGGCTTTGTGTACTGCGTACCTACGCTGTGCATTCATGTTTGAAATCATGCTACCCATGCTACCCATCTTCATAGTGTTATTTTATTAGTGTTGTTCTTCGTAGTGTTATTGTAGTGTTATTGTAATTGCAATTGTGGAGACCACGTGTGTGTCCTTATATTTTGGTCGTTTTACTTTTGTTAGTGCGTGTCCAACGTTTAATATTGTACTTAGTCAGTGCAACACAACATTTTTGCTTTTCTTTCCTTTTGTACTTTCTTGCTTTTCCTCCCCAGCAGCGCAGTGTTACTTTTGATCGTCGCGCCGTTGTCTGAGGCATGTGTGCAATAAAGGATCCGAGGCCCAGTCAGGCGTTTGAATAAGTCTTTTGCCTCGGCTATCCAGACAGGAGAATTAATATGTATAAGCATATACAATGTACCTGTTTCTGTCAAAAATGAATGAATGAATGAGTGAACTATACCGTGACGACTTCAAGTGGATGTGACGTCACACTGTTCTCGTGGCTATATCGATACCTAATTTATACATCTTTCGAGGATCTTAAGTGTTAACTACGCTTAATAAAACACATCTTTTCACCTAATTTGACGCAAATACAACGTTTTCCGACCATTCTGTGTCAATTTTCACTGTGCCGTGACGACTTCCGGTACATGTGACGCCACACAGTTCCCGTGGCTATATCGACGACCGCGCTATTTCCACGCAATTTCTACATTTCTGCCTATAGTTAATAAGTTAGTTAATCTACAGTCTTCAAACTTGGCTTCTAGGTTCACTTTTTCCGCCTCTACCTGAAGCAACTATTGGTTGTCTTCTATTTTTCTTAGTTCCCGAGTTAATACGCGAGTGACACCCTTTGTCAACAAACGGCAGTATGAGCCATTAAAGGCTTTCGCCATAATACGTGGGGCTTGGACTAGGGCACTAGTTTTTGTGGCTTTTGTTCTCAAATGGCCTGCCATGTGAGACTCGGCCACGTTCTACCATATTTTGTTCTGTCCACCGTAGTTGTTTTGGGGGTGGATGTTTGCTTAACACAAAAAATTGCGAGAAGTCTTCCCCTTCTGGCAGTGCGTTTCTCCAATGAATATTTGTCTCATGTAAACAGGAAAGCACTCTACGGGGACTTCTGCGATGTTTTTTTTTTTTCGGAGAACTTTTTCCAAGGCCCCGTATAGTGGAGGTCCAACCAGTAACGTTTTAAAAAGGGTCAGGAAAATGCAGGGGCTGCCAGGAGCAAAGGCCTTTTTTTTTCTTTCAAGCTACACACGGCAACGATACCGGTTAAGTTGTTCATAGAGGGAAAAGATTTTTTCGAATTCAGGGGTCTCATAGTTGAGTTGGTAGGCAGCCAGAAAATATAGAACATGTTTTCTTACATTGTTGGGAAGGGGTATATTTTTGGGATGTATCACAACGAGCAATAAAGAAAGAATTTTTCAATTGACTCTCCCGACATTTGGCACTTATACGCATTCAGTGAAGATTGTGTAGCATTTGATTTATTAGGCTGATGGGCCCCCACTGTACTAAGCGCTCCAGAATGGCAAGTTACAATTCAGATCCGGATTAAAACCAGACCGCATTTTATTTCCTAAAAGTATGCTTTGGTTTCTTGCAATGCAAAAAAAGGCGGCGGAGACTTCCGTGCGGCTCTCTACGTCCGCACAAATCTTAATAAGCTGCTGCAAACCTGTGGCTGGCTAATCACAAAGTCGCCAGATGTTTTTTGTGTGTATATACATCTTGTTCTGCGTAGTGTTTAGGTTTTTCTTTGTTGTTATGTAGTGTTTGTGAAATATCGTGCTGTGCCGGAGCCTGGTAATGATGGAAAAAGGCTCGTCATGGCTACTCGCTTCTCCCGAGAAATTCCTGCCTTCGAAACCCGCCTCTAGAACTTTTTCCCTCTTTACATTTTTTATTAGACAGAAAGTCTACACAAAGATAGTGTAAGGCCGCTAAAGCAATTGCAAAGCATTTGCGACACGGGGACTGAAAAATGGAGAGAAAAAGAACTTTTCCGAACATTCCTGAAGGCGAGCGCGGCTGTCTGTAAGAGCACCTCAGCGCAGGGGCCAGGACCTCCACCCCACGCGTCCTTGGCGAATCGGGATGAGCGCGGACAGATTTTCGAGAGAATTCCAGTCCTGTTGAGAAGACACGGGAAGTGAGACGTAGCTTAACGTCTGCAGCGACTCCTCTTCTCCCTCTCAGCGCCTCGCTGTCTTCTTGAAATTTCGAACTATGTTATTTAAGGTCATGATGCATCTCGTTATGCAGTTCTAAGCCAGCCTTCGCGCAGCCATGTAGACGGGCCCCGGATTTGTAGAAGCTTTGAAGAATGATCTTTGAGCTCGAGTGTATCTTTTTAAACAGCTTTGGTAGGTTAGTGCGTAGTCACTGTTTCGGCTTGTTAGATTCGTTTCTGCACAGTTTTAATTGTTATAAAAGGCCTGTTCCTTTGTCTCCCTTTTCTCTTCGTCCGTCCATCACCGGGCCGCCTGCTCGAAGTTCCGTGCCAAATAAACGAGCCTCGAAAGAAGCGAGGCGCGAAGGAAGAACCTATCAGTTTACTCATAGATAAAACTGCTCACCGCTGTCAGTAATGCAAGCACAATAAAAACTAGCCCAACGCGAGCCCACCTGACGCGACAGTGTCCGGTTCGTGGCCTTCGTGGCTTAGTGCACAAGTTGCGCGGGTCAGGCGCAGGGCTATAGGTTTGCATGCTCTAATAAAGTTTTGGTCTAGGTGCTAACTTCTAATAACCAGTTTTCTTATGTATTGCTTAATGACTGACAAATGAATTTTATAGGTTATAGGGAAGATTTACAATCGCATTAAATAACTCTAAACAAATTTAATTTTGTTACCATGATGCACTGACATCCCCCTGAGAACAAACAGGATGCGCTAAGAGGCACAAAATGCTCAAAGAAATAAAAGAAACACCCTAAAATGTTCTCTCCATGATCTTCCTGGATTGTATTATATGCTGTGCTCTAATTGCTCCTGCGTCTTTTCGAAAGTGCGTGTAGACGCTGGTATTGGCAACGTAGGCATTTTTTCTGGCGTTTCCAAGCACGAATCGAACAATGAAATTGTGAAACTTTGCCTAATGTCTGTAAGGTAGACCGGTTTTATGAATTTCTGTTTTCTTCTCCGTAACCTCCGCAGTATTAAGGCTTGAAAAAAATAAATTTCTCTGCCCCATTCAGGACACCGGGATCTAAACGTCAGCAGCAGACGACAGAAGAAACGGCCAGTACTCCTGCGCAGAGCATTGATTTTGCAGGAATAGTTCCACAGCCGGCTGCCATAATCGCCCAGCAGTCGCAACGGAAGTGAACAGGAGTGAATCTCTTCTCAGCCTGGCCTGCAAATAACATTGTACTTCAATTGGACACAAGATAAGAAATCACGAAGATCTCGGGCAACTGCCGTTAAATGACTAACTTCACCGTGCTATCACCGCAGCCGTGGCCTAGTGGTTTGGTCGTCCGCCTCGGCTGCGGAAGGTGGCAGGTTCGAAACCCACCGACGGATACCCACCGGATGGGTACAGGCGCTCCCCAACCTGGCGGCCGGTTTGTTCGTGTTGAGCAGTCCTGGGGGAGGCTCCGTAGCTCCCGCTATGCCCTGGGGGGTAAACCCTGTTTCGAACAACCGCCTGAAAAGGCGGCGTGGTATGTGTTCATGTGCTGTCCTCGTGTTTGTCTCTGTGATGTGGAAGTGCTTATAAGAAACCCGGTGAAGGTTCTGCCATGACCACTAATGGCGGCGGAACTGGGTAGATTCCGGTGATGAGTAGCTGGACGATTGGTCACAGTCGCGGAGCCTCTTTTTGTTGCTTTTTTTTTCATCGAAAGCGGATAAAGGGACACTGCGGAGCATTGCATCCAATTTTTGTGCGTAGTTAAAGTTCATTCTATGCCGCTTTCTGGCTACGCCCTGAACATAACATCTACATATGGTCTTGCGTAACGGCTACAATTCACAACATTTGCATAGAAAACGGCTCAATGTTAACCCTTGTGCAGTCAACGGCGTTGTATCCTAACTCGGGTGTGCGGGCATATAAAATCTTGGCGACTAACCGCAGCTTGCTTGCAGAATAACCGGCTGATGGCGTCACTTTCGCTGCATATTTTGACCTTTTCTAATTCATAACGAACCTACCACGATCCTTATTTGCACGAATAAAGCGACGCACTGCCCCCCGCGCGACGGAATTCTGCGGCGCTGGTGGGGCACTACTGCGCCGCGGCGCATCACCTCTCTTTGTGTCCTGCTCGGCCACACTGTTCCCGTCTACAGCAATATTTTCTCGGCGGAGAGGGCGCATACAGACGCGCGATGCGTATTGTGTGCTCAGATGATGTTCCTGGATGGGAAGTTTCACCATTGGCTGAATCACGTCGATTCTGCTAAAAAGCACCTTGATTTTGTCGTTGGCATTGGAAGCATGAGAAGTTGTCCTACAGACATGTGTGGCCAGTACAAAATGGTTTGGGTTATTGGGGTTTTATGTCCCGAAGCAACTCAGGCTATGAGGGACGCCGTAGTGAAGGGTTCCGGAAATTTCGACCACCTGGCATTCTTTAACGTGCACTGACATCGCACAGCACACGAGCCTCTAGAATTTCGCCTTTATCGAAATTCGGCCGAAGCGGCCGGGGGCACTATAAAATGCAGGCATATTACGGGATTCATATAATGCAGGTAAAGTAAAGGCACATCAATCTAAGGCGAGGAAGAGCAGGTTAAAAAATAACAGGAGTGATCTATCACTTGGAGCAACAGCAGAGTGCGCGCTAGTACTTCCTATAATATGTGCGCTTATTCCGTTAGCGCCATGTAGGTTGGTAAAGAGTACAACTGCAAATGCAAAGTGGCAGGCACCATTCGCCAGATATATTAGCGCCGTGTAGTACACACGCTGCAGCAGTGCATTCAGATTACAGCCCCCGCACTTTGAAGAGCTCGGTGTGGCCGGGCAAGAGCGGAACGCGATCGAAGCACAACAAAATTTTGGTCTGGCAGTGTTCTGCTAGCTTAACGCACCAAGATTGAACGCACAGTGTGATCCGAAACCTTGACTACAGCTTTCCCAAAAGGATTTCTGAATACATGAGGTGGTAAATACGCTTACTACGGTATCTACGAGGGTATCTGAAAAGCGGCGGCGAAAGCACAGAAGACGTTGGAACGGCATCCCTTTACTGCATCGGCCGTGTCAGTCCTGCGGCTCCGGTACAAGATTTCAATTTCAGGCTCCTGAGATTCATTAAAGCAAACCGACATCGCGCGAAAGACCCTTCACGGAAATCTGCACATGCGAAGAAGCAGCGCTGCTCTTGTGAAATGCTGTAAGCTGAAACTAATAAATCGGCAGTTTGGAGGCACCCTTCCTTCTAGAGCACTGCACGGGCCACAATCTGAGGCCCAAGCCCGGCCCGGGCCCGAGACATGAAGCCCGATCCGGGCCCAGGCCCGCGGCTTTAAGCCCGGGCCCGGCCCAGGCCCGCTAAATTATCGCTGTAGCGAGCCCGGCCCGGCCCGTGAATCCCGGAGTGAGGCCCAGCCCGGGCCCGGCCCGTATCACAGTAATGCTTGAGGTATACTGCTTTCTCTGGGCAAGCAGACTGCGACTATATCGATAAGGAACTCGCCCACAAAGGTTCTGAAACCACAGTTTGGGTTGAAGAAAGTTGGTTCTTTTTGACCCAGAAGGAAGTGATTAACAGTAGCGCTCGCCAGGCCTGTCTTTTGGACTGTGATCTCGTGTACGTGCGCAAAGATAAACTCGGAAGTTCCGAGAGCCAAATAAAAAGGGCTGCATACGAGCGTAATAGACTACTTTGCATTCCTCCATGATTTTAATCAGTTATATTTCGCCGCTCGAGAAGTATAAACATTAAAGCTGGCTAGCAAGCAGTGGAATGACATTTTTTTAGTGAACGCGATCTCTCAGGTTGAACTCATAGCCCAACTGGTCGCCTTTCAGCAGAAACGAAAAGCTAAAAGGCTTGAGTATTTCGCAGTGTGTATTTGAAGACTATAAGCATCGTAAACTTATATGTTCTTCCCGAATGCATTTCTAATAGTTTATAGGTATGTTTTGGGATGACGAACGATCAATAGCCAAATAAGGCAGGTTGAATTTTACTTTTACTGGTGGACCAAAAGATAACGTGCGAATCACGTGATAACTTATAGGGCAGAACACTTGTCATGACAACAAGGCTCTTGAAGAAGCGAGGAGGGATAGATGTGGTTATGAGATGAGATCTACAAACTCTCGCAAGCTTTTCTGGCTATCTAATGTACGAGATCTTCCGGCCAGCTGATCAGAAAGAAAACCAAACGCGCTTTAGTTTGTGAATTTTCTCTCATGAGAAAGATATAGCTAAAAATAAAACCTATGTTTTGGGGGCTGTGAGAGACACCGAAGCAGAGGACTCCGGATCATTTCGACCACCTGGGTTTCTTCAACGAGCAATGATACTACAAAGTACACGGCTTTCATGCTTGCCTGGACCTAAATAAAAATGCGGCCGCCGAGGCTAGGAGCAAACCCTGCTTCACCGGCTCAGTAGCCAAGAAATTTGACGGCTAAGCCACCGCGGCGCGGAAATAGGGAAATAAATAGGTCAATGAATAAAGCTTAGTTTTTTCTCAGCGCGTACTATAACCCATAGCTCATCCGTGTCGCTGCTCCAATGCCGCTGTTGTGTACTTCACTCTGCAATAGTGAATGAATACTCGGACATCAGCCGTTTCTGTACAAACCGAAGGCCGGCTCAGGTCCGCAGTTTTAAGCCCGAGCCGGGCCCGGGCCCGCAACTTCAGGCCCGGGCCCGGCCCAGGCCCCGCAAAACAAATCATGTCCCGGCCCGACCCGGCCCGCGGGCCCAGCCGGGCCCGGGCTTTCGGGCCGGCCCGAGCCCGTGCAGTGCACTACTTCCTTCTCCTCGTGGTGGCTGTACAATACACCCCTGTGCCGGACTACAATCCAAACTGCGCTCGAAATGGGACCGGCTCGCCCTCTCCGCCTCGTACGTTCGGTATCAACCGAAACAAATTAGAACATACGTCGTAAACGCGGTCACCTGTTCGCCACTTCGCGTAATGAAGTGGGTTTTATCGCTTTGTATAAACCCCACTGCTCTATGCAATCGCCCCTAATCTGTGGGGGCTGCGACAGGTGTGCAGCGTTGCATGTTTTCACTGCTGCCAGCAATGCAATGCGGGAAGGGCGCTTTTATTATTGTTCTTCTTAAAGCCCCTCACAACATACGTTACCAGTACTGTGACTCATCATGGTGGTCGACATGTCAATGTCATCTCGAAAAGGAATGACTTCATGAAAGTTATACGATACTGACAAGCCAGAAAACATGTGGACAGCACAAGAACTACCTCCTCGGTGTATATATGAGGCTTCCACGAGACCACACCTCCATCAACATAACCTCTCGATGTGACCAATCTCACAGTGTAAAAGGCCTGTCTTGTGAATTATCACAGATGCATATCTCTTGGCATGAGCTCGCGTCAACACGTCTTTACAACTTCGTCCCAATCGTTGAAACTCTGGGCGCACTCAAAGTGGTCCTCCCAATCTTGGGTAACCTTCTATAAGTTCCCATTAAAGGGCTTTGGTGTCCGGGGATTCTGCGGGGTCACGTAGGTGGCAGGACGAGAAAGGACACTGTCTGTTCTGGCCGGCGTGTGCGCAGCTATGGAAGTTCCTCCTCGAGCAGGAAGTAGACATTCCGGGGAGAAGCCGCGAAGCCTCTGACTGGAGCTATGAACAGAAGTCTTACAGGGAGCTTTTCGCGCCAAACTTTTTGTTCCGGCTTTGCGAAGGATTATGTAGCATAGCCCACAATACTCAAACGAAATCCACCAACTGTCGTCGAATAGAACTATAGATGGGGACCTCAGTGCAGCCAAGTTTAATTTTAAAAAATGACAGGTCGTGCTCTGCAAGAGGCAGGTTGAAATGCGCTAGCAGGCTGTTTACCACTCTAAGCACTGCTTGGCAGTTTTTTAAACCAGTGCAGTCATATTATATTGGCCCTTGCAAACTGCTTCGTTCACAAACTCATCTTGTACTTGACCAGTTCTATCACTGTTTCTTCCGTCTTGTTCCCACCACATAATTGTCCTAGTTGTGTTGCTTTTGTTCACAACATGGGCGTGTTTAGACACTTTTTAAGATGTCCCAAGAAATTAACGATTTTGCTTCATCCATGTTAAGTTCGAGGCCAAAGTGAATAGGCTACGCACGGATGTTTTGTATAAGAACCGGCGTTAGCTTTCCATGACTCAATGAAGGCGTAGTTTGTATTCGTCATTCCCCTTCTCGTCACTTACGCCACCTAGGATGACGTCATGGGAATTTCCACCGACACAACTGCTGCTTTCCCGCGCACACTATATTCACCTCTATCTGTCAAGTAACACCATAGTCGTCGTGGCTATAAATGGAGCAGAAAAGTGGAAAAGGGCAAACCTCTCACATTTGCCAGGCTTACTTCTCCTAAGGCATTTTATTCAGTTAACTCTGGCATATTATACAAGTATATATTTGTTCATGTACAAACGCTCAGAGGCTGCAGAGGATTCCCGCTGTGTTTGTATAGGCTTGTGAATGTGAGGGATACAGAAGGACGGACTCGTTGAAGCGGGTAAAAAACATGACGCTGGGACTAGCGCACCAGTTCTTAGGGCAATGTCTAGACCGTTTTTTTTTTCTAAAATGATCTCCCAAGTGATACTCGGCCGCGTTCTACCAGATTTCGTTCAGTCGACCATAAATGTTTCGGGGTGGAAGTCTGCTTGCCAGAAATAAGTTTTATAAAGTCTTCCTCTTCTGGCAGAGCGTTTCTCCAACAAATATTTGCCTCAAGTACACACAGGGAAGAACTGTACGCGGACTTCTGCGATGTTCATTCTCTGGAGCACTTATACTTGACCCTGTACTGTGGACGCCCAAGAAAATGTATTTTGAAAAGAGTCAAGAAAGTACAGTTGCCGCCAGCAGCAAATATCCCGGCAAGGAAGGTTTTTTCCTGGCGTTTTCAAACATAAAGCAAAGAATGGAATTGTGACACTTGCCCTGATATAATGAAGATAGGACGATTTTAGGAGTTTTATCTTTTCTCGGTGACTTCCGCAATAATAACACTTGAAAATATAATTATTTCACTTAGCGCATATAAGACACATAAGTCCTAATCTCTCAACAGAGGAGTCAGAATATTGCCAGTACCATTGCCGAGAGACCCGATTTTGCAAGAATATTTCTGCGGCAGGCAGTTTTCATCGCCTAATAGTCACACGGAAAATAATAAGGGGTGAATACCTTCTCAGCCTGGCATGGAAAAAACATTGCACTTCAATTGGACACAAGACAGGGAATCACGTTGTTCTCGGGCAACTTCTTTGAAATGGCTGTCTAGATTGACAGTGCTATCACAGCAGCCGTGGCCTAGTGCTCTTGGCGCCCGCCTCGGCTGCGGGAGGTGGCAGGTTCGAAACCCACCTCCGGATGCCCACCAGGTGGGTACAGGCTTTACCAATGCTCACATGACGAATTCTCTTACAGACTTGTATTACCAGCAGAAACTGTGGGCAGATGAGAGGAATCGCATAATGCAGGTGAAATATCGGCAGAGTATGGTAGGGCACTAAGGAGCACGTAACCTCCCCAAGTGGCCACTCGGATTGTAAAGGGTTCGTCCACGTAAATTATGAGAGATGCATATCCATTGGCGTTGTGCTTGTTTTCAAGTCAGCTTCTATGGTATAGGTGAAGGTACAGAAAGAAACGGCGCGCGCCTGGAACGGCTCAGAAATGTAAGAGAACTGTAGCTGTCAGCCAAAGTGTCACAAGGCTGTCAGCCGAACTGTCAGGGACGGGCTGGGAGTGAAATGAAAGAAAGCTTGAAATCTAGTGATCTAAAGCGATTTCCCTATGAACTTGGTATTGTCGTTGGCTGTGAACTGTACCGCATTCTTGTTATTGGCCTCTCGTCGAACGTTCTTCTTGTTCTTCTTCTCCACATGAAAATGGCACGCGCTATATCAAGGACTTCTTTTTTCTTCCTGGGCTGTGAGCTTTATCGTCGTTGACACTACATTTCGGCATTATTTAAAACTTATTGTCATGTTTGCCCTAACTTTCATCTTTATAGTTCCAAGACTGTACACTTCACGAAAGAAAGATCTGCTGAGCACAACATAATAAAATAAAACAGCGCAAAGGACGGGACGAAACACGAAGGAGCAAAACATAGACACGGGCGCTGACCAACAACTGAAATTTTATTTCGATGTAGGACACCTATGTAAGGTACAAAGAGGGGGGTGTGTCCAAGGCGATCCTGCACAATCACCGAAACAGTGTAGTCACATCCAAGGGTAAAAACGATAAAAAGGTTGTAAGGCCGCTGCTAAATTCTAGCTGCAACTACTGTGTAGGACGCTGCCCTCGCGGCGGTGGCTGTCCATTGTGAACGACAGCACCGCCGCTACCTTCAGGGCGCCCCCACCCCTATCCCCCCTTATGCATACGCTAACGTCGGAAAGGCGCCCGATGGGTCAACGCTCATTTCCAACTACCACGGTGCAGGGCGCTGCCCCCGCGGAAGGGGCTGTCCATTATGAACGAAAGCCCCTCCAAGCACAGTGCAGTAGGGAGTTCGTCTTTTGACGCACTGCTATCTTCACGGTGTCTCTATCAATTTGTGGGGGAAAATAGGAACCCTGTCGTAGCTGGTATGCCGAGCCGACCGAGAGAGCCCAGGAAAGGACGATTCGAGCATTTTTCTGGCGATGTGGGGAACGACATGCATTCCTCACTTTTATCCGCCCGCTCATCGATCACTCTTGTCCGAGCGCGCCACCGTCTGTGCCGTACCGGCTTCTCTCTCATCTATTGTTTGCATATGACAAGCACTGAGGACAGGGGGTACGCATCCGTACCAAGATCTTGACTTGCAGTGCGAGTGGAGAGGGGGGCGGCGGTGTGCTTGGGACAGGTCGGAAGGAGAGCCCCAACGGGGAAGGATGTACGAGGGGGTACCCAAAAGAAACCGGACTAAATTTTTTGGTCTTCAAAGCTTCTGTGGTACCGCGTTTTGCCACTAGGAGCGCACAGAACGAACATTCCAGAGTCAGTAAGCCGAGTGCCATCGTTGAAGGAGGTCAGACTAGTTTAGGCAGAGTTTTAGAGTGACGACTGTTTTGTGTGAATGTCGTTTTTGCAATGGCTGATTTTCGTGAACAGCGTGCGCCGGTGAAATTTTGATTTTAGCACGGAAAAAGTTGAATGGAAACTCTTGAAATATTAAGAAACACGTACAAGGACGATGCTATGGGGACAACTCAAGTGTTCTTGAATCGAATCCTGAATCAAAGCAACAATCATGCCAATGGAAAAATTCAAATTCATCTCGCCTCAAGAACGCTCGTCAGGTGAAACCAAACCTCAAAACAATGCTGATTTGTTTTTTCGACGACGTGAGACGAGTCGTCCACTGAGAATTTGTTCCGCAGGGCCAGACAGTTAGCCGGGCTTTCTACTTGGATGTTTTGAAAAGATTGGGCAACAGTGTGCGGTGGAAGCGGCCAGATTTGTGGCGGTCGGGTGACTGGTTTTTCCATCAAGGCAATGCCCCTGCTCACACAGTTCTGTCTCTACGACAATTTTGGACCAAAAATGGCATGACCCCTATTCCTCAACCCTCATACTCTCCCGACCTTGCCCCGTGCTACTTTCTTTGTTTCCTAGAATGAAAAAATAGGTGAGTGGAAAGCGTTTCGCTGATGTTACTGAGGTGAAGAAAAAAACGACGGAGGCACTGTCAAGCATCACAAAAGATGAATTTAAACAATGTTTTGAAAAATGGAATGAAAGATTCGACAAGCCTATCATTGCAAGTGGGGAATACTTTGAAGGAGATTGAAGGTCTGTGCTTAAAATGTGAACAAATAAGTTCAAACAAAAATAAGTCCGGTTTCTTTTGGGTACCCCCTCGTACATGCTCTTTCCGACGAGAGAGTGGTGTTGTATTTGTTCTTTATTTTTGTTTTCTTAGCGAGACCCTGGATTTGAGGCTGAGCTCAACCCACGGGGTAGGTCAATGATTGGAGAATTGATGTTTGGGGCGAGCCACTGAAAATCACCGCCCCATTTCTTTGTTTGTTACGGTTATAAAAACCGAAGTAAACGGATGGAGACCAGCCTGAGCTGGGGCTCCATGCTTAGCATGTAACATTCTGCTACTTAGGCTCTAACCTGCTGGGTCGAAGAGTAAAGTAGCGCAGTTTGTTTTTCCCTTTGTAAATTCATGTCTGCTGTTTTCCAGTTTTACTCCTTGTACATGTATATGTTGTAAATATATGCTCCTCTATCTATCATCGTCTACAAGAAACGCCTCCTGGTCTTCCTTCACGCCGAATCCACTAGAGGAAGGGCTTGGGAACCTTCCGTTGAAGAAACGAACAAACTTTACTGGCGCAGTCGACAGGATTCGGCGCGTGTTATCACCAAGAGCAGTCATCGCAGCGACAACTACAGGCCATCCGACACGGAGCAGCGAGGAGCTGTCAACGGACGACTTCACCTCGGCTGCTACCGACGCTGGTCGAGCGGACGCATCATCCGGGCTCTGGGCAGCAGACAACAGAAGATCTGCGCCGGGTGAGTGGGATTTCTTGCGTTTTGTCGAGGTTTGCATGGTTGCTATTCTGTGAGGCTTAGGGTACAGACGCGGAGCAAGGGAACACCATGGAGGAAAATTTCAGCATTAAGAACTGCTTCAGTTCTAAATAAGGCCTGGAATTGAAAACACGTCAAGGTGTTATTCTCTCAGAGGCAGGGCAAGAGGCTATTGGCCGCCTTGAGTTGAAGTTTCGTGAGCGGATTAGAGAGATAGAAAGGCAGGAGCAGGAACAGCTAAGGATGCTCGAACTGATGCACGCGGGCGGCGGGCAGCATGGTACTGCTTCAGATAGAAAAGAGAGAGACCATGCAGACCTAGGCCCTGAAGCTCAGAGTACTGGTGAGGTTAATAAGGAGCTCCCTAAAAAATTGACGGAGGCAGAGAGCCAGGGCGAAAGAGAAAGAACTCATTCCCAGGCGCGGAACATGTCGACTGACATGAAAGGAAATTTCAGTCATGAAAGAACCATCAGGTCTGAGATTCTCCCCAGATGGGAAGCGCTTCAAGGCGTTACCCTGTCGGAGGCAGGGCAGGATACTATTCACCGCCTTAAACTGAAATTCCAAGAGCGAATGCAACAAATTGAGTGGAATGAGAAGGAAGGGCTAAGAAAGCTGGAGCTCATGTATGCGGGCGGCGGGCAGCATGGCACTGCGTCCGATCGAAAGGACAGAGACCATGCATACCTAGGCCCTGAAGCTCAGAGGACAGGCGAGGTTGATAACGACTTCCCTGAAAAGCTGGCAGAGGCACAAGGCCAGAATAATGAGGAGGTCACTGAGATCCAGGCAGTGGAAGCCTCTGATGCCTTGTCAATTCAGGTTGAGAAACCACTATCAGGGAAAGCAGCGCCTGAGATAGAACGATTAAAGGGCACTGAGAGCGAAATGACAAAAGAGGAAAGTTGCGGAAATACGGACGGGACAGCCAGCGCACTTTCAGAGGTGCTTAAAACCAAGTCGCAGCAGTCATTTTCGGACGCAGCTAATTTTGAGCTAGTACTGGTGACTGAAAATGTTCACCAATCAACTGGAACCAAATGCGATCAAGATGAGGTTCTCATGGAGAGCTTAGGTGACTCACTGCGCGCCCATGAGGCGTTACTCCCTAAGCATAGCGGTAGCGATTCCGCAGTCAGCCGCAGTGACCATGAAGAGTGGGCTGATCCCGCCATTGAAAAGGACAGCGAGCTAGGTGACGAACCAAGCTCTAATGGCTCACAGGAGCCCCTGAACAAGTTTCAGCATGTCGGCGAAAGCGCAAGCAACGGAGCATTCAGTAGTGACCAGCTTTATTGCTTCCAAAGTACTGATCAAAAGGCAGTAACGGCCAAGTCGCAGCTAGGTCCCTGTGACTGGCTCGCAGATGATTGCGTAAGTGGTCACGAGAATGCAGTGATATCCAGCAGCCGAGAGCGATCATGCCCGATAGAGGGTAGGCGCAAGAGCAGCCCAGCTTTTGTTAAAAACCTTCTGCGTGGGGATAGCGAAGACACCTGCTCAACAGAGTTGGCAGCAAAAAGTGTTTCGGATACGGCAGAAATGCGGAAATGCGCCGCGGAGAATCAGTGCAGGCGCGGCGGACTATTCGGAGGTAGTCAGGATGTCTTGGGCATTAAAGGCAGTCTGCCGATCACCGCCCAACCGGAACAAGTAGGCTATATACCACCTCCGCCGCCTAAGCCGCCATGGAAGGGTAGGCCCGATTTTTGGAGCGAGAGCCTAACGGTCGGCTTTTGTGGCAGATCGAGTGGTGCAACCAGGCCGGCCTCGGCAGGCGTGAATGTTCCCATTCAGCCGACGTGGTTGGTGCACGGAACTGTGTGGTGATGACGAGACTTGTGAAAGTGTACTATATGAGAACACTCAGCCTGTGTTAATGAGTGTTGTGCGCGGACTTGTGAACCGCTGTGAACAATGCAGTGAAGCGGTGTGTGTCCGTGCGCGAGAAGGTGGACTCTCCGCAGTGTAATGTGGCCGCATATTTGCCAGATCTGTACGCCAGCATGCACCAGTGTTGTGTTTTATACTTTTTTTTTTTGCTTTGAATGGTTCTCGAAGTGTAGAGGTAACCCGGAGAAACTGCGTCCCGGGAGGACCGACAGTGCGGGCGGTGAACGTGCTGCGGCCTTTTTGTTAGTAAGTATAAACGAGCTGATAGCAAGCTAGATTATACTCTTAGAGGGGGCGTGTAAGGCCGCTGCTAAATTCTAGCTGCAACTACTGTGTAGGGCGCTGCCCTCCCGGCAGTGGCTGTCCATTGTGAACGACAGCACCGCCGCTACCTTCAGGGCGCCCCCACCCCTATCCCCCCTTATGCATACGCTAACGTCGGAAAGGCGCCCGATGGGTCAACGCTCATTTCCAACAACCACGGTGCAGGGCGCTGCCCCCGCGGAAGGGGCTGTCCATTATGAACGAAAGCCCCTCCAAGCACAGTGCAGTAGGGAGTTCGTCTTTTGACGCACTGCTATCTTCACGGTGTCTCTATAAATTTGTGGGGAAAAATAGGAACCCTGTCGTAGCTGGTATGCCGAGCCGACCGAGAGAGCCCAGGAAAGGACGATTCGAGCATTTTTCTGGCGATGTGGGGAACGACATGCATTCCTCACTTTTATCCGCCCGCTCATCGATCACTCTTGTCCGAGCACCCCACCGTCTGTGCCGTACCGGCTTCTCTCTCATCTATTGTTTGCATATGACAAGCACTGAGGACAGGGGGTACGCATCTGTACCAAGATCTTGACTTTCAGTGCGAGTGGAGAGGGGGGCGGCGGTGTGCTTGGGACAGGTCGGAAGGAGAGCCCCAACGGGGGAGGATGTACATGCTCTTTCCGACAAGAGAGTGGTGTTGTATTTGTTCTTTATTTTTGTTTTCTTAGCGAGACCCTGGGTTTGAGGCTGAGCTCAACCCACGGGGTAGGTCAATGATTGGAGAATTGATGTTTGGGGCGGGCCACTGAAAATCACCGCCCCATTTCTTTGTTTGTTACGGTTATAAAAACCGAAGTAAACGGATGGAGACCAGCCTGAGCTGGGGCTCCATGCTTAGCATGTAACATTCTGCTACTTAGGCTCTAACCTGCTGGGTCGAAGAGTAAAGTAGCGCAGTTTGTTTTTCCCTTTGTAAATTCATGTCTGCTGTTTTCCAGTTTTACTCCTTGTACATGTATATGTTGTAAATATATGCTCCTCTATCTATCATCGTCTACAAGAAACGCCTCCTGGTCTTCCTTCACGCCGAATCCACTAGAGGAAGGGCTTGGGAACCTTCCGTTGAAGAAACGAACAAACTTTACTAAGGTGAAAGGCCGAAAAAGACAAAAAGCGATAAAACCACGCGGTAAGAGGCCGGGACGGAAAGTGCAACCGATTAAGTTTTTCGTCCCGTCTTTTGCGCTGAATTATTTCATTATGCAATACCGACTAGCCCGGCATCTTGCACTTCTGAGCACATCATACTGAACAAAAAGACGGGTGCTTTAAGCAAGCAATTTTCAAGCGAAGCCAAGGAGTTGTAAAATTTCTTTTAACACGCGATTAAGCTTATTCCAATCGACGCAAAAGCGCAGCATTCTATACTTCTTTGTCACGATAGCCACAGGTGACGACAACGGACCGTTCAAAGCTTTGATATGCCATCATTTGACTTCTGTCTGGCTAGCCTCTCGCTGTCAGGAAGAGACACCATACCACTGCTGATCTGCTATGCATGCACACTCATATGTGATTATTCATTGTTTAGTGATTGGCGAATGACCTACCTTCCATATATATAGATGTCTAACCAGTGCGGTCTTCGCTCTCAGCCTCGAGGGCAACGAAGCGGACGTAGTCGCGTGAGGAGCGCTTGGGCTGGGATAAGTTTTTAAGGTTAAACATGGCCGGTAAGGGCCCCCTTCTACGTCTTTGTCTGCCGTCCTTCTGACTCGGGACAATTGGTGCCGGGTGGCGTAGAACGACGTACCACGTCACCAAACGTCGCGGTACGGGCAAGGAGTTGGTAGAGGTGGTGGCTCGACCTTAGCGATGGTGCCTTTAGTGCGTGCAGAGCTTCCTATCGAACGACGTTGGCGAGTAAATGCACTTGACAAGGCCCGCAAATTTTCTGCAGTTCTTCGAGGAGCACAGAAGCCGGAGATAGCGAAGAGAGATCAAAGCTGCCCCGGAGGCAGTATCCAGAGGATGCAGCACGGAAACAGGATTCAACGCCCGGTCATACTGATTGTACCGCAGCTGCAGTGCCTTCACTATGACCACACACACGCAGAGGATTTCGATGCTCTTAGGCGGATTACATACTCTGTAACGGAACAGCTGCTCTACCACACCGCCCATCTTATTACTTACACCGTGACGTTCTCGTGCTGAAGATGAATTTGATGTTTCAGCGCAAGCTCTGGCCGTTCACGGCGCTCTCTTCAGGTGAAAGGATTTAAAAGTTGGCGAACAAATTCCTGCCCCCTCGGAAGTATCACCTCGCGATACTCATGCGATGGGCGGTCGGCGTCGTGGAAGCTGTAGTAGACATTGCGGATGTCTGTAGTTTCCTTCCTGTCGTTGAAGCCTGGGATGCGTTCGCAGTTGTCGACCCATTCTTGAGTGTTCTCCTATAAGTCGCTATGAAAGGTCTTTCGAGTCTGGAGATTCTCGTAGGAGGCAGGAAGAGAAGAGACGCTGTCTGTTCTGGCCATGTGGGCGAAGCCAGGGGTGTCCCTTCTCGAGCAAGAAGTCGAAAATCCCGGGACAAACCGTGAAGCCTCTGACTATGACATGAACAGCGGTGTCGGAGAGGACCTTTCAGACCGGACTTGCTTTCCGTCTCTCCGAGGCATTTTGGAGAATAGGCCACAATACCCAAACGAGATCCATCACTTGTCACGGACCAGAAGGGGGAGAAGCGCTGACGTGGAAGGGGACCTCAGAACGGCTGAGTTTAAAGTTTAAAATAATCACTTGTCATGTTCTGTACGAGCGAGGCGTAAAAATACTAGCAAGCAGTTGACAACACTAAGGACTGCTTGAATATTTATAAAACTACTGCAACCAAATTATATTGGCCGTTGCAAACGCTTTTTTTTCTATCACTCTTAACATCTGCGCAACCAATCTCATGATTGTCACTTGCGTCTTGTTCTCACCGCATCTGAGTTATTGTTGTGTTGCTTTTATTCGCAACAGTGGCGTACTTAGACCCTGTTTAAGAAACCTCAAGGCATTACCCATTTTGCCTCGTCTATGCTTAGCAAGAGGCCGATCCGACTTAGCTATGCAAGGAGATTTCATAGGCAAGTGCGCTCTAGCTTTCCATGACGTCAATGGCGTGGGATTGACTGACTGAAACAAAACGTGGAGCATGCTCGGGTTTCTGCTGGACAAGACAAATTCGAAAACTCAATCGGGAATAAGTTTGGCATAAGTTAGTAAAGACATACGTTGATAATACACAACGTTCTAAGTTGAACTCGAAATCAGCCCCGGCCACTAATATGGAATCTGGGTGATGAATCCATTAGTCAAATGATGTCGGGGTTTATATTCGTCATCCACCTTCAGTTCGCTTACGCCACCTAGGATGACGCCACGGAAAGTGTCACCGCCGCAACTGCTGCCTTCCCACGCCCAATATGCTCATGTCAATCCATCAAGAAACCCGGTAGGTAGTAGTAGCTATAAAGAAAGCAGAGGAGTGGAAAGGGGCCAACATGTCGATATTGTCAGAGGTACTGCTTATAAGCTGTTTTTTTTTTATCAGTAAATTCTGGTGTGCAATGCAAGTATTGCACTGTTCACGTGTCAACGCTCAGAGGCTGCGTAGTGTTTTCACTGTGTGTCTCTGGTTTCTGAATGGGAGGTATGCCGAGGGACAAATTTGCTGAAGCGAGTAAAAGAAATTGTGAGGACACTTTGGCAACTAAAGTGTTGGGAGGCGAAAGCTGAGGCGAAAGCCGATGTTTCGGTCCAGCGTAGCTATGCAGGTGTATCACGGTGTGAAGTCCGTTGGTTTAACGTTTCTTGAATCCTATAGACGCCAGAACTATGCTTATAATTTACGTGAAGGCAAATATGTCACTAACAGAGCTCGAACATCGTATGCTACACAGTTAGCTGGCCATCGCAGTCCCGAACTTCTCAATACATACCTTAAGCTAGTCGACGCTCTATCCGAGTCAAATTCATCATCTGGGTTCAAGAAACGGGTGAAACACCTCTTTCTCAGTGTACAGTATGCATAGGAAATGAATCTGTTTGGCTTTGTGTACTGCGTACCTACGCTGTGTATTCATGTTTGAAATCATGCTAAACATGCTACCCATGCTACCCATCTTCATAGTGTTATTTTATTAGTGTTGTTCTTCGTAGTGTTATTGTAGTGTTATTGTAATTGCAATTGTGCAGACCACGTGTGTGTCCTTATATTTTGGTCGTTTTACTTTTGTTAGTGCGTGTCCAACGTTTAATATTGTACTTAGTCAGTGCAACAAAACATTTTTGCTTTTCTTTCCTTTTGTACTTTCGTGCTTTTCCTTCCCATCAGCGCAGTGTTACTTTTGATCGTCGCGCCGTTGTCTGAGGCATGTGTGCAATAAAGGTTCCGAGGCCCAGTCAGGCATTTGAATAAGTCTTTTGCCTCGGCTATCCAGACAGGAGAATTAAATATGTATAAGCATATACACTGTACCTGTTTCTGTCAAAAATGAATGAATGAATGAATGAATGAATGAATGAATGAATGAATGAATGAATGAATGAATGAATGAATGAATGAATGAATGAATGAATGAACGAACGAACGAACGAACTATACCGTGACGACTTCAAGTGGATGTGACGTCACACTGGTCTCGCGGCTATATCGATACCTAATTTATACATCTTTCGAGCATCTTAAGTGTTAACTACGCTTAATTACACATCTTTTCACCTAATTTGACGCAAATACAACGTTTTCCGACCATTCTGTGTCAATTTTCACTGTGCCGTGACGACTTCCGGTACATGTGACGCCACACAATTCCCGTGGCTATATCGACGACCGCGCTATTTCGACGCAATTTCTACATTTCTGTATATAGTTAATAAGCTAGTTAATCTACAGTCTTCAAACTTTGCTTCTAGGTTCACTTTTTCCACCTCTACCAGAAACTACCATTGGTTGTCTTCTATCTTTCTTAGTTCCCGAGTTAATACGCGTGTGACACGCTTTGTTAACGGACGACAGTATGAGCCATTAAAGGCTTTCGCCATAATACGTGGGGCTTGGACTAGGGCACTAGTTTTTGTGGCTTTTGTTCTCAAATGGCCTGCCATGTGAGACTCGGCCACGTTCTACCATATTTTGTTCTGTCCACCGTAGTTGTTTTGGGGGTGGATGTTTGGTTAACACAAAAAATTGCGAGAATTAAGTCTTCCTCTTCTGGCAGTGCGTTTCTCCAATGAATATTTGTCTCATGTAAACAGGAAAGCACTCTACGGGCACTTCTGCGATGTTTTTTTTTCGGAGAACTTTTTCCAAGGCCCCGTATAGTGGAGGTCCAACCAGTAACGTTTTAAAAAGGGTCAGGAAAATGCAGGTGCTGCCAGGAGCAAAGGCCTTTTTTTTTTCTTTCAAGCTACACACGGCAACGATACCGGTTAAGTTGTTCATAGAGGGAAAAGATTTTTTCGAATTCAGGGGTCTCATAGTTGAGTTGGTAGGCAGCCAGAAACAATAGAACATGTTTTCTTACATTGTTGGGAAGGGGTATATTTTTGGGATGTATCACAACGGCCAATAAAAAAAGAATTTTTCAATTGACTCTCCCGACATTTGGCACTTATACGCATTCAGTGAAGATTGTGTAGCATTTTATTTATTAGGCTGATGGGCCCCCACTGTACTAAGCGCTCCAGAATGGCAAGTTACAATTCAGATCCGGATTAAAACCAGACCGTATTTTATTTCCCTAAAGTATGCTTTGGTTTGTCGCAACGCAAAAAAAGGCGGCGGAGACTTCCGTGCGGCTCTCCAGAGTATAGCCCTCGTTACGTCAGCACAAACCTTAATAAGCTGCTGCAAACCTGTGGCTGGCTAATCACAAAGTCGCCAGATGTTTTTTGTGTGTATATACATCCTGTTCTGAGTAGTGTTTAGGTTTTTCTTTGTTGTTATGTAGTGTTTGTGAAATATCGTGCTGTGCCGGAGCCTGGCAATGATGGAAAAAGGCTCGTCATGGCTACTCGCTTCTCCCGAGAAATTCCTGCCTTCGAAACCCACCTCTAGAACTTTTTCCCTCTTTACATTTTTTATTAGACAGAAAGTCTACACAAAGATAGTGTAAGGCGCTAAAGCGATTGCAAAGCATTTGCGACACGGGGACTGAAAAATGAAGAGAAAAAGAACTTTTCCGAACATTCCTGAAGGCGAGCGCGGCTGTCTGTAAGAGCACCTCAGCGCAGGGGCCAGGACCTCCACCCCACGCGTCCTTGGCGAATCGGGATGAGCGCGGACAGATGTTCGAGAGAATTCCAGCCCTGTTGAGAAGACAGGGGAAGTGAGACGTAGCTTAACGCCTGCAGCGACTCCTCTTCTCCCTCTCAGCGCCTCGCTGTCTTCTTGAAATTTCGAACTATGTTATTTAAGGTCATGATGCATCTCGTTATGCAGTTCTAAGCCAGCCTTCGCGCAGCCATGTAGACAGGCCCCGGATTTGTAGAAGCCTTGAAGAATGATCTTTGAACTTGACTGTTTCTTTTTAAACAGCTTTGGTAGGTTAGTGCGTAGTCACTGTTTCGGCTTGTTAGATTCGTTTCTGCACAGTTTTAATTGTTATAAAAGGCCTGTTCCTTTGTCTCGCTTTTCTGTTCGTCCGTCCATCACCGGGCCGCCTGCTCGAAGTTCCGTGCCAAATAAACGAGCCTCGAAGGAAGCGAGGCGCGAAGGAAGAACCTATCAGTTTACTGATAGATAAAACTGCTCACCGCTGTCAGTAATGCAAGCACAATAAAAATAGCCCAACGCGAGCCCACCTGCCGCGACAGTGTCCGGTTCGTGGCCTTCGTGGCTTAGTGCACAAGTTGCGCGGGTCAGGCGCAGGGCTATAGGTTTGCATATTCTAATAAAGTTTTGGTCTAGGTGCTAACTTCTAATAACCAGTTTTCTTATGTATTGCTTAATGACTGACAAATGTATTTTATAGGTTATAGGAGAGATTTACAATCGCATTAAATAACGCTAAACAAATTTAATTTTGTTACCATGATGCACTGACATCCCCCTGAGAACAAACAGGATGCGCTAAGACGCAGAAAGTGCTCAAAGAAATAAAAGAAACACCCTAAAATGTTCTCTCCATGGCCTTCCTGGATTGTGTTATATGCTGTGCTCTAATTGCTCCTACGTCTTTTCGAAAGTGCCTGTAGACGCTGGTATTGGCAACGTAGGAATTTTTTCTGGCGTTTTCAAGCACGAATCGAACAATGAAATTGTGAAACTTTGCCTAATGTCTGTAAGGTAGACCGGTTTTATGAATTTCTGTTTTCTTCTTCGTAACCTCCGCAGTATTAAGGCTTGAAAAAAATAAATTTCTCTGCCCCATTCAGGACACCGGGATCTAAACGTCAGCAGCAGACGACAGAGGAAACGGCCAGTACTCCTGCTCAGAGCATTGATTTAGCAAGAAAAGTTCCACAGCCGGCTGCCATAATCGCCCAGCAGTCGCAACGGAAGTGAACAGGAGTGAATCTCTTCTCAGCCTGGCCTGCAAAGAACATTGTACTTCAATTGGACACAAGATAAGAAATCACGAAGATCTCGGGCAACTGCCGTTAAATGACTGTCTAACTTGTCCGTGCTATCACCGCAGCCGTGGCCTTGTGGTTTGGTCGTCCGCCTCGGCTGCGGGAGGTGGCAGGTTCGAAACCCACCGACGGATACCCACCGGATGTGTACAGGCGCTCCCCAACCTGGCGGCCGGTTTGTTCGTGGGGAGCAGTCCTGGGAGAGGCTCCGTAGCTCCCGCTATGCCCTGGGGGGTAAACCCTGTTTCGAACAACCGCCTGAAAAGGCGGCGTGGTATGTGTTCATGTGCTGTCCTCGTGTTTGTCTCTGTGACGTGTAAGTGCTTATAAGAAACCCGGTGAAGGTTCTGCCAAGACCACTAATGGCGGCGGAACTGGGTAGATTCCGGTGATGAGTAGCTGGACGATTGCTCACAGTCGCGGAGCCTCTTTTTGTTGCTTTTTTTTTCATCCAAAGCGGATAAAGGGACACTGCGGAGCATTGCATCCAATTTTTGTGCGTAGTTAAAGTTCATTCTGGGCCGCTTTCTGGCTACGCCCTGAACATAACATCTACATATGGTCTTGCGCAACGGCTACAATTCGCAACATTTGCGTAGAAAACGGCTCAATGTTAACCCCTGTGCAGTCAACGGCGTTGTATCCTAACTCGGGTGTGCGGGCATATAAAATCTTGGCGACTAACCGCAGCTTGCTTGGAGAATAACCGGGTGATGGCGTCACTTGCGCTGCATATTTTGACCTTTTCTAATTCATAACGAACCTACCACGATCCTTATTTGCACGAATAAAGCGACGCACTGCCCCCCGCGCGACGGAATTCTGCGGCGCTGGTGGGGCACTACTGCGCCGCGGCGCATCACCTCTCTTTGTGTCCTGCTCGGCCACACTGTTCCCGTCTACAGCAATATTTTCTCGGCGGAGAGGGCGCATACAGACGCTCGATGCGTATTGTGTGCTCAGATGATGTTCCTCGATGGGAAGTTTCACCATTGCCTGAATCACGTCGATTCTGCTAAAAAGCACCTTGATTTTGTCGTTGGCATTGGAAGCATGAGAAGTTGTCCTACAGACATGTGTGGCCAGTACAAAATGGTTTGGGTTATTGGGGTTTAACGTCCCGAAGCAACTCAGGCTATGAGGGTCGCCGTAGTGAAGGGTTCCGGAAGTTTCGACCTCCTGGCATTCTTTAACGTGCACTGACATCGCACAGCACACGAGCCTCTAGAATTTCGCCTTTATCGAAATTCGGCCGAAGCGGCCGGGGGCACTATAAAATGCAGGCATATTACAGGATTCATATAATGCAGGTAAAGTAAAGGCACATCAATCTAAGGCGAGGAAGAGCAGGTTAAAAAATAACAGGAGTGGTCTATCACTTGGAGCAACAGCAGAGTGCGCGCTAGTACTTCCTATAATATGTGCGCTTAGTCCGTTAGCGCCATGTAGGTTGGTAAAGAGTACAACTGCAAATGCAAAGTGGCAGGCACCATTCGCCAGATATATTAGCGCCGTGTAGTACACACGCTGCAGCAGTGCGTTCAGATTACAGCCCCCGCACTTTGTAGAGCTCGGTGTGGCCGGGCAAGAGCGGAACGCGATCGAAGCACAACAAAATTTTGGTCTGGCAGTGTTCTGCGAGCTTAACGCACCAAGATTGAACGCACAGTGTTATCCGAAACCTTGGCTACAGCTTTCCCAAAAGGATTTCTGAATACATGAGGTGGTAAATACGCTTACTACGGTATCTACGAGGGTATCTGAAAAGTGGCGGCGAAAGCACAGAAGAGGTTGGAACGGCATCCCTTTACTGCATCGGCCGTGCCAGTCCTGCGGCTCCGGTACAAGATTTCAATTTCAGGCTCCTGAGATTCATTAAAGCAAACCGACATCGGGCGAAAGACCCTTCACGGAAATCTGCACATGCGAAGAAGCAGCGCTGCTACTGTGAAATTCTGTGGGCTAAAACTAATAAATCGGCAGTTTGGAGGCACCCTTCCTTCTAGAGCACTGCACGGGCCACAATCTGAGGCCCAAGCCCGGCCCGGGCCCGAGACCTGAAGCCCGGGCCCGGCCCAGGCCCGCGGCTTCAAGCCCGGGCCCGGCCCAGGCCCGCTAAATTATCGCTGTAGCGAGCCCGGCCCGGCCCGTGACTCCCGGAGTGAGGCCCAGCCCGGGCCCGGCCCGTATCACAGTAACGCTTGAGGTATACTGCTTTCTCTGGGCAAGCAGACTGCGACTATATCGATAAGGAATTCGCCCACAAAGGTTCTGAAACCACAGTTTGGGTTGAAGAAAGTTGGTTCTTTTTAACCCAGAAGGAAATGATTAAGAAGTAGCGCTCGCCAGGCCTGTCTTTTGGACAGTGATCTCGTGTACGTGCGCAAAGATAAACTCGGAAGTTCCGAGAGCCAAATAAAAAGGGCTGCATATGAGCGTAATAGACTACTTTGCATTCCTCCATGATTTTAATCAGTTATATTTCGCCGCTCGCGAAGTATAAACATTAAAGCTGGCTAGCAAGCAGTGGGATGACATTTTTTTAGTGAACGCGATCTATAAGCATCCTAAACTTATATGTTCTTCCCGAATGCATTTCTAATAGTTTATAGGTATGTTTTGGGATGACGAACGATCAATGGCCAACTAAGGCAGGTTGAATTTTACTTTTACTGGTGGACCAAAAGATAACGTGCGAATCACGTGATAACTTATAGGGCAGAACACTTGTCATGACAACAAGGCTCTTGAAGAAGCGAGGAGGGATAGATGTGGTTATGAGATGAGATCTACAAACTCTCGCAAGCTTTTCTGGCTATCTAATGTACGAGATCTTCCGGCCAGCTGATCAAAACGAAAACCAAACGCGCTTTAGTTTGTGAATTTTCTCTCATGAGAAATATATAGCTAAAAATAAAACCTATGCTTTGGGGGCTGTGAGAGACACCGAAGCAGAGGACTCCGGATCATTTCGACCACCTGGGTTTTTTCAACGAGCAATGATACTACAAAGTGCACGGCTTTCATGCTTGCCTGGACCTAAATAAAAATTCGGCCGCCGAGGCTAGGAGCAAACCCTGCTTCACCGGCTCAGTAGCCAAGAAGTTTGACGGCTAAGCCACCGCGGCGCGGAAATAGGGAAATAAATAGGTCAATGAATAAAGCTTAGTTTTTTCTCAGCGCGTACTATAACCCATAGCTCAACCGTGTCGCTGCTCCAATGCCGCAGTTGTGTACTTCACTCTGCAATAGTGAATGAATAGTCGGACATCAGCCGTTTCTGTACAAACCGAAGGCCGGCTCAGGTCCGCAGATTTAAGCCCGGGCCCGGCCCAGGCCCGGCAAAACAAATCATGTCCCAGCCCCACCCGGCCCGCGGGCCGGGCCGGGCCCGGGCTTTCGGGCCGGATCGAGCCCGTGCAGTGCACTACATCCTTCTCCTGGTGGTGGCTGTACAATACACTCCTGTGCCGGACTACAATCCAAACTGCGCTCGAAATGGGACCGGCTGGCCCTCTCCGCCTCGTATGTTCGGTATCAACCGAAACAAATTAGAACATACGTCGTAAACGCGGTCACCTGTTCGCCACTTCGCGTAATGAAGTGGGTTTTATCGCTTTGTATAAACCCCACTGCTCTATGCAATCGACCCTAATCTGTGGGGGCTGCGACAGGTGTGCAGCGTTGATTGTTTTCACTGCTCCCAGCAATGCAATGCGGGAAGGGCGCTTTTATTATTGTTCTTCTTAAAGCCCCTCACAACATACGTTACCAGTACTGTGACTCATCATGGTGGTCGACATGTCAATGTCATCTCGAAAAGGAATGCCTTCATGAAAGTTATGCGATGCTGACAAGCCAGAAAACATGTGGACAGCACAAGAACTATGTCCTCGGTGTTTATATGAGGCTTCAACGAGACCACACCTCCATCAACATAACCTCTCGATGTGACCAATCTCACAGTGTAAAAGGCCTGTCTTGTGAATTATCACAGATGCATATCTCTTGGCATGAGCTCGCGTCGACACGTCTTTACAACTTCGTCCCAATCGTTGAAACTCGGGGCGCGCTCAAAGTGGTCCTCCCAATCTTGGGTAACCTTCTATAAGTTCCCATTAAAGGGCTTTGGTGTCCGGGGATTCTGCGGGGTCACGTTGGTGGCAGGACGAGAAAGGGCACTGTCTGTTCTGGCCGGCGTGTGCGCAGCTATGGAAGTTCCTCCTCGAGCAGGAAGTAGACATTCCGGGGAGAAGCCGCGAAGCCTCTGACTGGAGCTATGAACAGAAGTCTTACAGGGAGCTCTTCGCGCCACACTTTTTGTTCCGGCTTTGCGAAGGATTATGTAGCATAGCCCATAATACTCAAACGAAATCCACCAACTGTCGTCGAATAGAACTGTAGATGGGGACCTCAGTGCAGCCAAGTTTAATTTTAAAAAATGACAGGTCGTGCTCTGCAAGAGGGAGGTTTAAATGCGCTAGAAGGCAGTTTACCACTCTTAGGACTGCTTGGCAGTTTTTTAAACCAGTGCAGTCATATTATATTGGCCCTTGCAAACTGCTTCGTTCACAAACTCATCTTGTACTTGACCAGTTCCATCACTGTTTCTTCCGTCTTGTTCCCACCACATAATTGTCCTAGTTGTGTTGCTTTTATTCACAACACGGGCGTGTTTAGACACTTTTTAAGATGTCCCAAGAAATTAACGATTTTGCTTCATCCATGTTAAGTTCGAGGCCAAAGTGAATAGGCTACGCACGGATGTTTTGTATGAGAACCGGCGTTAGCTTTCCATGACTCAATGAAGGCGTAGTTTGTATTCGTCATTCCCCTTCTCGTCACTTACGCCACCTAGGATGACGTCATGGAAATTTCCACCGACACAACTGCTGCTTTCCCGCGCACACTATATTCACCTCTATCTGTCAAGTAACACCATAGTCGTCGTGGCTATAAATGGAGCAGAAAAGTGGAAAAGGGCAAACCTCTCACATTTGTCAGGCTTACTTCTCCTAAGGCATCTCATTCAGTTAACTCTGGCATGTTATGCAAGTATATATTTGTTCATGTATAAACGCTCAGAGGCTGCAGAGGATTCCCGCTGTGTTTGTATAGGCTTGTGAATGTGAGGGATACAGAAGGACGGACTCGTTGAAGCGGGTAAAAACATGACGCTGGGACTAGCGCACCAGTTCTTAGGGCAATGTTTAGACCGTTTTTTTTTTCTAAAATGATCTCCCAAGTGATACTCGGCCGCGTTCTACCAGATTTCGTTCAGTCCACCATAAATGTTTCGGGGTGGAAGTCTGCTTGCCAGAAATAAGTTTTATAAAGTTTTCCTCTTCAGGCAGAACGTTTCTCCAACAAATATTTGCCTCAAGTACAAACAGGGAAGAACTGTACGCGGACTTCTGCGATGTTCATTTTCTGGAGCCCTTATACTTGACCCTGTACTGTGGACACCCAAGCGAATGTATTTTGAAAAGAGTCAAGAAAATGCAGTTGCCGCCAGCAGCAAATATCCCGGCAACGAAGGCATTTTCCTGGCGTTTTCAAACATAAAGCAAAGAATGAAATTGTGACACTTGCCCTGATATAATGAAGATAGGACGATTTTAGGAGTTTTATCTTTTGTCGGTGACTTCCGCAATAATAACACTTGAAAAAATAATTATTTCACTTAGCGCATATCAGACACATAAGTCCTAATCTCTCAACAGAGGAGTCAGAATATTGCCAGTACCATTGCCGAGAGACCCGATTTTGCAAGATTATTTCTGCGGCAGGCAGTTTTCAACGCCTAATAGTCACACGGAAAATAATAAGGGGTGAATACCTTCTCAGCCTGGCCTGGAAAAAACATTGCACTTCAATTGGACACAAGACAGGGAATCACGTTGTTCTCGGGCAACTTCTTTGAAATGGCTGTTTAGATTGACAGTGCTATCACAGCAACCGTGGCCTAGTGGTCTTGGCGTCCGCCTCGGCTGCGGGAGGTGGCAGGTTCGAAACCCACCTCCGGATACCCACCAGGTGGGTACAGGCTTTACCAATGCTCACATGACGAATTCTCTTACAGTCTTGTATTACCCGCAGAAACTGTGGGCAGATGAGAGGAATCGCATAATGCAGGTGAAATATCGGCAGAGTATGGTAGGGCACTAAGGAGCACGTAACCTCCCCAAGTGGCCACTCGCATTGTAAAGGGTTCGTCCACGTACATTATGAGAGACGCATATCCATTAGCGTTGTGCTTGTTTTCAAGTTAGCTTCTATGGTATAGGTGAAGGTACAGAGAGAAACGGCGCGCGCCTGGAACGGCTCAGAAGTGTAAGAGAACTGTAGCTGTCAGCCAAGGTGTCGCAAGGCTGTCAGCCGAACTGTCAGGCAGGCTGGGAGTGAAATGATAGAAAGATTGAAATCTAGTGATCTAAAGCGATTTCCCTATGAACTTGGTATTGTCGTTGGCTGTGAACTGTACCGCATTCTTGTTATTGGCCTCTCGTCGAACGTTCTTCTTGTTCTTCTTCTCCCCATGAAAATGGCACACGCTATATCAACGACTTCTTTTTTCTTCCTGGGCTGTGAGCTTTATCGTCCTTGACACTACATTTCCGCATATTTAAAACTTATTGTCATGTTTGCCCTAACTTTCATCTTTATAGCTCCAAGACTGTACACATCACGAAAGAAAGATCTGCTGAGCACAACGTAATAAAATATAACAGCGCAAAGGACGGGACGAAACACGAAGGAGCAAAACATAGACACGGGCGCTGACCAACAACTGAAACTTTATTTCGATGTAGGACACATATGTAAGGTACAAAGAGGGGGTGTGTCCAAGGCGATTCTGCACAATCACCGAAACACTGTAGTCACATCCAAGGGTAAAAACGATAAAAAGGTGAAAGGCCGAAAAAGACACGCGGTAAGAGGCCGGGACGGAAAGTGAAACCGATGAGGTTTTTCGTCCCGTCCCTTGCGCTGTCTTATTTCATTATGCAATACCGACATCCTGGCATCTTCCATTTCTGAGCACATCATACTGAACAAAAAGACGGGTGCTTTAAGCAAGCACTTTTCAAGCGAAGCCAAGGAGTTGTAAAATTTCTTTTAACACGCGATTAAGCTTACTCCAATCGACACAAAAGTGCAGCATTCTATACTTCTTTGTCACGATAGCCACAGGTGACGACAACGGACCGTTCAAAGCTTTGATATCCCATCATTTCACTTCTGTCTGGCTAGCCTCTCGCTGTCAGGAAGAGACACCATACCACTGCTGATCTGCTATGCGTGCACACTCATATGTGATTATTTATTGTTTAGTGATTTGCGAATGACCTATCTACCATATATATAGATGTCTAACCAGTGCGGTCTTCGCTCTCAGCCTCGAGGGCAACGAAGCGGACGTAGTCGCGTGAGGAGCGCTTGGGCTGGGATAAGCTTTTAAGGTTAAACGTGGCCGGTAAGGGCCCCCTTCTACGTCTTTGTCTGCCGTCCTTCTGACTCGGGACAATTGGCGCCGGGTGGCGTAGAACGACGTAACACGTCACCAAACGTCGCGGTACGGGCAAGGAGTTGGTAGAGGTGGTGGCTCGACCTTAGCGATGGTGCCTTTAGTGCGTGCAGAGCTTCCTATCGAACGACGTTGGCGAGTAAATGCACTTGACAAAGCCCGCAAATTTTCTGCAGTTCTTCGAGGAGCACAGAACGCAGGAGATAGCGAAGAGAGATCAAAGCGGCCCCGGAGGCAGTGTCCAGAGGATGCGGCACGGAAACAGGATTCAACGCCCGGTCATACTGATTGTACCGTAGCTGCAGTCCTTTCACCATGACCACACACACCCAGAGGATTTCGATGCTCTTAGGCAGATTACATACTCTGTAACGGAACAGCTGCTCTACCACACCGCCCATCTTATTACTTACACCGTGACGTTCTCATGCTGAAGATGAATTTGATGTTTCAAAGTACGCTCTGGCCGTTCACGGCGCTCGCTTCAGGTGAAAGGATTTAAAAATTGGCGAACAAATTCCTGCCCCCTCGGAAGTATCACCTCGCGATACCCATGCGATGGGCGGTCGGCGTGGTGGAAGCTGTAGTAGACATTGCGGATGTCTGTAGTTTCCTTCCAGTCGTTGAAGCCTGGGATGAGTTCGAAGTGTTCGACCCATTCTTGAGTGTTCTCCTATAAGTCGCCATGAAAGGTCTTTCGAGTCTGGAGATTCTCGTAGGAGGCAGGAAGAGAAGAGACCCTGTCTGTTCTGGCCATGTGGGCGAAGCCAGGGGTGTCCCTTCTCGAGGAAGAAGTCGAAAATCCGGGGACAAGCAGTGAAGCCTCTGACTATGACATGAACAGCGGTGTCGGAGAGGGCCTTTCAGACCGGACTTGCTTTCCGTCTCTCCGAGGCATTTTGGACAATAGGCCACAATACCCAAACGAGATCCATCACTTGTCACGGACCAGAAGGGGGAGAGGCGCTGACGTGGAAGGGGACCTCAGAACGGCTGAGTTTAAAGATTAAAATAATCACACGTCATGTTCTGTAAGAGCGAGGTGTAAAAGTACTAGCAAGCAGTTGACAGCACTAAGGTCTGCTTGGATATTTTTAAAACCACTGCAACCAAATTATATTGGCCGTTGCAAACGCCTTTTTTTTCTATCACTCTTAACATCTGCGCAACCAATCCCATTATTGTCACTTGCGTCTTGTTCTCACCGCATCAGTGTTCTTGTTGTGTTGCTTTTATTCGCAACAGTGGCGTACTTAGACCCTGTTTAAGAAACCTCAAGGCATTACCCATTTTGCCTCGTCTATGCTTAGCAAGAGGCCGATTCGACTTAGCTACGCAAGGAGGTTTCATAGGCAAGTGCGCGCTAGCTTTCCATGACGTCAATGGCGCGGGATTGATTGACTGAAACAAAACGTGGAGCATGCTCGGGTTTCTGCTGGACCAGACAAATTCGAAAACTCAATCGGGAATAAGTTTGGCATAAGTTAGTAAAGACATACGTTGGTAATACACAACGTTCTAAGTTGAACTCGAAATCAGCCCCGGCAACTAATATGGAATCTGGGTGATGAATCCATTAGTCAAATGATGACGGGGTTTATATTCGTCATCCAGCTTCAGTTCGCTTACGCCACCTAGGATGACGCGACGGAAAGTGTCACCGCCGCAGCTGCTGCCTTCCCACGCCCAATATGTTCATGTCAATCCATCAAAAAACCCGGTAGTCGTCGTAGCTATAAAGAAAGCAGAGGAGTGGAAAGGGGCCAACATCTCTATATTGGCAGAGGTACTGCTTATAAGCTGTTTTTTTTATCAGTAAATTCTGGTGTGCAATGCAAGTATTGCATTGTTCACGTGTCAACGCTCGGAGGCTGCGTAGCGTTTTCACTGTGTCTCTCAGGTTTCTGAATGGGAGGTATGCAGAGGGACAAATTTGCTGAAGCGAGTAAAAGAAATTGTGAGGACACTTTGGCAACTAAAGTGTTGGGAGGCGAAAGCCGAGGCGAAAGCCGATGTTTCGGTCCAGCGTCGCTATGCAGGTGTATCACGGTGTCAAATGCGTTGGTTTAACATTTCTTGAATCCTATAGACGCCAGAACTATGCCTATAATTTACGTGAAGGCAAATATGTCAATAACAGAGCTCGAACATCGTACGCTACACAGTTAGCTGGCCATCGCAGTCCCGAACATCTCAATACATACCTTAAGCTAGTCGACGCCCTATCGGAGTCAAATTCATCATCTGGGTTCAAGAAACGGGTGAAACACCTCTTTCTCAGTGTACAGTATGCATAGGAAATGAATCTGTTTGGCTTTGTGTACTGCGTACCTACGCTGTGTATTCATGTTTGAAATCATGCTACCCATGCTACCCATGCTACCCATCTTCATAGTGTTATTTTATTAGTGTTGTTCTTCGTAGTGTTATTGTAGTGTTATTGTAATTGCAATTGTGCAGACCACGTGTGTGTCCTTATATTTTGGTCGTTTTACTTTTGTTAGTGCGTGTCCAGCGCTTAATATTGTACTTAGTCAGTGCAACACAACATTTTTGCTTTTCTTTCCTTTTGTACTTTCTTGCTTTTCCTTCCCATCAGCGCAGTGTTACTTTTGATCGTCGCGCCGTTGTCTGAGGCATGTGTGCAATAAATGTTCCGAGGCCCAGTCAGGCGTTTGAATACGTCTTTTGCCTCGGCTATCCAGAAAGGAGAATTAGATATGAATAAGCATATACACTGTACCTGTTTCTGTCAAAAATGAATGAATGAATGAATGAATGAATGAATGAATGAATGAATGAATGAATGAATGAAAGAATGAATGAATGAATGAATGAATGAATGAATGAATGAATGAATGAACTACATCGTGACGACTTCAAGTGGATGTGACGTCACACTGTTCTCGTGGCTATATCGATACCTAATTTATACATCTTTCGAGGATCTTAAGTGTTAACTACGCTTAATTTCACATCGTTTCACCTAATTTGACGCAAATATAACGTTTTCCGACCATTCTGTGTCAATTTTCACTGTGCCGTGACGACTTCCGGTACATGTGACGCCACACAGTTCCCGTGGCTATATCGACGACCGCGCTATTTCGACGGAATTTCTACATTTCTGCCTATAGTTAATAAGCTAGTTAATCTACAGTCTTCAAACTCGGCTTCTAGGTTCACTTTTTCCACCTCTACCTGAAGCAACCATTGGTTGTCTTCTATTTTTCTTAGTTCCCGAGTTAATACGCGTGTGAAACGCTTTGTTAATGGACGACAGTATGAGCCATTAAAGGCTTTCGCCATAATACGGGGGGCTTGGACTAGGGCACTAGTTTTTGTGGCTTTTGTTCTCAAATGGCCTGCCATGTGAGACTCGGCCACGTTCTACCATATTTTGTTCTGTCCACCGTAGTTGTTTTGGGGGTGGATGTTTGGTTAACACAAAATTTGCGAGAATTCCTCCTCTTCTGGCAGTGCGTTTCTCCAATGAATATTTGTCTCATGTAAACAGGAAAGCACTCTACGGGGACTTCTACGATGTTTTTTTTTTCGGATAACTTTTTCCAAGGCCCCGTGTAGTGGAGGTCCAACCAGTAACGTTTTAAAAAGGGTCAGGAAAATGCAGGTGCTGCCAGGAGCAAAGGCCTTTTTTTTTCTTTCAAGCTACACACGGCAACGATACAGTTAAGTTGTTCATAGAGGGAAAAGATTTTTTCGATTTCAGGGGTCTCATAGTTGAGTTGGTAGGCAGCCAGAAACAATAGAACATGTTTTCTTACATTGTTGGGAAGGGGTATATTTTTGGTATGTCACAACGACGAATAAAGGAAGAATTTTTCAATTGACTCTCCGGACATTTGGCACTTATACGCATTCAGTGAAGATTGTGTAGCATTTTATTTCTTAGGCTGATGGGCCCCCACTGTACTAAGCGCTTCAGAATGGCAAGTTACAATTCAGATCCGGATTAAAACCAGACCGTATTTTATTTCCTAAAAGTATGCTTTGGTTTGTCGCAATGCAGAAAAAGTCGGCGGAGACTTCCGTGCGGCTCTCCAGAGTATAGCCCTCGTTACGTCCGCACAAATCTTAATAAGCTGCTGCAAACTTGTGGCTGGCTTATCACAAAGTCGCCAGATGTTTTTTGTGTGTATATACATCTTGTTCTGCGTAGTGTTTAGGTTTTTCTTTGTTGTTATGTAGTGTTTGTGAAATATCGTGCTGTGCCGGAGCCTGGTAATGAAGGAAAAAGGCTCGTCATGGCTACTCGCTTCTCACGAGAAATTCCTGCCTTCGAAACCCACCTCTAGAACCTTTTCCCTCTTTACATATTTTATTAGACAGAAAGTCTACACAAAGATAGTGTAAGGCCACTAAAGCGACTGCAAAGCATTTGCGACACGGGGACTGAAAAATGAAGAGAAAAAGAACTTTTACGAACATTCCTGAAGGCGAGCGCGGCTGTCTGTAAGAGCACCTCAGCGCAGGGGCCAGGCCCTCCACCCCACGCGTCCTTGGCGAATCGGGATGAGCGCGGACAGATTTTCGAGAGAATTCCAGCCCTGTTGAGAACACACGGGAAGCAAGACGTAGCTTAACGTCTGCAGCGACTCCTCTTCTCCCTCTCAGCGCCTCGCTGTCTTCTTGAAATTTCGAACTATGTTATTTAAGGTCATGATACATCTCGTTATGCAGTTCTAAGCCAGCCTTCGCGCAGCCATGTAGACAGGCCCCGGATTTGTAGAAGCCTTGAAGAATGGTCTTTGAGCTCGAGTGTTTCTTTTTAAACAGCTTTGGTAGGTTAGTGCGTAGTCACTGTTTTGGCTTGTTAGATTCGTTTCTGCACAGTTTTAATTGTTATAAAAGGCCTGTGCCTTTGTCTTCCTTTTCTCTTCGTCCGTCAATCACCCGGCCGCCTGCTCGAAGTTCCGTGCCAAATAAACGAGCCTCGAAGGAAGCGAGGCGCGAAGGAAGAACCTATCAGTTTACTCATAGATAAAATTCTCACCGCTGTCAGTAATGCAAGGACAATAAAAACTAGCCCAACGCGAGCCCACCTGACGCGACAGTGTCCGGTTCGTGGCTTTCGTGGCTTAGTGCACAAGTTGCGCGGGTCAGGCGCAGGGCTATAGGTTTGCATGCTCTAATAAAGTTTTGGTCAAGGTGCAACCTTCTAACAACCAGTTTTCTTATGTATTGCTTAATGACTGACAAATGTATTTTATACGTTATAGGGAATATTTACAGTCGCATAAAATAACGCTAAACAAATTTAATTTTGTTACCATGATGCACTGACATCCCCCCTGAGAACAAACAGGATGTGCCAAGAGGCAGAAAATGCTCAAAGAAATAATAGAAACACCCTAAAATGTTCTCTCCATGGTCTTCCTGGATCGTGTTATATGCTGTGCTGTAATTGCTCTTACGTCTTTTCGAAAGTGCCTGTAGACGCTGGTAGCGGCAACGTGGGCATCTTCCTGGCGTTTTCAAGCACGAATGAAAGAATGAAATTGTGAAACTTTGCCTACTGTCTATAAAGTAGACCGGTTTTGTGAATTTCTCTTTTCCTCTCCGTCACCTCGGCAGTAATCAGTCTTGAAAAAAGATATATTTACCTGCCCCATTCACGACAACGGGATCTTAACGTCTGCAGCAGACGACAGAGGAAACAGCCAATACTCCTGCGCACAGCCTTAATTTTGCAAGAATAGTTCCACAGCATGCTGCCATAATCGCCCAACAGTCGCAACGGAAGTAAATAGGAGTAAATACCTTTTCAGTCTGGCCTGCAAAAAATATTGTACTCCAATTCGGCAAACGATGAGTAATCACGTAGATCTCGCCCAACTGCCGTTAAATGACTGTCTAACTTGACCGTGCTATCACCGCAGCCGTGGCCTAGTGGTTTCGTCGTCCGCATCGGCTGCGAGAGGTGGCAGGTTCAAAACCCACCGTCGGATACCCACCGGATGGGTACAGGCGCTCCCTGACATGGCGACCGGTTTGTTCGTGGGGAGCAGTCCTGGGAGAGGCTCCGTAGATCCCGCTGTGCCCTGATGGCGAACCCTGTTTCGAACCACCGCCTGAAACGGCGGCGTGGTATGTGTTGATGTGCTGTCCTCGTGATTGTCTCTATGACGTCTCAGTGTTTATGTGAACTCCTCTGAAGGGGGATGCCAACGCCACAAATGGCGGCAGGACTGCATAGATGCCAAAGAATGAGTAGCTGAACGATTGGTCACAATCGCGGAGCCTCTTTTTGCTGCTTTTTTTTTTCATCCAAACCTATTAATGGGACACAGAGGGGCGCTCCATCTCATTTTTTTGCGTAGTTAAAATCCATCCTGGGCCGCTTTCTCGCTACGCTCTGAACATGACATCTACATATGTTCTTGCGCAACGGCTCCAATTCCCAAGATATTCCTCGAAAACGGCTCAATGTTAAGCCCTGTGAAGTCGACTGCGTTGTATCCTATCCCTCGGGGGTGCGAGCACAGAAAATCGTGGCGTCTAACCGCAGCTTGCTTGCAGAATAACCGGGTGATGGCGTCACTTGCGCTACATATTCTGACTTTTTCCAATTCTTAACGAACCTAGCATGCTGCTTATTTGCGCGAAAAATTCAGGGGGCACTTTGACTGTCTAAAGTGCGTAGAGGCGAAAGCGTTTTCCGAACCACTTTCGCTGCTTCAGTGGCACTGGTGGCGTCACATATAATTGGGTACTAATTACTAAGCGATGATAAATCACTAATTATTGGTTAATTACTGATTAATGCCTGAATACTAATTAACTGCTAATTAATCACGCTTAAGCTTCGCCGTTAGGAGTGGAACGCGACAGCCTGTTGTAGCGCTTCCAGGGAGTCCACGGAACGCCACCACCCGTTCGGCGCGATGCCTTGCCCTTTGAACGCAACGCTTTTTGAGGAAAGGAAATGGCGCAGTAATTCTCTGTCATCTCGGTGGACACATGAACCGCACCGTAGAGGAAGGGAGGAAGTGGGAGTGAACGAAGACAAAGAGGGCCCGTAATGAAGGAAATGAAAATCGTATTTGAGGAAAGGAAATTACGCAGTATCTGTCTCACATATCTTGGTGAACACCTGTCAAAATTCATGGGGCACTTATCTAAAGTGTGGTCACTGATGTGTGGTTAAGATGTTAAGCTTCGCCTCTAAGAGTGGAACGCGACAGCATCTTGCAACGCTGCCAGGGAGTCCATAGAACGCCATTCCCCATTCGGTTCTACGCCTCGCTCGTCGGTAAATTGGTTTTTGAGGAAAGGAAATGTATCTGTCTCTCATATCTCGCTGGACACCTAAACCTCTCCGGAGGGGAAGGGAGGAGGATGGGAGTGACCGAAGACACCGTATTCACTAGACGCGCCTTTGTTCATTCCAAACCATCGAGCTGGCATGGCCGAGTGGATAGCATGCTCGTCTCGCACGCCGCCGAAGACCGGGGTTCGATTCCCGAGCTCGACCAATTTCCTACTCCGTTTTATTTATTTATATGGCCTGAGTAGAAAAGTGAATTAGGCTAATTGGATAATTAAGCAATTAACTAAGCTCAGTCCCACTTCCTTGGAGCATCACTATACGATCCCTTCAATTGGTTGCATGGTTACTAGGCAAAGCACAATTGGCCCCGTTTGAAATTCGCGCACTGTGACGTCACGGCCGTTTCGACCAACTGAAAAGCGTGACATTTTCTGTCGACAACTGCTGCTTACAACGATGAGGCATTAAAGGCTTTCGCCTTAATAATGCGACGCACTGCTCCCTGGGCGACGGAATTCTGCGGCGCTGATGGGGCACTACTGCGCCGCGGCGCATCGACTGTCTTTGTATCCAGATAGGGCACACAGTTCCCGTCTACAGCAATATTTCCACGGCAGAGAGGGTGCATACAGATGCTCGATGCGTATTGTGTGCTCAGAGGATGTTTCTGGATGGGCAGTTTCATGATTGGCTGAATCACGTCGATGCTGCTAAAAAGCACCTTGCTTTTCTCGTTGGCTTTGGTAGCATGACAAGTTCGCCTACAGACCTGTCTGGCCAGTATAAAATGCAGGCATATTACAGGATTCATATCATGCAAGTAAAATAACGGCACAGCAATCAAAGGCGACGAAGAACAAATTTCAAAATAGCAGGGGTGATCTATCACTTGTAGCAACAGCGGAGTGCGCGCTAGTACTTCATTTAATATCTGCGCTTAGTCCGCTAGCGCCATGTAGATTTGCAACGAGTACAACTGCAAAGGCGAAGTTGCAGGCACCATTCGCCAGATATATTAGCGCCGTGTAGTACACACGCTGCAGCAGTGCATCCGGATTGCAGCCCCTGCACTTTGTAGAGCTCGGTGTAGCCGGGCAAGAGCGGAACGCGATCGAAGCACAACAAAATTTTGGTCTGGCAGTGTTCTGCGAGCTTAACGCACCAAGACTGAACGCACAGTGTTATCCCGAAACCCTGACTACGGCTTTCCTGTCCTGGCTCATTTCCAAAAAAAAATTTCTGAACACTTGGTGTGGTAAATACGCTTACTACGGTATCTACGAGGACATCAGAAAAGCGGCGGCGAAAACACCGAAGAGGTAGTAACGGCATCGCTTTACTGCATTGGCCGTACCAGACCTGCGGCTGCGGTACTAGATTTTAATTTCAGGCTCCTGGGATTCATTAAAGCGAACCGAGATCGCTGGAGAGACTCCATGGAAACCGGCACATGCGAAGAAGCAGCGCTGCTGCTGTGAAATGCCCTGGGCTGAAACTAATAAATCTGCAGTTTTGAGGCACCCTTCGTTCTCCTGGTGGTGGCGGTACAATACACTCCTGTGCCGGATTACAATGCAGACTGCGCTCGAAATGGGAGCGGCTCCCCCTCTCCGCTTCGTACGTTCGGTATGAACCGAAAAAAAATTGGAACATACGTCGTAAACGCGGTCACCTGTTCGGCGCTTCGCGTAAGGAGGTGGGTTTTATCGCTTTATATAAACCCCCACTGCTCTATGCGCATGCGCGTCGTTGCTATAGCTATAGGTACACGGCTAGGCCCGTCGTCTGCTTCGGACGGCGCCTCGGCCCAAAGCTGTTCGTCGCGCTAGCGCGCTCTGTAATTTCTAGTCACGTGCTTCAGCAATCGCGCCAAACCTATGAGCTGCGATAGGTGTGGAGCGTTGCAATATTTGGCTGTTACCAGCACTGCGGTGCGGGTAGGGCGCTTTTATTAGTCTTCTTTTTAAAGAACTTCACAACATACGTTTCCAGCACTGCGACTCATCATGGTGGTCGACATGTCAACGTCATGTCGAAAAGAAATGCCTTCATGAAAGTTGTACGATATTGACAAGCAAGAAAACATGTGGAAAGGACAAGAAGTGTCTCTTTTGTCGTATGCGAATCTTCAACGAGACCAGGCCTCCACCAACATCACCTCCTGATGTGACCAATGGAGCAGTGTAAAATGCTCGTCCTTGTGAATTATCACAGATGCATACCTCTTGCTGAGAGCTCGCGTCATTACGCCTTTGCAATTTTGTCCCAGTCTTAGAAACTCGGGACGCACTCGAAGTGGTTCTTCCAATCTTGGGTATCCTCCTATAAGTCGCCAGTAAAGGTGTTTGGAGTCCGAGGATTCTCCAGGGTCAAGTAGGAGACAGGATGAGAAAGGACACTGTTCTGCCCGACGTGTGCGCAGCTATGGATGCTCCTCCTCGAGCTAGAAATCGAAAATCCGGGGACAAGCCTCTCAGTCTCTGACTGGCGCCATGAACAGCCGTCTTGAAGAGAGCTTTTCTCACCGCACCTGTGTTCCGGCTGTCCGAAGGATTATGGAGCATAGCCGCTAATATTTAAACGAGAACCGCAAACTGTCATGAAGAAGAAGTAGGGCAGACGCAGACGTAGAAGGGGACCTCTGTGCGGCCAAGTTTAATTTAAAATAATGACAGGTCATGCATTGCAGGAGGGAGGTTCGAAGGAGCTAGCTAGCTGCTGACCACCCTCTGGACTGCTTGGCTATTTTGTAAACCACTGCAATCACATTAAATTGGCCCTTGCAAACGCCTTCTTTCATGAACTCTTAACTTCTGGTAAACTAGTGCCACCACTGTCAGTTCCGTCTTGTTCCCATCATGTTGTGTCATTTTTATTCGCAACACAGGCGCGCTTAGACTCTTTTTAAGAGGCCCAAGGCATTAACGATTTTGCCTCATCTATGTTTAGCGGCCGAAGCGAATACGCTACGCACGAAGGTTTTATGTATGAAACGGCGTTAGCTTTCTATGACGTCACTGGAGGTGTAGTTTGTATTCGTCATTACTTTTTTGTTAACTTACGCCAGCTAGGATGACGTCATGGAAAGTTCCACCGCCACAACTACTGCCCTGCCGCGCGCAACATGTTCACCTCTATCCGTCAAGTAACACTGTAGTCGTCGTGGCTATAAATGGAGCAGGAAAGCGGAAATGTGGCAAACCACCCAGATTTGCCAGACTTACTACTGATGAGGCGTGTTTTTTCAGTAAACACTGGTATGTTATGCAAGTAATGCATTGTTCACGTGTAAACGCTGAGGCTGCATAGGATTTTTGCTTTGTTTGTCTCGGCTTCAGAATGGAACGTGTGCAGAGGGTCAAATTTGCTGAAGCAGGTAAAATACGCGGGCCTTGGACTAGGGCACCAGCTTTTACGGCAGTTCGTTAGCAGGCTTTTGTTCTCAAATGGTCTGCGAAGTGAGACTCTGCCTCGTTCTATCAGAGTTTGTTGCGTCCACCGTAGTTCTTTCCGGGTGGTTGTTTGATTGCCACAAAAAATTGCAAGAAGTCTTTCTTTTCTGGCAGAGCGTTTGTGTAATGAATATTTGTCTCATGTATACAGGAAAGAACTCTACGGAAAATTCTGAGACGTTTCTTTATTTTTTTCTTAGAACTTCTCCAGGGCGCAGTATAGTGGACGACCAACCAGTAACGTTTTAAAAAGGGTCAAGAAGATGAAGGTGCTGCCAAGAGCAAATGCCTTTTTTTTCTTTCAAGCTACTCGCGGGAACGATACCGGTTAACGGATTTTTTCTACCACTGGGATCTCATAGTTTAGTTTGTAGACAGCCAGAAATAATAGGCCATGTTTTCTTACATTGTTGGAAAGGAGTGTATTTGTGGGATGTATTACAACGTACAATAAAGAAAGTGTTTTTCGTTTGACTATTGAGACACTCGACACTTAAGCACGTTCAGAGAAGATTGTGTACCACTTTATTTATTAGGCTGATGGGCCTCCTCTCTACGAAGCATTCCAGAATGGCAGGTTGCAATTCAGATCCGGATTCCAAACCAGACTTAATTTTATTTCCTAAAAGTATTCTTTGGTTTATCGCAATGCAGAAAGAGTCGGCGGAAACTTCCGTGCGGCTCTCCAGAGTATAGCCCTCGTTACGTCCGCACAAATCTTAATAAGCTACAGCCAACCTGTGGCTGGCTAAACACAAAGTCCCCAGATGTTTTTTGTGTATATATGCACCGTGTTCTGCATGCTGTTCCGGTTTTTCTTTGTTGTTCTGTAGAGTTTGTTGTGTTTGGGAAATCTCGTGCTCTGCAGGAGCCTGGTAATGAACAAAAGAAAGCTCGTCATCGCTATGAGGTTTTGTACTCGCTTCTCACGAGAAATTCCTGGCTTCGAAGCCCACCCCTACAACTTCTTCTCTCTTTACAATTTTTTGTTACACAGATAGTCTACACAAAGGTAGTGCAAGGTCGCTAAAACGATTGCAAAGCATTTGCAGCCCGGGAACTGAAAAAAGAAGAGAGAAAGAACTTTTCCGAACATTCCTGAAGGCGCGCGCGGGTGTTTGTAAGAGCATCTCAGCGGAGGTTCCAGGACCTCCTCCCCACGCGTCTTTGGCGAAGCGGGACGCGTGCGGACAGATTGTCGACACAATTCATGCCCTCTCGAGAAGACAGGGGGAGCGAGACGTAGCTTAACGTCTGCAGGGACGCCTCCTCTCCCTCTGAGCGCCTCGCTGCCTTCTGAAAACTTCGAACTAGGTTATTCAATGACGTGAAGCGTGTTGTTATGCAGAGCTAGGTAAGGCTTCCCGCAGCGATGTAGGCAGGCCCCGGCTTTCGAGAAGCCGTGAAGAATTATCTTTGAGCTCGAGCGTTTCTTTTGCAACAGCTTTGGTAGCTGAGTTTGTAGCCACTGTTCCGTCTTCCTGCATTCGTTTCTGTACAGTTTTTAATTGCTTTAAAAGACCTGTTCCTTTCTCACCCTTGCCTCTTATTCCGTCCATCACCCGGCTGCCTGCTCCGAGCTCAGTGCCAAATAAACCAGCCTCGAAGGAAACAAGGTGTCAAGGAAGAACCTATCATTTTTACTCGTATATATAATTGCTCACTGCTACCAGTAGTGCAAGCGCTATAGAAAAATTGCTGGGTGTTAGCTTTGGTTAAGCGTAGGTAATTGCGAAAGCAAGTGGTGTAACTTCTAGCATCTTCAATATCCATAGCCTCCATCAGTTTAAACGGTATAACACAACAAAAGAATCTTGACTCGCGTCCGAAGTCTTCCAGAGCTATACCGAAGAACCGGCGAGCAGGCGCTACTTTTCATTACACCCGATAGCGCCTGGATGTCTGTGGATGACGTCATACCACACGCTGCAACACACGTCCATCACTGCAGAGAGCCCTGCAAGCTCTTGCAACTTGTATGACGTCAATCGTTTGCCGCCGTTCGCAGGTGGTCGACCGGCCGCGCAATTCTAGCTGCGGCGCGCTCAAAAGCTGACTTGGTGCCCCATCTCTCCCTCTGGCATGACGTCAGTAGTCACATGAACGACCGCCAACTGTCGTTCGGCCGCGAAGTCCAGCTGCGGCGCGCTGAAGGGCCGACTTGGTGCCTCATCTGTCGCTCCGGTATGACGTCTGTAGTCACATGACCGACCACCGACCGTGAAGGGTAAGCTGCGGTACTGCGAAGACGCTGCAACTGACGTAGAATTGCTTTCGCAATAAAACTAACCCAGCCCGAGCGCATCTGACGCGGCTGGGTTCGGTTCGTTGTCTCCGTGGCTCAGTGCACAAGTTGCGCTGCTCAGCCGCAGGGCCATAGGTTTGCATGCTCTAATAAAATTTGGGTCAAGGCGCAACCTTCTAATAACCAGTTTTGTATCTATTGTTTAATGATTGACAAACGTATTTTAAACTTTATAGGAAAAATTTCCAGAAGCATGAAATAGCTTTATCCAGATTAAATTGTGTTACCATGATGCACTGCCATCCTCTCTGGGAACAAAATAGACAGGGTGCGCCAAAAGACAGAAGATGTTTAAGGAAATAAAATAAACGTCCTAAAATGTTCCCTCCATGGGATTCCTTTATTGTGTAATATGCTGTGCGTAATTGCTCCTACGTCTGTGCGAAAATGCCTCTAGACGCTGGTAACCGCAGCATAGGCATTTTATTTTTCGTTTTAAAGCACGAATTAAGGAAGGACATTGAAGGACCTTGCCTAATATCGTAAGGTATGCTTGGTGTAGGAATTTCTGCCTTTATCTCTGTGATTTCCGCAGTAATAAGGCTTGAAAAAAATATCTCTCTGTCGTCATGGAGGACACCGGTATCTTAACCTCTGCAGCAGGCGGCGGAGGAAACCGCCAATACCCTTACCCAGACACTTCATTTTGCAAGAATAGTTAACAGCAGGCTGCCTTAATCACTTAACAGTCGCAAAGGTAATACTCAGGAGTGAATACCTTCTCAGCCTGGCCTTCAGAGAACGATCTACTTCAATTCGGCATAAGATAAGGAAACACGAAGGTCTCGGGCAACTACAGTAAAATAACTGTCTAACTTGACCGTGCTATCACCGCAGCCGTGGCCTAGTGGTTTGGTCGTCCGCCTCGGCTGCGGGAGGTAGAACCTCTTTTTGTTGTTTTTTTTTTCATCCAAAGCTATTAAAGGGACACTGAGGAGCTCTCCATGTAATTTTTGTGCGTAGTTAAAATCCATCCTGGGCCGCTTTCTCGCTACGCTCTGAACATGACATCTGCACATGTTCTTGCGCAACGGCTGCAATTCGCAAGATATTCATAGAAAACGGCTCAATGTTAACCCCTGTGAAGTCAACTGCGCTATATCCTAACCCTCGGGGGTGCGAGCGTAGAAAATCGTGGCGACTAACCGCAGCTTGCTTGCAGAATAACCGGGTGATGGCGTCGCTTGCGCTACATATTTTGAGCTTTCCTAAATCTTAACGAACCTAGCATGATGTTCATTTGCGCGAATAAAGCGACGCAGTGCTCCCTGCGCGACGGAATTCTGCGGCGCTGATGGGGCACTACTGCGCCGCGGCTCATCGAATTTCTTTGTGTCCTGATAGGGCACACTGTTCCCGTCTAGAGCAATATTTCCACGGCGGAGAGGGCGCATGCAGATGCTCGATGCGTGTTGTGTTCTCAGATGATGTTCCTGGATGGGCAGTTTCATGACTGGCTGAATCACGTCGATGCTGCTAAAAAGCACCTTGCTTTTCGCGTTGCCCTTGGTAGCATGACAATTTCGCCTACAGACTTTTGTGGCCAGTATAAAATGCAGGCATATTACAGGATTCATATAATTCAGGTAAAATAACGGCACAGCAATCTAAGGCGGGGAAGAACAGATTAAAAAATAACAGGAGTGATCTATCACTTGCAGCCACAGCAGAGTGCGCGCTAGTACTTCCTATAATATGTGCGCTTAGTCCGCTAGTGCCATGTAGATTGGCAACTAGTACAACTGCAAAGGCAAAGTGGTAGGCACCATTCGCCAGATATATTAACGCTGAGTAGTACACACGCTGCAGCAGTGCATTCAGATCACAGCCCCCGCACTTTGTAGAGCTCAGAAGAGAAGCGGATCGGGCTAGTTGGTGCAGATTTGACATTTTCAGAAGCGCTAAAACAACAAGGACGCAGAGGGAACAGACAAGACAAGGACAAGACAAGGACAGTTGGAAGTAGCGCTCGTCCTTTTCTGTTCCCTCTGCGTCCCTGTTGTTTTAGCGCTTCTGAAATTTTGTAGAGCTCGGTGTGGCCGGGCAAGAGCGGAACTCGATCGAAAAACAACAAAATTTTGGTCTGGCAGTGTTTTGCGAGCTTTTTGCGCCAAGACTGAACGCACAGTGTTATCGCGAAACCCTGACTACAGCTTTCCTGTCCTGGCTGATTTCCAGAAACGATTTCTGAACTCTTGATGTGGCAAATACGCTTACTACTGTATCTACGAGGCTATCTGAAAAGAGGCGGCAAAACACAGAAAAGGTAGGAATGGCATCGCTTTACTGCATTGGCCGTAGCAGACCTGCGGTTCCGGTACTGGATTTCAATTTCAGGGTTCTGAGATTCATTTAAGCGAACCGACATCGCCCAAGACACTTTTCACGGAATCCTGCGCATGCGAAGAAGAAGCCCTGCTCCGGTGAAATGGTGTGGGCTAAAAGAAATAAATCGACAGTTTGGAGGCACCCTTCCTTCTCCTGGTGGTGGTTGTACAATACCTCCTGTGCCGAATTACAATGCAGACTGCGCTCGAAATGGGAGCGGCTCGCCCTCTACGCCTCGTACGTTCGGTATCAACCGAAACAAATTAGAACATACGTCGTAAACGCGGTCACCTGTTCGCTACTTCGCGTAATGAAGTGGGTTTTATCGCTTTGTATAAACCCCCACTGCTCTGTGCGCATGCGCATCGTTGCTATAGCTACAGATACACGGCTAGGCCTGTCGTCTCCTGGGACGGCGCCTCGGCCCAAAGTTGTTCGTCGTGCTAGTGCGCTCTGAAAGTTCCTTTCACGTGATTGAGCAATCGCCCGAAATCTGTGGTGGCTTCGAAACGTGTGATTCGTTGCAAGTTTTCACTGTTGCCAGCACTGCGGTGCGGGCAGGGCGCTTTTGTTATTATTCTTCATAAAGCCCTTCTCAACATACGTTCCCAGCACTGCGACTCATCATGCTGGGAGACATGTCAACGTCATCTCGAAAGGAAATGCCTTCATGAAAGTTGTACGATACTGACAAGCCAGAAAACATGCGAAAAGAACAAGAACTATCTCCTCTGTGCGTATATGACGCTCCAACAAGACAACACCTCCAACACCATCGCCTCCCGGCATGATCAATCGCACGGTGTAAAAGGCGCGTCCTTCTGAATTATCATAGATGCATGCCTCCTGGCGTGAGGTCGCGTTATAACGTCTTTGCAATTTCGTCCCAATCGTTGAAACTTGAGACGCACTCGAAGTGGTCTTCCCAATCATGGTTATCCTCCTATAAGTCACCATTAAAGGTGTTTGGAGACCGGGGATTCTGCAGGGTCATGTACGAGGCAAGAAGAGAGAGGACACTGTCTGTTATGGCCGGCGTGTGCGCAGCTATGGATGTTCCCCGTCGAGCTAGAAGTCGAAATTCCGGGGAGAAGCCGCGAAGCCTCTGACTGGCGCCATGAACAGACGTCTTCAAAACTGTGAAGAAACGTTTTATAAAAGTGTGAAGAAAACGCAGGTGCTGCCTGGAGTAAAGGCCTTTTTTTCGTCCAAGCTACACACGGGGACGATGACGGTTAAAAATTTCTAGAGAGAAAGGATTTTTTCCAGCCTGGGATGTCATAGTTTAGTTTGTAGGCAGTCAGAAACAGAGACGATGTTTTCTTACATAATTGGGAAGGGGTATATTTTTGGGATGTATTACAACGAGCAATAAAGAATGAATTTTTCATCTGACTTTTACGACATTCGCCGCCTATTCGCATGCAGTGAAGATTGTGTACCATTTGATTTCTTAGGCTGATGCGCCTCTACTGTTCTAAGCGCTCTAGAATTGCAGTTTACAATTCAGATCCGGATTAAAACCAGACCGTATTTTATTTCCTAAAAGTATGCTTTGGTTTGTCGCAGTGCAAAAAGAGGCGATGGATACATCCTTGTAGCTCTGCAGAGTATAGCCCTCGTTACGTCCGCACAAATCTTAATGAGAGGCAGCCAACTTGTGGTTGGCCATTGAAAATGCGCCAGATGTTTTTTGTGCATATATACACCGTGTTCTGCTTGGTGTTACGGCTTTCCTTAGTTGTTATGTAGTGTTTGTTGTGTTTGTGAAATCTCGTGCTGCGCCGTAGCCTGGTAATGAAGAAAAAAAGCTCGTCATGGTTACTCGCTTCTCACGAGAAATTCCTGCATTCGAAACCCACCTCCAGAACTTTTTCCCTCTTTACATTTTTTTATTGCACAGAAAGTCTGCACAAAGATAGTGTAAGGCCGCTAGAACGATTTAAAAGCATTTGTCGCTCGGGGACTGAAAAAAGAAGACAAAAAGAACTTCAACGAACATTCCTGAAGGCGAGCGCGGCTGTCTGTAAGAGCACCTCAGCGCAGGGGCCAGGACCTCCACCCCACGCGTCCTTGGCGAATCGGGATGAGCGCGGACAGATTTTCGAGAGAATTCCAGCCCTGTTGAGAAGATGACGGGAGCGAGACGTAGCATAACGTGTGCGGCGCCACCTCCTCTCCCTCTCAGTGCCTCGCTGTCTAATTTCGAACTATGTTATTTAAGGTAATGATGCACCTCGCTATGCGATTCTAAGCCATCCTTCGACCAGCGATGTAGATAGGCCCCGCGTTTCGAGAAGCCTTGAAGATTGAGCTTTTAGCTCGAGTGTTTTTTTTTTTGTTACAGCTTTGGCAGCTTTGGTAGGTTAGTGCGTAGTCACTGTTTCGTCTTCGTAGATTCGTTTCTCTACAGTTTTTAATTGTTACAGAAGACCTGTTTCTTTGTCACCCTTGTCTCTTAGTCCGTCCATCATCCGGCTGCCTGCTCCGAGTTCCGTGCCAAATAAACGAACCTCGAAGGAAGCGAGGTATGAAAAAAGAACCTATCATTTTTATTAATACACAAAGCTGCTCACTGCTGCCAGTAATGCAAGCACGATAAAAACTAACACAGCGCGAGCGCACCTGACGCGACAGTGTCCGGTTCGTTGTCGTCGTCGCTCAGTGCACAAGTTGCGCGGGTCAGGCGCAGGGCTATAGACCTAACCTTCTAATAACCAGTTTTCTTATGTATTGCTTAATGATCAACAAATGTATTTTAAACGTTACAGGGAAGATTTACAATCGCATGAAATAGCTCTATACAGATTTA